>NC_048894.1:119762250-119933345 GCF_011077185.1 Oxyura jamaicensis | reverse complement strand
GGAAAGGAAAGGAAAGGAAAGGAAAGGAAAGGAAAGGAAAGGAAAACGGAAAGGAAAACGGAAAGGAAAGGAAAGGAAAGGAAAGGAAAGGAAAGGAAAGGAAAGGAAAGGAAAGGAAAGGAAAGGAAAGGAAAGGAAAGGAAAGGAAAGGAAAAAAGAAATGATATATGGATGGTTAGAAATACTAAAGCAAGCAGGGCTGGAATTTGAAACTTTTGTCCAGATAGACAATTCCTTAAGGAGACAATGAGATATATGAGGAGTGGCTGAGGTCACTGGGCCTGTTCAGCCTGGAGAAGAGGAGTCTGAGGGGAGACCTCATCGTGGTCTACAACTTCCTTGTGAGGGGGAGTGGAGAGGCGGGTGACCTATTCTCCATAAACACCATTGACAGGACCCGCAGAAATGGGGTTAAGCTGAGACTGGGGAAGTTTAGACTAGACATCAGGAGGAGGTTCTTCACTGAGAGGGTGGTTGCGTACTGGAACAGGCTCCCCAGTGAAGTAGTCACTGCACCAAGCCTGTCTGAATTTAAGAAGTAATTGGACTGTGCACTTAGTCACATGGTCTAAGCTTTTGGGTAGACCTGTGTGGTGCGAGGAGTAGGACTTGATGATCCTTATGGGTCCCTTCCAACTCGGGATATTCTATGATTCTATGATTCTATGAGTTGCAGCGTATTGTGTAGAGAAAAAAAAATCTCTGGGATGTTTGTAATCTCACAGTAGTGGGGTGAGGAGATCATAATGAAGCCCCTTTCTTTGCAAACTTATATCATAGTGAAAATTCCCACTATGACAAAAATGTGACATTTTCTTTTCCCTTGGGAAAGGTAAAGAGAATGGCAGCCATCCTGAGAGTGCTTCTTGGTCAGCTTCTGTGTGTGGGATTGTCAGTATTTCCTAAACTCTGGGGAAAGAAGAGAATGAACAGAGCTGTGCATGAGATGTGGAAGATTTAAATCCAAGATTGTAGTGATTCTGAAGTGCTTTTACAATTGCGTTATGCTGTGAAGCATTCCATATCATTTGGTCTTTTGCTCACAATACTATCTAGCTGTTTTCTGGGAACATATCTTTATTATAATGCCATCTAGGAATCTGAGTTCCAGGAGTTGCTTTCAATAGCTTTCAATAGCTATCCACCATGGTCAGCAAGGTTAAAAACATGACTTACCTTTATCCCATTCAGTTTAGTAAAGTCCATTTTATGTATTTCCTTGGGTGGGTAAAGAAAGCTCAGCACTGGTTAATGCATTGTTGAGGCTATATGATTAAGAGGCTAATTTTAGCACGTATAGGGGAAGACAGGAAATAAGAAAAAAAATAGTTTCTTTTAGAGTTGTATAGTATCTTGTTTTTCCTGGAAGAAAGGACGGATGAGGAAGGTAACTTCCTGTTCTTTCAGCTTGTTCTTTCTTCCTGTTCTTTCTCATTGTGTACTTTGCAGCATGTGACAAACATTTTGTACAAAGCTTCCACACTCCCTCCATGGTGAGGTTAAAGGGAGGGGCAAGAAGGTACTAAGATTTGGCTCTGTCTTCCAGAGAAGTGGTTGCTTTCCATACCCAGACCAGTTACGTCTCACAGGGACTATATGAACAACAAGGCTCATCCTGCAGAATGGCAGAGGGGAGAGGATGGAGGAGCAGGAGGTTGGGCATGAGTCTGAGCCATGTTCTGCTTTCCAGTCTGCTCCAAGGAAGCACGGCAGTGCAGTGCTCCTTGCTTTGGCTTGTTTCATGGTTCCTCTGAGCCACTAGGCTTTGTAATTTGGCCAATACATTTTAAATAAAATGCAAGAGAGAAGGTTGCTGCAGGATTGCCAACTTGGCCATATTGTTCTGCCTACTGTACCTAGCCAGTACCTAAATAAGCGTGTGTCTGCATCTAATTAAATTCTGCAAACTATATTCAGGTGTATTTTTAATCTGTATTGGGTATAACATGAACAACACGCAGAATAGTTAAATGGTGAGATTTTTCAAATTTTAATGCCCTTCAAATAGATTTAACATTGACTTTGCCATGTTACACAAATTTAGTAAAATGTACCAATTATACATACAGACAAATGAAAAACAATCGAACAAACAAAAGAAAACACAAAGCATTTGTTTGAGAGGAATGTGAGTTTTAATTCTAATTTTGTCCTGCACATTCCTAAAATTTAGTATTACAAAAGAAATTTTGACTATTTCTTGGTCAGTTAATCATTTTTTTGTTGTCTTATACTTTTGACAGTGGTTTGTATGCACTAAGTAAAAGGTAGGATGAGTGGCCTATTTATGTCTGTTTTCATTACTGTGCTGTTTCTGTGTGCTCCATCTTATTCCCTGTGCATGCCTACTGGGACATTAAAGATTCTGTAATTATTTCAATAAGATCGAGGTTATAGATTTTTTGTTCCACTTAGTTGTTTGCTAATAAACCTGCCTCTGTGCAGAAGGCTAACAAATTTCTTATTTAATACTGTACTTTTTTGTTTTACATGCTATATTAGAGAACATTTTAAAAGGTCAAGATTGTGCAACTTACTGTTTTCCCTTGTTATTGTAATATTATTGGGATAGCTCCTTAACTGAAAACTCAAAAGTCATCATCGTCCTTTTGAAAACATAAATATTAAAGCTGTTTTGTTTCTGATTTCAGAATTTGAAGGAAATTGGAACAGTCTGAGATATTCCACAGTTTAAAGCTTAGTACAGATTTAGTTATGATAGGAAGCATGTTTGTGGTATCAAAAATAAAAAGATGCTAAAGGCCCAGCATAAACTGGATAAACTGGAGCAGTGCAATAATTTGTTCTTCATATGCATTCACAGGGTTTTTCCTGATATCAAGTCCTTTGACATCTGCATCATGAAGCAACATTTTTAACCATTTTCACCACACTGTTTCATCCCAGCACAGAATGAAGGACTAGCCCTTTTACCAGCTAAAGGTCTGAGGTTTAACTATGTCCTGCCCCACCTAATGCCGCAGACCTGTGCCCAAAGTTGGGAGCTGTCTAAGCAGCTCTGCCACTTCCAAAGCCCTGACATTGTTCTCAGTTCTCTGGTGCCTAAAATTATTCTTACATCCAGAAATGCTCATTTATGACAGTGCTGAGTAAATCATTGTCTTTATCAGGCCTCAGTACTGTGAAATTTTTCTTAGAAGAGCTGGGCCCTTTTCTGATGTAATTTTGTCTATTAGAGAGTGATTCCAGGTATGGAATCCATCTGTGGATTCTGCAGTGACATCAATTCGTCAATTTTTTATTTTATTTTTTTAATTGTGTAATGCTTATTGTAGGAGGCAATTGATAATTACTCATTCCATGTAAGACTGATTTATTGTTTATTTATTTTCTGAATCAAGCAAAACAATTAATGTTACATCAGGTCTGTTAGTTGTATAGGGCTAAGCCCTATTTTTCTCCAGCTCACCAACTGGACTTCTCTGACTTTTTTTTGCCTGCTTTGCAGTGACAGCTTGGCAATTACTCTCTTAAAAGAATGTTTTACCTTATGTACCTATCTAGACAGCTGTTCTTTGTCTTCCCAATATTGGCCTTATAATTGTCTAGCATGTACTTTTACTTCAGGATTGAATGAACGGAGGACCTTGTGAATTGGCTTTGTCGATCCTTTTGGAAATTGCGGTGGGTTTAGCATGCATTGTATGCTTTACAGTGAAAGCTGCTCTACACAGTCACTAAAGCAATTTAGCCAATTGCTCTGCAGATAAATTGCATCTTTGCACTCTGGTCTTTCCTGAGACCAAATGGAGTTCCGGGACTTGACCTCAAAATAATTTTTTTTACTGCTCTTAATGCCAAACTTCATATGTCCTACATCCTCAAATTATTAGGTGTCCAGTTCTAGCAGGTTTTGAGATGTGTTAAGTTGCTGTTGAGGATTTGAGCCTTCCCATGCTTCCTTAACTCTGATGTTTCCCATCAAAGTATATTACTTTTATTTATATATATATATATATATATTTAAATATATATATATGTTTCTGCTCTAGTTAGCACTCATTCGTACAGAGCTGGAGTAGTCAAGCTGGAGTAGTTTTGTGGAGGATGAAGGCACACTGGATATAATTGGGAAAAAAAAAAAAAAAAAAAAAAAAGCAACACAAATCATAGAATCATCTAGTTTGGTAAAGGCCATCAGGATCATCAGGTTCAACCATCAACCTCACCTACCAAGGCCCATTACTAAACCATGTCCCTTAATGTCATGTCCACACATCTCTTAAATACCTCCAGGGGTGGGGACTCTACCACTTCCCTGAGGAGCTCATTCCAAAGTTTAAACACCATTTTCCAGGAGGAAATTCTTCCTAATGATCAGTCTAAATGTCCCCTGATGCAACTTAACACTGTTTTCTCTTGGCCTATCACTTGTCACACGAGAAAAGAGACCGACACCCTCCTCAGTGCAACCTCCTTTCATGTAGTTGTAGGGAGTGATGAGGTCTCCCCTCAGCCTCTTTTCCAGACAAAGCAAACCCAATTCCCTCAACTGTGCCTCAGAACTCTTGTTTTCTAGTCCCTTCACCAGCTTTGTTTTCTTCTCTGCACACACTTGAGCAACTCAATAACCTTCTTGTAGTGAGAGGCCCAGAGGTGAACACAGTATTCAAGTTCCAGTCTCACCAGTGCGACATGCAAGGTGATAATCACTTCCCTGGTCCTGCTGGCCACACTATTTCTAATGCAGGCCCGGATGGTGTTGGTGTTCTTGGCTACCTGGGCACACTGCTGGCTCCTGTTCAGAATGAAGGATCTAGAACATTAATTCATGAAGACGATTGATTATAACCACTCTCATCTTACAAAAGGGATTGAGATAAGATGCTGGAACAGGATTAATAGAAATATTGCAAGTAATATTGGGGGGTTTTTCTTTAGAAACAGGTTTGGTATTTGGAACTGCATACATATACTTAGTGAAAGAGGTCAGAGATCACTTGAGACCTGTATTGCCATTGTGTTATGGGCAAATAGCCTGGGAAATTATGAGTAGTCTTATATTTAGCACCTCTACAATAATACAGGAGTTTAAATCTGGTACATACTGGTATCACTGATTTCCCCCCTACAGACACTCACAGAGTGAGGACATATGAGCATTTTAGGATGACCCACTGCTACATAACAGCATGGATTTTAAGAGCAGCCTCCAAATATGCAGCTTGCAACTTTTAAGACTTGGCTTACTAGCTCTGACTGAGATTTTGTCTACCTGACAAAACTCCTGACATCTTGAATTTGTTTCTTTTAGTAAGCAATACAGATGAGATGCTACCTATCATCCTGAATAGTAGATCATCCTTTCCTGGTAATTTTAATAAAAATATGTGGCCTAGACAGATTATGAGGCTTATAAGATGCTGTTCTGATATGTAGACTGACCTCATATGCACAGAGGCTAAGAGATCATACTGAGTAACTTCTGCATCAGAACTTCTGCTTTGTTAGTATAATCTTAATTTAAGGATTCTATTTATAGAAAACACTTCATATTTGTATGTACATGGCTTCTGTGGGAAATTATTCCCAATCAAATATTGCAAATAATCCTTTCTGTTTGGCATGAATTACGTTTCAATTTTTAAATTTTTCCTCTTTCTGTGTTTATTTGTTAGTAAAGAACTCCCTGCTACCACAAATTTATTTCCTTGAGTTGATATTTGCAGTTTATGTTGAAAGCTTCTCATAATCTTATTTTCAGTACATTATTGGGAGTTCTGTAGTCTGACATTCTGAATCATTCCTTTTGCCCGATTTCTAATTCATGCTTCAGGATATTACTTGGAAGTATAGACATGCCAGAATTGGATGTGATATTCTGGGCTTACTGGTGACTTGCTGCAGAGTTGCTGCTATACCTTACTCCCCTGCTTAGAGGAGGGTATTCCCTCATTCTTACCTATGTCATTCTTACCTATGTTACTCTGGTAGTTCATATGCAGATGACTATATCATGGTTATTTTCCAGCTTCCCATTGTTGATTTATAGAAGTGACCTGTACAGAACTATGTTGAAATGCAGTTCAGATGAGTCCACTTCCTAGGCGCCTTTCTATAGCTCATCCATTTGCTATTTACAGGTTCATCTGCTCTTTATATATCTTCCAAATGCTACTATGTGAGTGACAGAGATACTGCATAGCTTTGGATTGAGAATGCCATGCCAAGAAGCATTTCTTTGAATGATATTTCTCTGTTAGCAATTTTTTTAACCTGTCAATAAGGTATTGCTGTTTATTATGGTTTATATTGAGTTTGTACACTAGTTAAAAACAAGTGAACGGAAATGTAAAGTGTAAGAGAAGGGCAAATATGTTATGTCCTTCAGCTGCTTTTGCTAGTCAGGCTTGTGATGTGATGATAAGATTTTTTGAAAGAGCCTTTTTCTGTAAAATCAATTTAAATGCCACTAGGTCACCTGCTTTTTTAGTATTTATTATTACATCATTTAGCAGGGTTTGATGAATACAGATACAGTCTAAGGTGAGTCTTGTCTAATCTTATTCTAGTTATACTTCTAAAATGATACATTATGTTTTTTTGGTCCCCAATCAACTTGAACTTCTCCAGTGTTTCAAAGTTTAGTAAAAAAAAAAAAAAAGAAAAGAAATTAGGGGAGGGCCAAGATCTTCTGAGTCATTTCTTTCTGAAACCTTGAGTATAAACTCTCTGATCCAGTGAATTTATCATGTTTTTGCAGTTTAGTAATCTACATAGCTACAAAGGAACTCACAAGTATTTGGTTGTCTCAGCAAATAATGAATACATCACCCTTCCTCTTTCCAAAATAAGTATGAGATTCATTTTACTTCTGTATCACAACTGGTAATCTCAATATCAACTTTTGGGACCATAGCCATGCCGTTGCTCAGATTTTATTGGTTCATGACTCTTTAACCATACCAGAAATGATATTATTCTTCAGACTGCTGGCTTCCATAATCAATAGTTTGCATTTTTTAACTGCTGATGTAGAGGCTGATTTTGAGTATTCTTTACATTAGAATATCTACTTTGTTCAATTTTGTTTGTAATTGTCTTTAAAATTGTTTGGGAATGCTAATGTTTTTAAATAGAAAAAAATGCATGTGATACTTCAATCACCAGTTTTAGTTCTTGCACCCTCAGTAAGTTTACAGATGACACCAAGCTGGGGAGAAGTGTCTATTGTCCGGAGGGTAGGAAGGCTCTGCAGAAGGACCTGAACATGTTGGATCGGTGGGCAGAGGCCAGTGGAATGAAGTTCAACATCGCTAAGTGCCAGGTTCTGCATTTTAGTCACAGCAACCCCATGCAACGCTACAGGCGTGGGACAGAGTGGCTGGAAAGCTGTGCAGAGGAAAAGGATCTGGGGGTGTTGGTCGATGCTTGCCTGAACATGAGCCAGCAGTGTGCCCAGGTAGTCAAGAAGGCCAACGGCATCCTGGCTTATATCAGGAGTAGTGTAGCCAGCAGGACCAGAGGGGTGGTCGTTCCCCTGTACTCTGCTCTGGTGAGTCCACGCACTGAGTACCATGTCCAGTTTTGGGCCCCTCACTACAAGAAAGACATCAAGGCCCTGGAGCATATCCAGAGAAGGGCTAGGAAGCCGGTGGAACACAAGTCATTTGAGGAGCAGCTGAGGGAACCGGGGTTCCTTAGTCTGAAGAAGAGGAGTCTCAGGGGAGACCTTATTGCTCTCTATGACTACCTGAAAGGATAAGAGGAAATGGCCTCAAGTTGCACCAGGGGAGGGTTAGGTTGGAAATTAGGAGAAATTTCTTCTCAGAAATAGTAGTTAGGCATTGGAAGGGGTTGCCAAGGGAGATGGTGGAGTCACTGTTCCTGGGGGTGTTTAAGGAAAGGTTGGATGTGGTACTTAGGGACATGGTTTAGTGGGTAATACTGATAATAGGGGGATGGTTGGACCAGATGATCTGATTGGAGGTCTTTTCCAACCTTAATGATTCTATGATTCTATGATTCTATATAATCTTTTCCTAATACATAATTATTTTTAGTTCTTTGCTTTACTTTTCATATTCGTAACACACTTGTAATTTTAAGACATTTAAAATATTTTTTCAATAGCATCAGAAGTTCTCTTCATATTTACATATATTTCTAAGTTATTTTTAGAGTCCTGCTCTTATCTTCTCATCTCTGTTGGCAGCTATAAAAGACCAAATATTGTTATCAAGCAGATACAACTGTTCTGAATTATCCTGTAAGTCTTAAGTGTATGTAAATTATATCTTTAATGTGGAGTCCCACATTCTTGTTCCTCCTGGCTGTCTTTCCTATTTAGGTTTTACTGATAAGTTTCAGTCACGTGAATCATCATGCCAGGTTTCAGTCGTACTAAATCTTGTCAAATTTCCTTTCACCTACACATAAGTGTAATTTGTAATTCCTCTGTTGCTCACAGAAGAACTTATAGCTTTTTGAGTTTTTGTTTGTTTGTTTATAGTGATGTTAGATTAGCTCTACACTTTATGGCTATGTATTAAGTAGTCCTTTAGCACTGCTTTTAAATGACAGATTAAAGCTCATGGGTTTTTTGTTTTCAGGTGCAAGCAGAATTACTTAGAAAAATCAGAACCATAGAAGTTCAGTCATGAGAACAAAACAGTTTTTTACAGGGATATATATTTTTTTTTTGGTTTAACTTGTGGTTGTTATGTAATGAAGAATATATACAGACTCTCTTTCTCTTCTTTTTGCTTAAAACAGATCAAGGTAAACAGTTGAAGCAGAAGGAAACCAACTGTTTTTCCATTCACCTTATTATTGAGCTGTGGTTAAAAGAACTTCCTTTTTGGTACTATCAAAAGATCTCAACTAAAACTTCAGTTGAACGTGGAGCAGAAATAGACTCTCTCAGGGATGGGAAAATATGTAGAGGCACTTGGCCTTGCTTAATGAAAGAGTAAAAAGTTTGTTAATTTTGATTTGAGGTTTTCTCTAAATTACACTTTGTATTATCAATGGCAGAAAATGGAAATATGTATTTTTTATTCGTTCTGATTTAATGTTGGAATTTTGATCTTACAAAATATTTTACATCATTGGTTATGACAGTTTGTAATTTTAACAATAGTAATATAAAATGGTAATACTAAAGGAACTGAAAAAAGGGAGTATTTTGGAACCATGAAGTGTGAAGCCCTGCCCTGTTTTATTTGATAGCAAAACTTCTGCTGACTTCACATAGGCCAAAATTTCACACAATGATTGTAACAAATAAGAAAGCACAGCTAGCAGAGTATTTCTGTGTGATTGTTACATGCCTCAGGAAGTATTACAAGGCATGAAACTAAAGGATGCATGAACTAAGCCACCCAAGAAGTGTAATAAGCACCCAGGGGTGGGGGATGGGGAGGACTGACTTCTGTTAAAACTTTTTTTATTATTATTTTTATTATTATTTTTTTTCTAAAACACACATCCATTTGGTGAGAAATGTGAAGATGGAAAGGACATCACATCAATCACAGATTTTGTGCTTGGAGCTCCTAAGCTAGTTTAGAATGAAGGAGGCACTGGTAAAGTAGATGAAGAAAGAGGTGGAAGAGTGGGTACTGGACCACAAATCCTCTGCTTCTGTGTGCAGAACCTTCCCTTTCTGAGCAGTCTGTCTTTGGCCTAATTAATCTTTGAGATTTTTTATTTTCTTTTCTGTACACAGTTTACACAGGGAGGGATGAAAGCCCTTTGTCCTTTCTTCCCTCTTCCTCTCTCCATCCCCATGAGCTGAAATTAGTAATTTCAGAGGGCAGTTGAAATTATTTCCTGCTCTCAGTCCTGCCTAATTTTAGACAGTTATTCAGATAATGAGACTAGGAGCTGAGGTGTCCTGGATCCTTTTTTTCTTGGTGGAGAAAGATGTACATTCGGAGAGTATCTAGGGTGGATGGAGCAAGGGAGGCACACACATCAGAGGGGGAAGTTGCAGATAGTAGGCTTTACCTCAGTGAGGTATCTAACTGGTGACAAAAATAGGTGTAGGATATACAAGACACACACTCTCAGTCTGACGGCTGGAGTTCATTTGTATAGATAGCTGCCAGTATCAACAGGCATTGGAGTGCGTGAAGAGCACATGGTTAATCTGAGTTGGTGCATCCAAATGTAGTCATGGTTGTGTAATTTTCTTGTCAGATTCAAGTATTACATTTGCAGAACATCTTCTGCAGCCTCTCCATCATAAGGTTTTAAGAGCCATACCACATTATACTTTAAAATGTGCATAATCCTTTCTTATTGAGAAAAAAACATACCACATCAATTCAGCAATAGAGGTAGTCAGGTGCTTAATTTTGAGATGTGCTTGTTTTAGGGTTATTCAAGAAATCCTTACATAATATGCATAACATACAGTGTTTAATATCTGTAAGTGCTCTCTTGAATAGAGGTGTTTTAAGCACATGCTTAACATAAGCGCCTGCGTAAATGCTTAAAAGTGTTTCATACATACATGCATATATGCTTAATTTTTGCTCTATGAGCTCTATGGAGGGCATAAGAGTGTTGACAGATTTAAAGTCAAGCACATGCATAAGGAATTTCAGGTTTAGGGTTTAGTTTAAAAAATATAAATTGAAGTCTAAATTAAAGAATTGCACTCATATGATCCCAACTGATTTGTATGTCTTCACTACTAAGAATGTATCTGCAGATGTAGTTATGGTTTCTTACCCTGATGTTAATCAACAATGATGCTAGTGTGTTCATTTGACACATGGTAGTCCTTGGTCAGGAAAAAAAAAAAAAAGTTGCAAGGAAAACTATGACCAAAGCAATTCCCAATGTTTAACTTTTAGCATATTCCTTACAAAAGAGGATTTTTTTTAAAAAAAAATGTTTTTAGTGGAGAAAGATAACAGATTTTCTGTTTGGCTAAGAGCTGTCCAAGACAGGCATGTTTGGTTGTTACGGTTTTATTACATCAGTTTAGACTAGGCATAGAACAGTCTGCTTCCATGTAGATTTTTTTCTGATTTCTGCTTTCCTTCTCATAAAGAGTCATTTTTAGAAATTATTGTTATCAAATATCAGAATAGGTTGTCTTGACTTTTTGAGCACAAAGGTTGATAAATCCTAAGATTAAATGATACACATTTGTCAACAATTGCCATAAACCCCAGTACAGTTAGTTTATGGATATGGATGTAATTAATTAATAGGTCATCAGAATGAAATAGTTCTGAAAAGACTATTGTAATTTTTGAAAAGCCTGTCACCAAGCTGAGAAATAGGAATGCTCATATCTAATCAGCATTTTCAGTATTGTCCTTAGTAGTAGCACTGAGAATGCGGGGGCTGCTTTGAAGTTAAATGACTAAACCCTTTATCTTCACCCTAGTTTTGGTCATGTTTGCATGTTCTGGTAATTCTCCTGTCGAAAGTCACATATGTGCTATTCAGGTTAGATTATCACATGATGTCATTTTAGATGGCTCCCTAGTTTTTGCATTTCTACCCATTTTCTACAATGCATTTTTATAATGTTTGGTTTTATTTAACAATTAGTTGTCTATTTACTTTGTTGGACAAATCCAACCAGTAGATAAAGAGCTGCCTTTTTATATTTATGCCTTTCATTGTTGTTTTTCTTTAAAATAATACATTTACATTTTATAATCATAAACATTAAATTGAAGATGAAATCAGTTTGAGAAAGATTAATTCAGCCCTGCTCACAGCTGTGAAGACCGTGGAAATAAATATCATTTTGCAGTAACGTATTCTTGACAAAGGGCATAACAAAAGAATGATTTCTATTCAGAGATAGTGGGGATATTTATTTTGCATGTTGGGGGAGGGGCTGTGGTTGACTGCTTGCGACCCTGACCTAGTTTTGTAGCTGCTTATTATTCAGCTATATGTTTGAGAAATCTCTGTAATTTAATTTGGCAACCTCTTCTGCATGTCTGCACCTAGCAGTAGGTGCTCTTAATATTAGCCATGTCCCATGCTGAATCATATTTATTTAGGAAAAAAAAAATACTAATGCACTCATAACTCAGAAAGAAACTGTTAATTGTTAGCAGAGAACTGCCTGATTACAGACTGGATGTCTCGTCCAGGGCCCTGCCATAATTAGTAACCACTGTTGACATTTAGATTTAAATTGAATTTTCTTCTAATTAAACCCAGAGGGGGTTGATCCTCTCAGATGTACAGGTTAATAAAATTAGTCAGAAACTGTTAAACAGTAAACTGAATTCTCCAAGAGAGCTTTCCCAGTGTATTGTTAGGAATTCTGTAATTAATATTCAAAGGATTCATTAGATTTGGAGTTGTCCTTTTTTGTTTTGGGTTGCATCTGGGTTTGTTTCAGTTATTTCTTTAATTAGGTCTGTTTGCTTTTGATATGTACAGTAATACTAATTTCCATCATGTTTGTGCATGTGTAATTATAAGTGCTGTAACACCATTCATCCATACCATGCAACTGTTATGTGTAATAACAAGCTGCTTTTTCTTCTGAGCATGTTCAGAGAATAGTAATTCTAAAAACTAAAAACAAATGTGAAATGAATTTTAGGAATATAGCCTAGACTAACTGGTGTCTATTTGTCATTGTCATACAAATGCTAAAGCTGCCACAGGGTCATTCACTTCTTTATTCACCATTGTTTTTTTCCTGATCCTTCACAAGCCTTTTGTTTAAATAGGATTATCTTTCTGATGAAATCTAGATGTTTGTATTTTTTATTGCTTTTTGAAGTACCATCAATTGGATTGAGATCTTAGCTTACATGAAATTAATCTGTGTTTTTGCTTTCTTGTCCTGCTCAAAGATTAAGTTAAGAGTATGAAAACTATTAAACATGTGTGCCAGGAAATAGCAAGAGTATCAGTGATGTGAGAAAAAATTGAGTCAGAAGTGTTATAACGAGATATTTGAACATTAAACTTTGAAAATATCATAATTTTTACAAAACTGCTCCATGGAAGTAAAGTTTCTCGTTCTTTAAGAAAAGCCTCGTAGCTGAACTCATTTGAGGTTTTTCACAGCTCACATACAGAGGGAATCCAGGAAAATATTGTTGGGCACTGAGAACAATTTACTACCAGTATTAAAAATGTAATGTCAGTTTTACAAACAAAAGTAAGGAACGTAATTTACCATTTAATGAGCCTCAAAAAAAGTTATGGTTTTGGTTTAAATCAATTTCTGGGCCACTGTAACTTAAAAATAGATATCTTAGAGAAACACACAATGATAAATTAAAATGTATAAGGAATGCCTTCCTCAAAGATATCTTGAAATTCATAAAAGTTGTTCAATACTATTGAATTGAATTTACTCCCAAAAGGAATATCATTTCTGTCCCTTCCTCCTTAATCATGTAAGCCAAACAACAAAAAAAAAATCTAGATGACTTCATTTTTCTTGCTTAGTCTGACTAAATAAATTAGATTAAGTAAAGAATGCTTCTCACTCAGAATTGGCTTCAGATGGTACAAAACCACTAAAAACGTATGGAACAATTCACTGCACTTATATACAGCAGTGACTAAATTCCTCTCTCCTGCAGGTTTGTTGTGCGGAAATCACAAGGCAGATCAAACCAGGAATGGCTGAAAGTGTAAGATCCAGAACTGCAAATTTGAACCCATTTAGAAGTGTTTTTTGATCTAAATGAGGCTTTAGTAGGAACTGCTTATATGGATAACAGCTTCTGGATTCAGGTGCGGTTCTCAAGGAAGCATCCAACTGAAAAAAAAAAAAAAAAAAAGAGTAGAACAGTAAAACAGAAAACAAACCTCCTTAACCCACAATCCAATCAGAGTCTTTATACTGAAAAGAGACTTAATATTGCTATCGATTTTTCACAAAAGTTGTCTACTGTGGTGATGGGCAGTAGTTCAGCTGAGATCAATAGGTAATTAAACCCCCTCGGAGAATGCAGTCTCTAAAATGAATTAAACTAAACTTTTTCAATGGCCAATCCTATTATCATGAAAATATACCAAGAAGTCTCAAAAATAACCTGTAATCACCCTTAGGAACACATAAATTTGGTCCTAAGTTTGATAATATTTTAGCCTTGCTAAGTGTCCTTGCTTAGGACACGGAAATCAAGCTTCTGTGCATGGATGAGAATATGCCAACCATGGTCCCTTTATGAGATTGGGATGGTCATTTATAGTCCCTAGTAAATTTAGATTTTCCCTGGCAATCAAATACAAGCTTAACCATGGGCAGAAATACATATATGAAACTAAAATTTATTTCTTGTATAAATTTTAAATAAAGAATTAAGAATAACAGGTTTTCAAAGTCTTGACATCTAGGCAGAGCTGTTAATGCAAGTGAAGCAGATGTGTGATTACTGTGCTTTTATTAAACTATGTGCATCTTATCGATGTCAATAAGACATGAATAGAAAAGGGAAATAAATCTCAGTTACCAAAAAAGCCAACAGTGGGCCTATCAACTTTGGCAATAAATACTTCAGGTCAATCAACAGTATGTCATCAGTCAGGAAATGTAAAACTTTTCATGTTTCCTAGTTTACAGACAGTTGCAGTAAAATACAGAATCAGGCTTGCGCTGTATTAAAGGCTTCTGCTAGTTGAATAAAGTTTACTGTCCATGGAGACTGGGCAGCCAGGATCAGGCCTAAAATTTAGGGTACTATAATCTGGTTTAGTGGAGGACATAGTAGCCCGCTGACTCACAACTCAACTACTGGGAAATCAAGGGTGGGTTAACTTAGTCAGTTTGTGAAAAGCCTGGGTCTTTGCTCACAGTCACATGAAATTAAAGATTTCAAGGAGAAAAAACTCCGTTTGCATGACCATATGTGATTGCATAAGGAAATGTGGTGAGATGATGCCAAGGCTTTTTGGGGAAAAATTAGCTAAAATTGCTAAGGACACATAGCTGACATTCTCTCATAAGTCTTTCATTGAAAGACATCCTTTTTTATTACTGCCTGTATACGCAGATTTTTTAACCTGCTGTAGCAATATAGAGAACAAATAATTAAGTTTTCTTTCTGTTACTCAGTGTTACTTCCTGACAATATAAATTTTCCTTCTTTCATTTTTTGCATGATTTTGACAGATGGATGGAAAATTAAATAAGTATTCAGTGCATAAATGTGTTAGATATAGTTGTCAAAATAAGTTTTTTGTTGTTGTTGTTGTTATTATTTGTTTGTGATATCATTCGACGTACTTAACTTCAGAAGGAAGCTGTTTTTTTCATTTGTTCCTGTTTTTCTGGAAAGTACACAACTGCCACGTAAATATAAAATCCAAACTTCCTTTACTTTATCTGTTTCAGTCACAAAACACATTCTAAATCATCTATCCGAGGATTTTTATTGTGAAAAAATAATCAGTACTGCAGTATTCTTTGTCATACAAATAAGGGAATGAGCAAATTTAGAAGAAACGCTGAAATCACTAAAATTCATTTCTGAGTTACAATTAGTCTATTAATAATGCTTCTTAGTGTGAATAGTGCCTGTGTTAATGCTTATATTGTGAACTGGCAAAGAATAAGTATTATATCGCATACCCACTCTTCTGTTTCCAATGTAAATTGTCTGTCCCCTAGGTAATCCCAGTCACCTAATATTTTCTATGTCAGGTAAAATATTTCTTCAACTGCAGATTTTTACATGAAGACCGAGGAGCATATTCTACATTTACTCTTTATAGAAAGCTTTCATTTATGTCAGTGGGAGTTCAGTGTATAGCATGAGGATTGTATATTTCTCTAAGTACATATAAGAAACATCTCCTTTTATACACTAATAGATTTGTCACATAGTAAATTGTTTTTCCAGTTATATGATAGTTCTACGAATGGAGCAACAAAATGGAAATAACAAAGATAACCTGTAATGCTAGATAAATTACATTTGATATACCTTTCTCTTTTTATCCTCAATTTCCCATCACCTGTACATGATGGCTCACTGTTCAGCCTTTATTTTGTCATTGAACAAATTACTTGTGCAAGTAAGCACATTGGTTGCAATAGCATTAGTTGCACCAGTTACTTTTCATGGGAAGGAGAGGGCTGCCCAGTGTAGTTGTTGGCCTTTTGTCACAAGGAGGTGAGTTGTCCTAATGAAGGAGATGGAGAGATTTTCTTTAATAACTGGGCTCCACAGTTCATGCACAAGAAAAAGTATCAAGTATGTTAATTTGTTTTTTCCATGATAGGACTCAATAATAAGAAGTACCTCTGTATGATTTCAGAGGAAAAATGATGGTGTATATTGCAAGGAACTCTGAAGCCTGTGTTGTTAACAGGAGTTATTTCTGTAGCCTAAAGTAGGTGAATTCTTTCATGCTTTTGCATTTTCATAGCACCCATAGAAGATATTTACCAGTGTGGTAGAGTTTGAAGCATCTAAATTATTGAGTTTGGAAATTCTGGATATTTATGGAAATCACTGTAGTAGATCTATAAAGTCTATTGAATTTTTCCATCTAGGAAAATTTCTGGAACTGCAAAGTGGAAAAAAAACATAGGCACTTCATTTTGAGAATGTCACTGGGACTGTCCCTCATGAAAGAAGGTGATTAATATGCATTCGTGCTGTCCAGTCAACCATAGAAACAAACATCCAGATATATGGTATTTTTCTCCAATGAAAGTGAAATAAATTTTACACTACTCCTACTAGTTCTGATAATGCTTACATTAGTATTCAAATGTTTTCAATATCCAATCACAATATATGACATCTCTTTAGTCTTACTAAATAATCAGGGAGGCAAAGTTCATATGTTTTATTGGAGTAAATTATATTACATTAGCTTTCAGAAATGCTAGCTATTCATCAGGTTAATATTTTTAGGTACAGACCTGTGCTATTATACAATTACAGATTGAATTATGCTTTCTCTTCTGTACAGTTATAATGTATGTTTGTGGATTGTATATTTTGAACTTGTTCAGTGTCCCCCAGTTTTTACTAAGTTTCAGTGAGAACTGACAACAATTTCCATGTCCTCAGGAAGCATTCAGCGAAGAACAGTTGGATAGAAAAGAGACACTTCAGTGGAGAGAGATAAGATCTGCTTATCTGCTTTTATGTGCATGCATACACGCACACACGCATCTTCATTTCCTTTATGGTTATATATGTGTATGTGCGCATGCACATGGCAAATCAAGATTTTATGTGGAAACGTGTGAAAAAATGTTGCCTTTCTAATCTTGCTATGAGTTAGACCATATGACTATGTAACAGAGTTGGAAAGAACCTCTGGTGCAAATGTCTGAAATCTGATTTAGCTTTCTAGGCTTCTTGGCTGACAGCACACTGTATTTTGGGAAAGTACAGGCGAGTATTTAGTAAGGAAGACATGCTGAATGGGACAGGTTCTGGACAACGCTGCAAACGAGTTCATGAAGTATATATCTGAAATATGGGATTTATAAAAACAAAGTATCATGCAAAGCCTGTGGAATTTACATGGACAAAGAGACAAAATCAGCAGGCTGTGTGCGTAATAGTGTGTGCAGGCAATATTGTGCTATAGTGCATAAGAGTTTGCTATCAAGTACCGATTGTTAATGCAGTAGAATATGTCCCATGGTCACTAGTATATTCTTTGAAGGATAGATAGCATGTTTGGCCACAAAACACAGTGACTATCCGTGATGTCTGTTACAGATAGTGCAAACAAAATGGTCTCCCTTGCACTGAATATTTCTGACAGAATATGCAGGCATGCAGTACTGCCCATGCAATACTGGCTTGTGAGCATACGTCCAGGAGTATTTATTCCTGTGGTGAACTGTCAATGGCTGTGTTTCTATGAGTTCACAGATGTATGTATCTAATATGTAACTACGTGAACTGCAGTTTAGGCTGACTTTCAGACCTCATTAGGAGTTACATACACCTGTCTGGTGACTAAGTGAGAGGTGATGTTTACATTTAGAAAATGCCACAAGGAAGAAAAATTCAAGAAACAGTCTGTTACAGGGGAAGAGAGGATGACAAAACCTCTCATAAATTTCATACTAAACTCACAGTAGGACTAATGCCTTTAAATTGTTTTAAGAGCTGATTGTAAGTGGAAAACTGTTAACTAAGTAAATAGTAAAACTTTTTGTAGTACTATCATTGTTTCGGTGAAAGTCTGAGTGAGAGGGCTTGATTCTTTTGGTGGCTGCATGCTTGTGACATAAACTCCAGGTTGTCTACTAGTCTTATGGTGAAATCTTGATTTCTCTGAGTGAGAGCATGGACATTGGTCTTCCAAGTGCAAGGGAAATGTCCTTCTCAGCAAACTGAGTTCTTAAAGAACATCAGAGAAGTCTTGCAGTAAAAAGAAACAAAATTGAAGGGAATGTGATTTTGTTGTCGTGTAGATTAGGAAAAATTTTCAACCTGGAAATAGAAAAAAAAAAATCTTTTTTTCAACCTGGGCTTTGACTCTTTCACGCATTGCTCTGTTCTTGCTCTCTGCTAGCTAGCAGTTACCCATGTGTGGTACATTGCCAGATCATTACATCACTTGTCATGTGGATGTGTCTATTCATTACATTTTCATTAGCCATATAAATGCTCTATTTCTACCAAAAATGCAAATACTGGTAGTTAAGGTAATTCACCTCCTCGGGCTTTGTCATGTACAAGAAATATTTAAGTCCTAATGCATGTTGTGATCTTGTTGGTGCTAATAATAACAAAATATGCCACTTGTGGTAGTCGTTCTCACTTTGTAATTAAACAAAGTAAATCACTGAAGATTTGAAAAAAATGTTTTAGTACTTTATGCAAATTGAATATTGGTTTGAATACTAATTAAGTTGACAAAGTAGCTAGAGGAGGCAATTTTGCATTTCATTCAAGGAAGAATCAAGGTACTTGATACTTTTTTCTTTGGTGAGGAATGATGCATAAAAAAAATAATATTGAGTACAGTGGTCCCTGATGTCAGTGTAGACAAATGTATATATAAATTCTTCATTAGTGTGAATGCAGATATGGTGATATTCAAAAAGGAATTTACAAGTATTTTGAAATCATTAGATGTAAGTTGTCTTTTTTTTTTTTTTTTTTCTAGCATTTTTACAATTTAAGATGACAATATTAAGTTCTTATAGTCTCCACAAAATGCTGGACTGGAAAGGGTGGGTTTGGGAGACCACTTAAAGTCAGTGCACTGAGGGGGAAAAAAGATAAAGCTGGAGAAAATTGCTGTTGACTGGAATCAAACTACACTAGTTGCTTACAATTGATTGTGTGTTGTTCAACCACAAAGATAAATTAGAACATAGAATACTGCAATAGAAAAGTGGTTTAGATGTCATAGAGACAGTATGACTATTTTTATCTCTCAGTTGTAAACTATAGCTTACAGTGGCTGAAATGACATTGAACTGTTTTTCTCTTTGATGATTTACAGCCTGTGTAGTGCATTTGTAGGAGCAGATGTCACGTTTTATGTATTTGAAAGTGTCAACACTGATGACTTATGTCTGAAGATTCTGTGCATGAATCAATAGAATGTAGTGATTTCCATTTCTTAAAAGAGTTTTTTTCCGATATAATAAAAAAACACATAGTGAATTTTGGTCATTATAATGCTACTCTTGAACTCTCATTTTTTTTGCACTGTATTTTGCACTTCCAGTAGATTGTTATTTTGCAAAATCCACTTCCCTTCTCACTCCATAAGCACAAATAGCTATGGGTAAACTGTCTTCTCTTTTACTTAACGTGTTTAATTTGGAAGGTGTACAACACACTTCATTTTCTTTTCAGAAATGAATGATCAAAAACCTAAGATGAATTGATAAAAGAAAATGCATCAAGGTTATCTTATTAAGAATTATACCAAGAAAATCTAGACATATCTCATTCCCCCGACCTTCTCCCATATTTCACAATGATTTTGTCTGAAAAATTTGGGAAAAAAGTACCTGTTATTCCATTAAAACAAAAAGCCAAATTTGCATTTAAATGGAAAATGTATCAATCATTTAGCATCTGCAAACCTGGAAGTTTTATTTTATTTTATTTTATTTTTTTAAAAAAAAGCCACATAAAACTTTGTTTTATATTTGTATAGTATCCTCTGTGTGTGAAGGTGCCTGTTTATATTGTCATACACCTAGAAAAGCATATAAGAAAATATTATTTTAATATTTTTTATTCTGTACATGGAAAGTTTAATAGTTTAAATAGGAATTTCTGTAAACAATGCACAAAAAATGATTTTTAGGATTATATTAGTACCTCCATATTAGAAACAATGAGGTCGATTTGATCTGGATGGACAGATGTTGGAACACACATAAAAGTTTTCCTAGGAAATTTCCTAATAAATAAATAAATAAATAAGACTTCTTTTACATCCTGCTAATTCCTCATGTCCCACCTAGAAAAGTGTAACTTGAAGTGTAACAGAGCCAGAGATTCAAACAGATTTGAGTTTCTGCAACAGGATGGATTCCTTTTTGTTATTTTGCACCTCGAGCTCTTCCATCAGACAGTGAGTCTACCTAGGGACCATTTATTTCTTCACCTATATGAGAAGGGCTTTAATGGGCCCTGACCTGAGGGTTGGATTCAGCCAGTCCCCTCTGCAGCCATGTGTAGGTTTGCAGGCTGCAGAGAGTGCTAAGGGATGCTTCTGGAAAGGCAGTGTGCTTCTGCACTTTGTATACACAGAGCGAAAGTCTGACTATAAAAGAGATATTTCATGTCTAGATCTCAGCTGGTAACTCGTACCTATATTAGTTCAACAAAGAGTTGTCTTCCACATGGGAGAAATGGAGCATGGAATTGTGATTCCAGTTTGAACTGAAGGTGCTTAAACTGCAAGAGGAAAGATCTGATGCTTTTCATTTTAGGAGCAAATGTGTTTGCTTTTCAGTCATTGTCATAATGGACACTGAAATTATGTGTTTTCCTGAAGGGCGATTACCATATGATGTCACACATTAATTGCATGAACACATTTTTCGTTTTCGGCAGCAGCGTGGCCGTGGAATACTGGTGTCAAAAACGCTGCCTAGCACGGCAGGAGATCAGGGAAACTGATAGAGCATTTCCTCACATTTCCCCAAACCTCCCTGTTGCAATTCAGTATAACATTATTATACTGACAGCTTTACAGATATATGAGTTACAGTAAGGATACTGAAACAGCTATGCCACAGTGCATTTAATAGTAGTGGTAATTATTGCCATGGAGCTCCTGTGTTGTGCTAAGTGTTTAACAGGTTCCTGCCCTCAGGAACTTGGAGCCTTCATGGTGCTCATGACAGACGGGCAAAAATGTGATACAGCTTTACACAGAAATTGTCAAATCCCTACAAGTAGAGCATATACAGTGTTTCCTCTGTCATGCTAGGCATTCCCCAGTCTGCCTAAGGTGTCTGTCATTAGCTAGGGCTTGATCCTGGTCAAGCTGAGTTTGCACTGTAGCAAGTCTTGAAATAAGACCTGGCTGAAGAATTATTATTCTGATTCTAGACCCATGTTTGCCAAATTCAGTGCTATATAACACACATGCTCTTCACTGAGTTTTAAACTTACCTCTATAGAAATAACTTACTGTGGATTCACTTAATTTTCTCCACAAAAGCTTGTCTTTTTCAATTAAAAATGTCTGCAAAAAGAGGCTGAATACCTGGAAATCCAAATGTAGTGCTCTAGTGATATTCAGAAGTTATAATTACTGTACTTTGCATTCTTGTATTTATTTCTGCATTAAGGCCAAAGTTATAATCATGTATTTCCTGTTGTTACCAACATTGGCTCATACTGGGAGATGTCATCCAGCTAATAAAGTCAGCTGCCGTACAGGAGTCGTGAATCAACATCTCCAGCAGTCACTGGAATTATTTTTCCAATTAGAAATACATATATTTTGCTAGTAGTTGAAATTTCCTAAATGGAGAGATCATGGAAAAATCTGTAGTTTGCATAATGATTTCTTTTTCCTTAAGTATCTCTATGAAAAATTTCCTCTAGGTTGACACAGTACCCAGTAAAACCATTCAGATTTTTGCATTAAAATATTTGAAAATAATTGGTCTTATTCTATAGTGGGTGGTTAAGATTGGAGGCAGGGAGGGGTGGTTGCAGAGTTTACTCTGATTGTGAATATTTTCTTTTTTTTTCACTGAGAATGCTCCATCCTCAGAAAGCTGTTTCCCATTCCAGTTTCATTGAAAGGGTACCATTTAGGCACCTACTAGGCTATGCCAAAGCTAAAGAGTCACATTCAAAGTCAGCATGCTCTTCCTTCTTTTGCAGGCAGAGAGGAGACCTTCCAGTGACTCTTGCTAAGAAAGCTGAGCATTTCATTACGGTTATTATTTCTGTGGAAAACAGAAAAGTGTAATCTTACCAGATTAATATATGTGATAACTCAGTGTTTGTGCAATCTGATTTTTAGCAGAGCTGGGACTACAACTCAGATGTCGGCCATTTAAGCACACAGTGCTTGCAAAGCTATCATCAATATGATCACACTAAATTTGTTTCAGACTTACCAACCCCCACAAATTCTTGTCTTCATCATTTGGCAGAGTCATATAAAGTATTAAAATGTCTATTTCATCTCCCTCTGTAGGCTGATCTGCACACAAAAAATATTTTTTTGCAAGTTAAAAGTTCACTTGGTAAATTTCCTACTGCAGTGAGCAAAACGGTTCTAGATTAACACAAGGCTTGATTACTGTTAGTGCTTGAAGGTGGTTATAAATCCTTTTTTCTAGTTTGCCCTGGTTTCATTAACTAATAGACACATAACTGAGTAATATTTTTCTTTGGGACTTCTACCTTGTACAGTGATGTTTGATGAATTTTCAGTCCCTAAGTCTGTCAGAATATGCCTCTGGTGTATCTTGAACAAGTCCACAGAATTGACAGAACCAGATCATCATAGCTAGCCTTTCTGATGGCATTTATTAATTTCTCAGAGCTTGTCAGTGACATTATTCCCATATAATTTAAACAAATACTGGGGAAACAGCTTTTAAACCAAATATCAGTGATTGTACTTCTGTAGCGTACTGGATAATATCAGCAACAAATACATGTTTTTACTCCTTGACAACTTTGTATAGTCTGCCTTGTGGTGAGACTAACCCAATAAATTCATTCACAGCAGTTGCACAGGCTGTTTAGAAATGAGGATCAAACCATTACATGGGTCTCATTCAGAGGAGCTGTAGCAGCAAGCTTGTGGTTTAAACTAGGGAAGTGCATAGCTCATTCTGCATAATTCTTAGTAGAATGCAAATGCGTAGCATTGGCAAAAGTACAAAGATATTGCTGTAAATTAGTTGAATGAACATGTTGAATTTAGCCAAATTGTAATTTATTCCTCAGGCTCCATTTTGTTTCAGGTCCATTTTCCACTTTCAGTGGAAAGTTTTTTTCATGAAAATAAAATTCTATGCTTTCAACATTCTACTTCTATGTTCTCATTCCACTGACTATTTGTATTATTTATTTATATGATTTATTTATTTTACACTCTTCCAAAATAGAGCTGCAAATGTAAAACCTATGTATTTTACAGTATATGTGCAGTCAGTTAATATCAGTTGAAATTAAAAATTCACTAAAAGTGATGAAGAAATTAATTGCATATTTTTAAACTTGTGTAAATAAAATTGTTTTGTACTGACTTGAAATATGTCAATAGCAACAAAAAATACTATAACAGTTAACAACAACAACAAAAAATCCATAAAATCTGTCAAGAATATGTTTTTGACAAGAATAAGAAGAAGTTTTTGTCATGAAGGCAAATGTTATATTTTCAGTGGCATAATTATGTGAAAACTTTAGAACTTGTTATTCAGGATTGAATGTACAGTGTCAAATCCAAGAGTTATTCTCTATTATTGAGTCCCAACATATCAAATTCATGAAATCTTGGGGATGTGAAATAAGCTGATTTACAGGGTTCTGTATCTTATTAAATTTATGCATACTATTCTGTTTTTCAGCATGTTTTATTTATATAGGAGACCCACTGCTATTTCTAAAACTTAACATGAAAGCTTGTAATTTCATGAATCAAACAAAAAGAATAAGTAATATTTTTTAAATAATTAAATATTTTCACCACTAGAAGTATTGTGTTTCTTCAATTAAAAAAAAAAAAAAAAAAGAAGAAGGAAGAAGAAAAAGAAACTGTCCATTTTCATTGCCCAAATTTCAGTTTAATAGCACAATAAGTGGAAAGGAGATTTAGGTTTTTAGACATCATAAAACCTACTTCAAAAAAAATGATATTGAAACTTTCCTATAATTACATCATGATACATATTTCATGGTTTTAATTTTGATAGATGAGAATGCATAATTCTATATTTCTATGATAGCATATAGCACTGCAGAGCCACCCAAGGAGGGTGGCAAGAAGGTACCTGAATTTTATTGTTCTTAGTGTAAAGCCACACTAACAAAAACTGTGGTATAGGCTGAGCAGATCTGTGATCATCCAGCAGATCATCCAGCAAATCTGGATGGTGCTGAGGACCAGGCAGGGCCTTGCTTCATTTTGTTGGTGTGCTTGTTTTTTGGAGGGGTGTGACTTACTATCAGCTCAAATCTGGCAGGTCCCAGGGACCTAACACACATTAACAGTTGCAGTACATCTGGCAGTTTTGTTTCATCCAAAAGTAATCTGTTTTCTGTGGTTTAAAATACCTTTATGTGGAGAAAATGCTATGAAAATGCACTTCTCATCTGAATTAAATACCAAAGTAAACAATTCTAGAGACAGCCTGTGGAGAAGAGCAGTGAAGATAAAGTAGGAGCTAAGGGGAACTGTATAATTAATATATAACTTCTTTCTTTTTGCTTAAAAGCTTTGGGAGGAATTCATGATCCTTTTGCTGGAATTGCTGCAAACTCCCTTACTTGTAACCTGTCTTGTAACAACCAGTAAGTCTTACCCTGTGGTCTCATCTACAACCAGTACATGGAGATGTACTAATCAGCCACAGGACTTACAGTGCTGCAGTCAAAAAGAAAAAAAAAAAAAATATATGCTGGAGAATATGTTTTTTTTGACTTGCTGCAGATTTTATTTTTATTTTATTTTATTTTTTTTTGTGATTATGGGTTGGGTTTTTTAAAGAGAAATACTGACAGTATTAAAAACTTTGATTCAGCAAGTTTTGTGGTAAGCCTTCTGGAATGTCCAGAGATTAAACTTTAGCCATTGACTTTCTAAATAAATATTTTATTGAAGATTAATGCATCTTAGAATATCTGTAGTATTTTTTGGTACCTTTGGTAGATTATGCTGCAGGGCCTCAAGAGAAGTGTTAAGTATTAGGTGTTAACCTAAACTTACTTACAAGTGGGAAGGACTGTCAAGCAATGTAAGAACTTCTGTCATTATAAGAGTAATAAAAAAATAAACAAGGAAAGTGTGGGGTTGCTGCTGAGTTGTGATTTATTGAAGGTGGTTGCAGATAAGTCTGAGATCAATGTTACCTTCACCTCTGTCTTCATTAACATTTGTCAGTCTTCACTGACAAAATTTCCCGGTCTTTTGAACCTAGAGACAGGATTCAAGGAGAAGATTATCTAACAGCAGTAAAAGAGGATCAATTCAAGGCTGTCTTGAGAAATTTTGACCCATACATGGCCATGGGACTGGATGGGAAATATCTGGAACACAAAGAGAGCTGGCTGATATAATTTTGAGGCCACTCTCTATTGTCAATGAAAGGTCATGGAGATCATGCGATATTCCTAATGACTGGAGATAGGTGGTATCACACCCACACATCTTCAAGAAGGCAAAGAAGGACCATACAAATAGGTGACAAGCTGTTTAAAGCCACCTTGGTTCCCCAGAAAAATCATTTTCCTCTTGGAAGCTGTTCCTGCACACATGGAAGAGAAGGAGCCTGGGAGCAGCAGCATGTATTTCCCAAGTGATAATCATGCCTGACTGATGATGTGTTTGCCTTCTGTGGTGAAATAACTGAATCTGTGGAGAGGAGAGCAGTGGATATCTCTGACCTTGTCTTCAGAAAGAGTTTTGACATGACATTCCTCAGCTTGCTTTTATTCAAGTTTGGACATTACAGTCCAGATGAGTGCATTGCTAGGTCTGTGAAAAACTATATGAATCATCAGGCTCTGAGTGTAGCAACTAATGGTTCAATGCCTTGTCACTGATTACAAGCAGTTTTTCAGGAGTTTCTCCTGGGACTCGTCTTTTTTAACATCTTTATCAAAAACCTAGAGGAGAGGACAGAGTTTCCAGATGACACTGAATTGTGAAGGCCTGTCAATGCACTTGAGAGTAGTGTCACCATCCATAGGCATCTAGACAGGCCAGAGGAACCTGGAGGAAGCCAGCAAGAACCTCATGAATTCAACAAATGCAAAATGCAAAGTCCTTAACATGGGAGAGCTCAGTCTCTGCTTTAGTACAGGCTGGGGACTCACTGACTAGGATCTGACTGGCTGGGATGCTGGTGAAAAGGATCTGGAGATGCTGATGGGAAGTGGTCTGAATATAAGTCCTGGCAGTAGGTGAGGCTAACAGCATCTTGGCTGTATCAGCATTCCTGTAGTCATGAGATCAAAAGATTTTATTGCAATAATTTGCAATTTTGCATTATTAAATTACAATAGTTTGTCCAGTTTTGGGCCCCCTCATAATAAGAAAACTTGATAAACTGGAATACTTTCAGTGAAAGGACACCAAGGTGGTCAGGGAGAGATAGAGAGACTGAGACTTGTTCAGCCTAGAGAAGAAGAGGTAGCTTTAGGGTACCTAACACTACACAGAACCTACAAGGGAGTTTCTATGATTACAGAGACTGTTTTGTTTGTTTGTTTGTTTGTTTTTGTTTTGTTTTGTGTTTTTGTTTGTTTGTTTGTGTTTGTTTTGTTTTGTGTTTTTTTGTTTGTTTGCTTGTTTGTTTGTTTGTTTTCCTGAAGTGCACAATGAGTGGACAAGAGATGGTGTTTATAAATTGAAACATGGGATATTTTGACTGGATGTAAAGAAAATAAAATCCTCTGTGGGGATAATCTAGCTGATGTAACAGCTTACCTAGAGAAACAGTGAAATCTCTGTCCTTGGAGTTTTTCAAGACTGGTCTAGTCAAAGTTCTGAACAAATTAATCTGAGTATATTGTTGACCCTGTGCTGAGCTGGGGACCCTTGAACCTGAATGTGTCTGTGATTCTAACCCAAACAAGTCAGTACAAGTTCTGGGAGTTTCCACCCACTTTTCACATTGCCAGTATTTCATAAATCTTATGTTAGCCTTGATAATTGGCAGAATTAAAATATGGTCATGAGAATTTCCAAGAGGTAGCGTGGAGATTCATGAGACTCATGACAAGAAAATATAGTGGATTTAGATGCCTTACAGATGTCTTGTTTTAATTGAGTAGTCAAGTCAGTAGATTTTTTTTCCCAGTGAAGATGTGTCAGTTAGAAATTCAGAGATTCTTGGAACACTTCTTTAAGTGATTATTACTAGAGAAATATAAGGCATCCTTATTCAGTGTATGACACAAGTAAATTGCTGAATAAGTAATTGCTCTGAACAGTCTTCAAGTAAAACTTGTTTAGATAAATAATTTATTTAATAATTTAACTCCATACAAGTTGGGTCTTTAAATATTGCTTTAAATGTTTCATTTTTGTGTTCACTCAAAACACTTGTTTTCTGTTCTTTATAATTGTTAGAGCTGATTGGTAAGTGCTTTTGGTGAACTCAAGCATGTTATGCAAAAGAAAATCTGACCATCCAAGTCTATCTTGGAACTGGGTAATTGCCTGTACAGGAAGCAAGCAAGGGCTGAACTGCTAAAGAGTCCTCTGTATGCTTGCTGTGGTTGCCAACATTATTTTTGCATTGTAAAAGAGTGTGGTGAGATGGAAAGCAAAATTGCTCTTACTCCAACAGGAGTTGAACAGGAGCTGCAGTGACTGTAACAAATGTAGGAAGACTATCCAGATTTAAAATTTGTATTTGATATTAAGGTTAATACTTCAGATCCACTTGCATTGATGCAAAATAGTTTTTAATATTGCCCGTTGTTCTGGCAAGGAGCTTGGGAAAGCACAAACTTTCAGCTCTACTTTTCTGCTCTTTTTAGTTTTTATTCTACTTCAAGCATTGTTATATCTCTTTGGAAAAAAATATGGAATGATTGTCATTGGTGGTGATTCAGGCAGACAAAAGACAATTTTCTTTTCATTGACTCTGTTAACCCTACAGGCTCAAAATAGTAAATATATATATATATAATAAAAACAATTGGTAAATTGAGTAAATTTGACATGGGAGTGAGAACAGAAAAACATTATATAAGAAGCTTTTTTTAGTGGGTATGTACATATGTAAACACAAGAAAGCATATATGTATTAGCTCTTTGCAGACTGTATTCTTAAAAGCTAAGGATTTTTTGACTTATGGTCATTTGCCTCCATAACAACATCTGTAATCTTTTGAACGGAGTTAATTTTACAGATCTGTGACTGCAGTGGGTGGTAGTAAAATGCATGATCGTTCCTGAACTTGACAGTGGTGAAATCTCTAATTTGAATCCAAATGTTAGAAACAGAACTTACCAGAAGAGTACATCTATCTTGATTTCTTACTTTTTTATGAGTTAGCAGCTACATCACAACTATTTTTCCTTCTTATACTTGTCAGTATAATTTCCTAGTGAATTTAACTTATTTCCATATTCTTCAGTGTTTAACTATAATTTTTCCATGTCTCCCAGTCATTTGAGTGTAGTTTATAATGCCACCCTTTTTAGCTGAACAGACTGCATGTCCACACTCCATTGTCCATGAGTATTAGTTTAATTTTATTCCTTTGCAAATATGGTTAATCTCTTTTCCATTCGAGGCCTTATCTGAAGTCCATAGAAGAAAATGTGGGAGTCTTTCCAATCTTTTAGCATATGCACAAGATGCAGAGATATTTTCTTCTCACTGCTGTAGCATTGAACAGATTCATGATCTAAGAGTACCCTGGTAGCATTTGGCAGCAGATTTGAACACTTCTTGCTAAAAAAATGTTAAAATATTTTTGTAGATTGGGTGATCCAGATCTAAGGGGCCTTGTCTGCAATCATGCCAACAAAGTTATGCATGACAAAGTTGAACATGACTTTTCTTCCATTTCAGCCATTGTTACAGCTTCAAATGGAAGAGGTAAAAGAGCACTTATAGCTATGATATGCAGAATAAATTATTGTTAAATATAGAAAAGCTCAGAGGCTGGTTTGAAATCAGCTGTCAAAGGGCATGGTGCCAGCTGCTTTGCATGAGCCACTATTATTCCTTATTTCAGGAGACAGTCCTTGATATTGTTGTCTCTCCAGTCTTTGCTCTGGCTTTAACGTTACTTTATTTATTTATTTATTTATTGAGACTATACCCTAAATGGCTGTGCTTGATTTAGGGAACACTAGTCTTACAAACCCAAAGTGAACCTGGCCAAAAGCCAGGTAGTGTATGAGGAAAAAAGTGAAGTGATAGAAACCGCTTATTTTTTGTTTCCCAAAATGCCCATGGTATTCCGAATGATATGGTCAACAACTGACAGGCTCTGTTTGTGCTGTGCTCACAGCAGGTTCTTGCTCCAGTGACTCCACTGCTTATTCACCATAGGTGAACAGAAACCACAAGAGAAAAGGCCTGTTTCATCTTTTGAGAGACTTCCTCACCTGGGACTTGTATGCCTGATACTGGTTTTCTTTTCATGTCCATTGCAGTTTAATTGCTCTTTCAGATGGCATTTTCCAGTCTCTTCCAGAATGTTGTTTTGGGTCACCACTTAAAACTGTTTGTCTAGCTTTAACTAACCAACCTGAGTTCTCAAACATTAGCTGTAATGCACTCATCTATAATACTTTACAGGTGTTCCTAATAAATGGCAGAATAGATAAATACAGCCATTTTAAGCAATGCTAAGAACAAAATACAAGCAGTATTTATTTATTTATTACATTTATTTGGGTTCTTTTTCTGACAACATGGCACCAGAGATCAAAGACCTTTCAAAAGCTGTTTAAAAATAAATCTTCCTCAAAACACTCAGAATAGGGATTGATGTTTGTCATTATGTTATTTCGCTGACATTGGCATAAAGAAGTATTTAACCTAAGTCCACAGTGAAATCAAAAACAGAACCAAGACTGGAATTTCCAAATTTTTCACTGTCTGTCCAGTAGTAATATTTATCTCTCTCTAGGAAGAAGGAGCTGAGGTGCATTCTAAAGCAACCAGAACCAGGTGTACAGAAGTGTAGTTCAACAGAGCACCAGGGCTTCTGCTGAAATATTTTAAATTCTGAGATATATAAACAGTTTTCTGTAAAATATTTGACAGCTGACTAAATTTCAAGTGCATTTACATTTGTGGCAGAATATCTAAATTGCATTAGACCAGATCCATGGCAGGGGTCCAAACCAAAATTGACCTGATCATGGCTTTCATGTAATCTCTCAGCAAGGAAAAAAACAAAACAAAACAAAACAAACAAACAAAAACTTTATAATTTTGTTCTTAAAAAAAAAAAAAAAAAGTTTTTTATAGTTCTTGTTTCATATCAGAACTTTAGCTCTTTTGATGTATTTTTCAAATTCACACAACTATTCAATCAGAAAATTCTCAGTCATTTCTGCTGTATTGTGAGCAATGAGATGTAATAAGTACATGTTATATCTGCATAGTGCAAGTGGACATTGTAGAGTCCTTTTTTACATTTTGTTATTTATTGTAGATTTTTCATATAAAGCATGCATTTTTTCTGTACTTGGATAGTTTTTGGCTGTTTTTCTTTACAAAGAGTTTTAAAGGAAATTCAAAGCTAATGATGTGTTGTTGTGGGGAACTCTACTACCACATTGGAAATCTGCTCTTACAAAACCAAACATATGGTAACATTGCACCATATGTTGACTTTTATATTTAGTAAATGCATAAATATGATATAACCTTTAAAAAATTCATTTTATTTTATTTTGACTGATAGGGCTTCATTTTCAAATGAAACTATATGTACTCCTTCCAAAATGTGTCATATTGTTGCATTTCCTGAAAAATCAATGGAACTTATTAGTACAATGTGAAAAATATTTCCTGTAATTTGTGTGCACGTGCCCCAACTAAGCTTGAGCAGTGATGCATACAAGGAGAAATGCGGCTGCTGAAATGTGTACATCTAGTGCATTTGTCTGTAACTGTAGGTTCTTGATGACTGCATGATAAAGATTTATGTGAGAAGTACAGTGTATGAAAGCTCAATTTGAAAGTCTGGTCTTCTTTTTTTCTGTATTTTTTTCTTTTTGAACTTATGAACATATTAAATCATATTAACATCTGCCTCACTGTAACACTTCCTGTTAACTTCCCCCCCCCTACCTGTAAGTTTTGTTTTGTTTTGTTTTCTCCTTCCTCTATAGCACTTATGGAGACACTTTGGCTGTGTCACACTAGTCCATTTTTGTAGCTATCCTAAGACTTAAGGAGCCAAACACAATTCAATGTATTTCAGATTTAACTCCTCCGTGTGCATTCTTGTGGAAATCAGTGTTCCAAGGAAATCCAAAAATTGCATGCCCTCTATTGAGGAATGAATCATCAAGACCAGTCAAGGCCAAATTCATTAGAAGTGATGGGTTACATTCATCAAGCAAAATAATGCTCATTCCCAACCATAAAACCACACAATGATTCCTTACTCATTTACTTTACTTAACTTGTGTAGTGGTTCACACAATAAATGCTTTAGCCCATAGCAAAGTTCCTATTGTGCAGACGCCAAACATAAGTGCTCCCTGTGGCTTTCTTCAAAAAATGTTAACCAGATTAGAAGAGGAAAAATTTCATCTCCTCTCTAACAAGCCCTTATACAATCCTTCAGAGTACTTTGCTTAAATGATGAGACATTTTTTATCATTTTTTTAGTAACTATCTTTGCAACAATATCTAAGCTATCTCCTGAAGTTTCTTCTACCAAGTCACTACTTCACTTCTGTTTTTATCTGAATATTGGAACAAGTATGGAAAGTAAAAATATATTGCTGGAGAACATGGAGGATCAGATGGGAAGTAGAATGACCAAAAAGGACATGCGATGTTTTTGACAACCTTTAGATCTGAGCGGTGGTTAAAGAAGTAACAAGTAAATAGTAGAACATTTAAATATGAATGCAGTGCTGCTTTATAGTTAGGCTGTAAATTTTGTAATAACTTTGATTATTATTATTTGCTGACTGCAAATACGTTTGTTATCTTTGCTGTACAAAATGATGTCATTTCTAAGTGAGTCTTCCTTATAAAGAGCATCTTTCAACATCAATCTTTTTACACAACAATATTATTTTCTGACATAAGTAATTCCACATGTTCTGGGACAATAGGGCATAATCCATTCTTTAGCCTCGTGATGCTTTCCAAGGATGTACGTTCTCTGTTTGCATGATTTTCCTTGTGATTTGAGGACTCAGAATGTAAGGTGGTACAGAAAGGTAGAAGTATGAATGATGCACTGACTTGAGGTAAGCCTGTATGGTTGTGAAAGTGTATGTTTGCAATCTGTGGAAGCAGCTGTTTGTGCTTGTGGGGATGGATTTCCTTTTTTTTTTTTTTTTTTTTTTTTCCTAGCAGAGATGGAAAATGGATAGGCTCAGTGAAATACACTGATTTTTAAATGTACCTTTTCCGAATCAGGGAGCTCTGTCAGTCATTAGATACACTGTACTTACTATAGTAATCCTCATCTGCAGGTACAGAATGATAATACACAAGATCTAGTCAATCAGCTGTAACTGTCATTTAGTTGTAAAGGTCTGAGAGACTGAAATATTTTTGTTTCTTGGACTCAGATAACATAATTCAGATGTAACCTGTGCATGTCAAATTCTGCTTTACTTTCATTTTACTTCTGAAAACAACTATTTTTACATACCTTGAGTGAGCCACATCCACTAGTTTGAGCAGCTTAGATGTATAGCCTGAGGTTGTCCTGCAAGCTTTCATTTTATCATTGTACAGGCACAGCACAGCATGCCAGGTACAACCAGTGTAAGGAGGTTTCTAGCATCTCCATCATACAGTAAGCTCCTGTCAGCAAAAAGATCCTGTGCGTTGATACACTTGTTAAATTTGACAAAGAGCATAGATTGTGTAAATCATGCTGTTTTCATTGATTATAGTCTGAGAGTGCATTAACCCTCCTTAAGGCTCCAGAAGTTACTTTCAGAAGTGTGAGTAGAACAAGAAACATGTTTAGTGAAGCTTTTCGTGGATTAATTTTTTGTTAGAGTATAAAATGTTTTCACACATTAAAATGATACTTAGAATTCCTGTTTTTTATTTTATGCCTTCATTGAGCACTTGTTTACAATAACCCCTGGAATGTTAATTTTCACTTACATTTGACAGGGGCATACTGACAAGAATCTTGAAACACGTCTAGTGTTATACCAACTATAGTACTTAAAACAGTTCTCTGGGTGCAGAGAATTTTCTGCATAGGAAAGAGAGATCCAAGTTTTGAATTACAAAGTGATTGCCACAATTTAGATTTATCATTGCAAGGGCTTGATTTAATGTGAGACTGTTTTGAAAATGTGTTTTTATTCTCTCTCTCTCTCTTTTTTATTTTTCTTTTCCTTTTTCTTTTTTCCTTTTCCTTTTTTCCTTTTTCTTTTTTTTTTTTCCTTTCTTTGTTGTTTTTGTAGTTGGAATTCTCTGTTTTAACATCATTCTGAGGGTCGTTGTTGTCATCAGCCGTCCAATCCCATCCCATCCCCCTCCCTTCCCCCCCCCCCCCCCTCGAAAAATGATACTCCCTTTCTTCTTGGGGAAATAAGTGATTTACTCTGTTTTTGAGCTTCAGGGCCAGTGCCTAATTTTCTTTTTATCGCGTTCTTAGTTCTGTAGTAAGCAATTTCCTTTGGCTTCACTGAACAGAAATTCTTTGGATATCATAATTATAAACTGTACATTATTAATTCCTACAGTTATTTTTAAAGAGAGAGATTATAGCATGTAGTTTTGGACTGCTTTTATTTTATTGTCTGTGAGTTTATTAATGTTTGTATATGTAGAGACTTCAACTGATGGACTATCAACTAGAAAAGGGCCAAACATTATATATATATGAATCCAAAAGCACAGCATAAAGTTGCCAAAGTGAAATTGCCAGTGTACCTTAATCACATTTTTATCACCCTATACTTTACTCAGAGGAACATATTTTCAGCCAAGTTTTATATGAAACGGATCAAGGCATCTCACAGTTCTGCAAGACTCATATATTCAGTACAAATTATCCTATAGCAATTCAGAAGTCTGTGTTGCTTCTTAAACATTGTGCTAAATTGTTTCTTCTTTGACTAGCAGTCTGCACTAATAAATACGAGTCTGGATTTGCAGGCAAGGGTGGAATCATTTTGTGCTGCAGTGCCATCAGCCTGTCTGCAGATTGACTACAGCAGTGGAAATTCTTCATTGGGAAGGTCTTGCATGACTGCTTTTGCCAATTTGGTTATGCAGGCAGCACTGTATAAAACACCTGCATCCAGTCCCTGTGATCCAACCCACTCCTTATTGCTCCTGACTTTTGGGGAAAGTGTCCCATGAACAAAACTATTTCCCTCAGGCAAGGAAATCCTTTAATACAGCTGGCAAAACCCTGGTTCACTTTGGGTTTGTAAGACTAGTGTTTCCTAAATCAAGCACAGCCATTTAGAATATAGTCTCAAAAAAATAAAAAAAAAAAAAAAAAAAAAAATAATAATAATAAAAAAGCCAACTCAGTCAGAGTAGAGCAGAGTTGCTGAATCCTTCCTCTCCCCTTGTCTCCACATCGCTGCTTCGCAGCTCTCAGCTTGGGCTGGTGAGTTGGTGAGTTGAAGACGATTACCAAGTCCACAAACACACTGAAAAGCACAGTGCCTTCTTCTCTTTTCCAGTCCTCTTCTACTATCTTTACATATCTCTCCTTTTTACACTGTCTGCAGCAAGTATATCATTTATTGGTTAATAAGTTGTCTGACAAGATAGCTACTTTGTACCTAATTGTTCAGTTTATTTATGTATTATTGATGAGCTCAGACTTGAACTCTGCTTTCCTTAGAGGCCGCTTGATAAATCTGTTGGCTAATTCTACCTTAGACACTGAGTTACCTGCCATAGCATAATACATGGCATTGCTTTTCCTTTGTATTCTTAAAAAAAGAGGTGGTTATACATTTCCAATGAGCTGTGTTTATCAGTAAGAAATAAAATCAGATACATAATTCACATTACTTTCTGTGTTAACAAAAGATCTCCAGTGATGCACTGTAATGCATGAAATACTTGCACAGCTTTTAAATCAATGTTCTGACTATTCCAGCTTGTAAGGGCTCACATATCTAAAAGAACTTCTGAACTGCAAAATCTTGATTATGACTTAAACTGTTAGACATGTCAAAACACTTACAAAACTGTGTGTTACTAATATGATCTGAAAATATTGGAAAATTAATGACATTGTGCTCTACTCTCCAAGGCAATAGTTACTATTGCAAATGAATGAATAAAACACCAAATTAATTTTCTATCAAAACATGAATCTAATGACAGCACATTTTTGTACTCTGTTATTATTTCTGAACATTTGACTTGTAGGCACTGACATAAGGGAATGTTGGGAGCATGAAAAGAACTGTAGAGTGCAGGAAGAAACAGTACGAAACAGTGATATTCTATGACTAGTGACTTATGAATTCAGCTATTAAGACTCTGGAACCTCTGCAAAACTCTGGAGCCTCTTAATACTTGTCTTAGATGAATATCACAAAATAGATTGTTGCTGACACCAAAAGGGACTGTGTGTTGAATGCATTAGCCTATTTAATGAATTCCCTAAAAATGAGAAAAAGGCAAGCTGTACCTCAGGTAGAGCTTAATTTGCCAGGCTTGATTCATGGATGTTTCTCTTGATGTTTTTCTTGAAGTCAATTGAATTACACCAAGTTTTGGTATGATTTTTTTGGTTTGATTTTGGGGTGGTCCCGTGTGGAGCCAGGAGTTGGACTCTGTATTCCTTGTGGGTTTCTTCCAACTTAAGATCGTTTATTACTCTATGATTCTATGATACCAGCGTAGACCCCAATGACTACCATGGTACAGGCCCCATTTATGTAAAGATGCTCTGAGTGATGTTCTTACCCTTCCATCAACAGATACAAGATCATTTCAACTGGTACTTTGTGTGCTTTTTAATATGGGAAGGAAGGAGGCAAATATGTTTTTGGTAATGTTTACGTAGCTGTTGTGTTTCGCTGGAGTCTCATATCTGCAAATCAGGGCATGATTTGTCCATTTGATTTTCTCTGTTCCCTCTTTACTTTTTTTAAGTAATAAATAAAAAAATAAATTATTTTAAATTTGGAAAGTTTAGCCTGGAAATTAGCTTGACCGTGTGAAGAAAATTTCTGAGTACATAGAGTCATAATCTCAAGCACAACCATTTTCAGTGGGTTTCTCCCAATTATATTGTTTGTGTGCATTTCAGTCTTCCAAATACAAATAACATTTTAAAACAAAATTATTCAAGCCATTTATTTCAAGTGTAATGTGCACTCATTTAATGGTTTTTAGGCATAGAAGATTATGATAATTTTCATCACAGATTTTATCAAATAAGGAGGACGGTGTATTAAAAATTCAGTAGCTTATACAGAGAGGTGAGAGAATGTAATATGGGGCACTAAAAACATAAGGCAGATTTTCCATGACATTAATGTTATAGAGTACTTTTGTTGATTAATAAAATGGGTAAAGAGTCTGACTAGGCTATGAGATTGCTGAAGTTAAACAACGATTATTGTACAATTGGGTAAAACAGAAGCAGATATTGTGATGCTGTGGGGAAAATGAAACATCAAAAGCTAATAAAAAGCCATTTTATATCATAAAAGCATAAGAACAGCTCCATCAAGCTTTAATCACATTGTTATATTATGCATTTATTTTAAAATTATGTCAGCTCATTAACAGTGGTTATAACGAAGATTGTTATAATTCTTGTAAGATTAGCAAATGCTAAATTTTGCTTCTCTTTCAGTGCACTGAATGCAGAGGCTGTGCGAACTGTAGGATTATCCTTCTAAAAGCATCCCTACGGTGTTCTAAGGATTTTGTTGCTATATCAGTGTTGTGGTCCACTTTGAAAATGCTTACACCCACTTTTCAGGAACTGGTAGTTTTAAAGCAAACCTCCCCACCCCAAGTGAGGGGAGGGCAGCAGAGCACAGGGCCTCCTCATCCATAACTCTTCTTCTACCTGTAGGAATGCAGAGTAGCCGTGTCCCTCTGGACAATGGCATGTGCTGAATGACTGTGAGTGATGATAGCTCTGCTGCAGCTTGGCCTCCCAGCAAGGAGCACATGCTGGAGCTCCTTTCACCATCAGCAGTGAAAATGAACCTCTTCCCTCATGTATTTGCATGGCCCTTTCCAGCATAACGGAGCTCAAATTGTTGTGCTGCAGTCAGGGACTTCAAAAATACAAGACAGGACATTTTGAAGTGACATAGTATTATTAATACTAATTTGACACAGCCATCATTACCATTTTCACCTTTTTATTTAAAAAAAAAAAAATCTTAAAAAAAAAAATCTTCTTGGGGCCAAGATGTTATTTCTGTACAGAACTGGAAAGACCTAACAAATAAATCCTGTGAGTGGGAGCACTCAGCTAGATACTAGAAAAATGAATTCAAATCTACATCAAGAGTATTTGGAAAGTTCATGGACATAAGAAGCGATACTGTCCTCTATGTGGCTATCCTAAGACTATGTGGTTGTGGTGGTAAATTGGTATATGTGGAAGCAGCAGAGAAGGACTGAGCCAGGGCTTCCGACAGTGCTACTGTGTGGTTGACCTGTCATGTATTTTTCTAGAAGAGGATTATTTCATTTTTGAATGTAAAAAATGTTTAAAAGTTTCAGTTTCATTGTAAGATTCATCTTGGAAATCTCAAGAAATTTTGGTGATTTGAGAAAGGATGTGGCAATGACTTGGGCCAAAATCCTTGGAGCTTAGGTCTTCACCATTTGTCAGAGATCATGCTATATACCCTCCCTATGATTTTCTATGCTACTGTGTATGTCAGGTGAAACTTTCATAGGCTTCATTTATTAAGGGCTGGGAAAAACAGTGTGTTCTAAATAATATGTGTTGGGAGGAAGAGGCTGATACATACCCACAATCTGGATGAGCCCTGTGGTGAAACTGTGCTGAAAGAAATATCTGGGAATAGAGAACACAGATTCAAACATTCATTTTGCATAGCACATGAAGTGGTGAAAAAGATATCCATGAAGTAGAATGCACTGAAGTGGTTACAAATGAGGAAATGTTTGGGGGAAAAAAAAAAAAAAATCAGAGAAAGTTAAAGTAACTTAAAATAGTGTTCCTAAAGAAGAGGACAGAATATCTATGTGATGGAAAAAGGTCTTAAGATAAAATAGTAAAATTGCTGAAGAGTTTGAACCAAAAGGGGAAAACGCATGGAAACACCATTGTTGGAACTGCATCCAAGGCAGAATTTGACAATAAGGCTTCGCAGATTCTGTGTGAAACCTATTCTATTATTCTGGGGATGGATTTGCCTGTCCAGAGTGCTTCCTTCCAGCACTAACGGGACTGTCTCTTGCTGATTTGCATGGCTTCTTGGAAAGGCTGCAGCCATGGTGCTGATAATGCCAGGTTTGAGTAACTTTTGCTATCTGATTTGCTGTGAGGAACGTACAATAGTAATAGATTCAGAGCGTTCTGGTTGCAAAAAATAGCAGCCTGCGCTGAGGCTAGCACTGTTTCTGCAAGTGGGAAGGAAGAGGAAATGGAATATTTGTTGTCTTTAAGAGATTTTGGTAGCAGGGTGACAGATACAGCTGTAGCTTTTTATTTTAACTCTTTAGCTTCAAAACTAAGAAAAAATGAAATTAATTTGTACACATTTACTGTCTTATGTATGGAAAGAAAATCTACCAAATGTGTGAATGAAACAACATTGCAGACTAACGGAAAATAAAACAACTTAGCTACTTAACAAAACAGAAACGAAAGATGAAAATATTCATGGAATAATTTAGTCATAAAATGAACTGTACTCTTCAAAGTCAAATTTTATCCTAAAAGATGTAGACAGAACACTTAGAATTTTTGAGAACTGGTAAGTGGTTTCATTATATCAAGGACATATCTTCACTGAAGTCAGTACAAGAAAAAGTAAAATGTACATCTTTTCCTATTCTGCTTTTGAGTAGTATTTTGAACATTTTGAAATGCCTCTGCTTTTGATTGACCTATTTTGGAACAGAATACTCCAAACTGCTCTATGTTGTTCTGTCAGCATATCTCAGCTTTACCTATAGACCATATAGCAAAGGCATAAGTCAAGCCTTGTCAAAATTTTGAATCTTTGTTGAAACTGTTCCTTGTGTTGCTTCAAATGCACTTTTCAACATGCATGGGGTTCCAGGTCCTTCCTTGATGCAAACAGGCCTTTAAACATATAGAATTTCTCGTGAAAGTAATTCTGTTGAAATTAATGGAGTTTGTCGTATAACAGAGTAACTATGAATAGAAGCAGAACTGTCCACATAGCTGCAACAATAGCTGTTTTGGTTAACTATGATCATTTATCAGCGCTACAACACGTTATAGTTGTCATGAGAAGTCCTTGTTATTTAATAGATGTCTGTGTTTTGCTAAAGCCTTGCAATTAGTCATTTTTTGTTATCACCCTCCCCAGGTCTCAATTAGTTGTACCTAATAAGATCTTATCACACTGTGCTAAATAATTTGGTTTACCAGAAATTTAAGCTGATTTGTCCCATTTGTGTTTGGCATATTCTTCACCATTTTATGTCTGTTCTGGTACATTTCTGAGATATTGGGACCTATCTCATCACAAATTTGAATAGGTGCTTGATTTTAAGTAGTCTCACAATCTCATTCCCTTTAATGGGATGATTTTAATGCACATTATGAACAAGTTCAAGTGACCTTCTACATTGGTCTAGAGTACTGAAGTTCTTCTTACCTGATGAAGCCTTTCTTTAACTTTTTAAAAATACATTTATAAGTATGCTATGGTTTTCTTTTCCTAACTCTTTTAAATGTGAGGCATAGCAGTAAGTAGTCAAGATTTTCTAGTTACCAGACAATTGTTACCTTCAGTGTACTTCTAAAGTCCCTCTACCATAGGGTTTTCAGAGTAATGGTAGAGTTTTGCTTGTGCTTTTGTTGTTATTGTTGTTGGAGCCCATTTTATTTCTAAGTATCTGCTGTGTAGAAGCAGATGTACTTTCCCACAGGAACTATATATACACTCAATTTGCTCTATAAATAACATAGTGGGTCAAATTCCGTCCATGGGTCCCTGAACACAGCTCCCACTATAGTCATGCAAGGGAATGGTATTGTCCTATTTGTGCAAAACTCATTCGCTAAGGTCTGTGGAGCCTCTCCTGCCGTGCTGCAGCACAGGGGGCTCTGCATGTGGATGTACAAAATCTGATTTTTCCTTTTGTCATCTGTTTGCTTTCTGTAGATTCTTTTTATTAAGCTTTTCTGTGCTTTATTATATAATTTGTCATTTGAAATGACAAGGCAAAGTTGAATATCAACGACAACAACAACAAAAAATTACTCTAGAAACTCAGAATTAAGAAGGGCCCTATTATCTTACTGCTGTGGTTTAAACCAGCAGGCAGCTTAGTGCCACGCAGCCACTCTCTCTCTCTCCACAAGTGGGATGGGGGAGAGAATCAGAGAGGTAGAAATGTAAGAGCTCATGGGCTGAGATAAGGACAGTTTATTAGGTAAAGCAAAAGCCTCATGCACACAAGCAAAGTCAGACCAGGAATCCATTTGCTGCTTCCCATTGGCAGGCAGGTGTTCAGCCACTTCCAGGAGCGCAGGGCTCAGCACATGTAATAGTTTCTTGGGAAGACAAATGCCATCACTCCCAACATCCCCCCCTTCCTCCTTCTTTACTCCAGCCTTTATTGCCAAGCATGATGCCCTATGGTATGGGACATCCCTCTGGCCAGCCTGCGCCAGCTGCCCAGGCTGTGTCCCCTCCCAGCTCTTGGTGCACCCCAGCCTCCTCACTGGCAGGGCAGCACAAGGAGCTGGAAAGGACTTGGCTCTGTGTAGACACTGGTCTGCAACAGCTAAAACATCAGTCTGTTATCAACACTGTTTTTCTCAAAAATCCAAAACACAGCATTGTGTGAGCATCTATGAAAAAAATTAACAGCCAAAACTCTGACACTTGCCATTCTACCCGATCCATATCCCATCCAAATAGCAATGGCAAAATTCCCCTCACCGTCCATGACACAGGATCAGACCTTGTCAAGAAATTGGCCAGGTGCATTGGGCTTGGAAAATATTATAAGCCTGCCAGGTTAAACAAATTTTCCCAGCTACTGTGGTCAGAAAAAGAAAGGTCTAATCTTAGTTATTCAAACGTTTCCACCTTATCACCTTATTTTCCCAGTGGGTGGCTACATCTATAATTTAGTGTGGATTGAGTAAAATAATAACAAAAGCATTTGCCACTTTGATCTCAGTATGTTTATTTAATGAGTGCTCAATATGCAAGAGATAGTTTAGCATGGGAGTCCAGACTACAGGGCGTTATGTGGTTGGGTTTCATTAAAAAAAAAAAAAAAAAGAAAAAAAAAAAAAAAAAGAAAAATTAACACCCGAGGTTAAAAGGAGCAAGAACCCAGCTGAGTGAGTTCAGAGTTCATCTCTGCACGCTCACTGTCTTCTATTTAAATGTGCACAAAGGACTAATACAGTACCCGCTCTCCCCTGGGCTGTCTTTGATACGTTCTGCTGTGCCTGGACTCTGCCACTCCTCCTATCAGTCTGATCCTACTTCTATTAGCCCGCTGTGCTCAGCACTGTAACCTCATTCAGCTAGTGCTCTGCGTGAAGGCTAACAACTTCAAGGCTCTGTCAGGCATTGACACATGCAGGCTCCAAGCGGGAAGCTAAACACTCCCCTTCACCTTCTCTCCCCTTCCACATTAACCTCTATTAAGTGCAGGAAAAACACAAATGCTGTAGTGCCATCATTCAGGTTTTAACTACCAGTGTGTATTTAGATTTTCAGTCAGTTTGCCACCTCTGAGAACGTACTCCGGAAACCCTTTGGTTCTTTCTCTTTCTCAGAACCAGATCAATAAATAGTGAGTTAGCTTGGGAAACACAGTGATAGAAGATCTGGGGTAGGTATTTATGGCATAGAGATAAAATTCTGAAAGAAAACTTTGACAGGGCTGCCTATACTTTTTGAAATTATAGTGTGTCTTATAGATGGAAAATGAGACAAAAATGGTCTAATTTTAGGAGAATCAAGCAGAGTATTTTCAAATCATCTCCACTTTGAAAGGCAGGCTGTAGAAAAGACACAGTGCGGTGCTAGTCTGCTATCAAGCTATGATCCAAGCACTGAATCCTACATGTATCAAAGTCCTTTGGGTGCTCAGGGCAGAGAGAGTTTTGTCACTGTTGATGTTTTTCCTAAGTATAGACGTCTGACAGCCTTTCACTGAGAAGCAGCACCCTTGCTTCCAGCTGTGTGGCATGCTGCCCGTGCCCACCCAATTCACAGTTCACTCCCACTCCCCAGAGTGCAGATTCCTTCCCAGCTCCACCTGGGAGCAGAAAGCACCTGCTCTCATTTTAGCTCTCTGAAGCTTTGTCTAAACAGGGCCTACAGTCATGTCTTTAATCTCTCAGGAAGGGCAGATGCTCCTGGCAGATGACACTTCCCATACAATAAAAAAGTAAGTGACAAGTCTGAGGCAGCAGGGTGCCTGTCCTTTCACAAGAGTAGCAGGAGCACGGGTGACAATATGCCTAACCCACACATCACCATACTTGGATTAATTAAACATATCATAACCCACATTCTTGGTTTAGACTGTCTGGGTAAAATGTAAGAAAATGAAAATGTAGGATTTATAAATCATTTTCCTAATATTTTACTCTTGAAAACCTGTTACAGAATTAAAGTGAATAAAAATAACAATCCTGAGACACACCATCTCATCTCTAATGCTTGGCATTCCTAGCTTTCCATAACCTGGAAGACCCTTAGTATTCCAGGTTGAACGGGATTTCTCCATGCCCTGCAGTAATCACCTGCCTTGGGCCATACAGGAACATCCAGCTCTTTGAATTCAATTTCTTTTTGCAATAGTCCTCCATTCAGGCATTCTCACCCAATGTCATAGTCCTCCAATAATCTTCGCTTTTGAAAAATAGTCCTGGAAGGAGGGAAGGAAGACGGCAGAGCAGAGACAATCAAAGTCAATAGTACTAGATTGTTTTTTTGACAATTTTCCCATGATAGTCCTTCAGTGAGGTGTCAGGCTCCTTTCCCAGAAAGGGTGCTTGTCTGGAATGCATTACTGCAACCTGTCTTGGGCAAATTTAAACATGCGTTCAGTTCAGAATACAAAATGGAGTTCAGGAAACAAAATGGAGTTTCAATTTCATACAGGCATGCTGTTCTCCCAGACTGTATCAAGAAAGGGGTTTTCCATCATGCAGTATTGTTTACAGAACATAAGTGTTTTTACCTTTAAAAGTTGCCATAACAAGATCAACTGTTTCTTTAGCATAGCCATTTAATGATTTATGTTGCATCCCATCATTATTTTAGTCTCATTTCAGCAGCTCTGAGTAAAATAAAACGTCATTTTGTCACTGAGCAACCTGACACAATGTCCACTCTTGGCATTTGGTTAAAATGAATGAAATTACTTAGTTTTAAAGCTTTTTCAGGATTAGTGGTTTTTAGATAATGTAAGTTATAAATGATATCTATAAGCTGTATGCACTAAAATCACTAAATCACTAGAAATGAATAATCTTTTTCTACAATGTTCTTCCAACATTTTTGTAAAATAAAATACAGGGTTGAAGCTCTGTCAGAGCAAGGTAAACTACAGTTAGAGGGTATAGCTGAAGTTTACAATAAAATATAGCTTCCAGTTCCAATCTAAAATGGAAGACATTTGTATTCAGATTGTGACTATTAACACAGCAACATCCTTCAAAGAATTGAGTAGTCTAGTCCAAGTGGCTTTACACAGCAAATGAACCTTTTAAATACAACAGCTTTCACCAATTCTATGATTTCTCCCCTTGCTGCTTCTCCTTTAATCTTTACATTTCAGGATCTCTCCATTAGGATGCACTTGTACACAAAATAATGTCCCATGCTGCAGAAGCCTATGTGCTAGTGTTCATCATGCTTCCTTGCCTACATCGCAGTTGGACAAGATATAGTACTATCACATTGTGCTGCTTTTCAGTATGAACTAGGAGAAGCTCAGGTCAGCGTCAGTTCAAGAATCCATGTGCTTGATTTTTTATTTTTATTTTTTTTCTCTTGGCTAATTTTACTATGCCTGCGGAATGTAGGGCACATATATGTATGTATACAAAGAGAAAGCAAATATGCAATTCCCTCAGAATACGGAAGCTGTGAATGAAAAAGAAGCAAAATAAAAACTCACTTCTCCCAACAACAGTAAAGAAGTTTGGTTGGAAGAAGCCAGAGAGAAAAAGACAGGTGAAAATCCACTCTCCTTGTAATCCAGATAGCACAGATAACCCTGGCAATGAAGACAGTTATCTGGCATAGAATAAGGTAGCCTATGGGGAGAACAGGATGCCTAGTTAGGCTGGAAGCCCATGCTAAACCTGTGCATCCCTGTAGCCATTGTCAGCTCAACTAGGTACATGAAGTTAGTGCAGGTATATCTGTGTATTTATAATCACAGTATATGCACATACAGGTAGCAGTAAAGATATATGTTCTGCTTCCAGCTATTATCTTTGGCTTTCAGCCCCTTCCATTTTTTTTTTTTTATTTTTTTTTTCTGCCCTGTCTTCCTTTTTTGTCTTCCAAATTCCACTGTATATTTAGGCTATAATGAAGATTCTTTAAGTTGGTATCAACATGTTGTAGTTGTCTTGTTGTAGTGTCTTTGTGACATAATCACATATAAACAAAGAACAAAAAATACAGAAATGCTGACAGATTTGTCTGCCACATAAGTGGGAAAGTGAAAGCAGGCTTCGTGGCCATTGCTACATCCTACAACTAATGCTATGCCACACTAATGGAAAAGTAAAGCCAGCTTTGGATCCCTTGGTAAAGCCATGCCTGATAAAACAGCCTTACCACTCTGGACATTTGTTGAACTCTGTCATAATTCTTGCATCAGTAGCAGTCAAGCAGTGTTTATGTATGTTCCTAACTTATATGAGTAAATTGCATTTTTTAACAGTTCTTGGATATTTTGTGCATGTTTTTTTGCTTGCTGAATGTTGTAACTTGTCTTAAAAAGGCTTATTCTACAGGAGATTCTAACTGGCAATGCCATAGTGTTGCCTGAATGTTTTATTTATAATAATAATTTAAATAAAGAATATGACACAATTCTGAATATAAATGGCTCCAAGATATATATTTTTTCATATTACAATGCAGTCATATTCTTAGTTTGCTTTCACCCAAACTTCTCATGCAGTTACACTTTAATATGAAAAGAAATGTTGTCAAGAGTAGTTATTATCACACATCAGAATATTGTATTAGCATTCACTTTTAATAGATTAAAATGAAAGATTTTGAAGTCTGCCCTTAATGATACTGAAGGGTCTTGAAGACACATTGGGAAAGCTTTAGATGAAATGTCATATGATATATATACATCATACATAGGTTCAAAAAAGACAGTTCATTTAACTGCCTTCCTTTGTGTTTCATCTGTTGTTTTGGGTGAATCATCCACAGGTTAAGTGATGCTTGTGCAATTTGTTTGCTTAAAATCAAGCACAGTGATTGGTGGGGAAGTTTAGGAAATACAAGTTTCTTGTAGACCTGGGATGATGAGTAAAATAAGACAATTTTGGAGGCACAGAGTGTAACCTGGAAGAATAAAATGTGGTTGGAGACATCTTTGGGTCATATTTGCTGATCTGTTGACTCACTGGCTATCTGGATAGGCTGCTTGAACTTCTGTTGAATAAGACTATATAGAGCTGAATACCAACCAGGTAGACCTCTCAAGAGTTATAAAAAGGTGAAATAATTTAATATTGGAAAGAGTATTCATTTCTGATGTTTGGGGACCTGTTCTGGAAGCTTCTGATACACCTTGGGCAAATAAATTGTAGGACTTTCCAGATGATCATGCTGTTGGCATTTTTTTCAGCATTTATTTTTTCAGTGGGGACTAGTCATATTTTTGGGGAGGGGAGAGGGAAGCATGGATACCATGCACTGTATCAGTGTCTCTGATCTGAACTTCTCTTCTGTCATTGAAGGCTTGTGTACCTTTTTTTTTCCACTGGGGTGGGATATATGGGTCATCTGTATTCCACACTTCTTTGGAAGAGATGATGAATAAACAATTCAGCATTTAAGTGAACTTTTTTTTTTTTTTTTTTTTTTTTTTTCCAGCTTTGGTTTACATAAATCATAATTTCCCGATTTTATAAACATTTTAGTAAACACTGAGAACTTACAGGAGGTGTCTCCTGAACACCTGCTGTAGAAAGCGTATATGTATATGCTTTGTCATTCGAGTTTACAGTTGGTTTGCAGGCTCATGTTTGATGTCTTAAGGACCACCAAGGAGCCATGCACCACACTGCACTAGTCTGAGGGCAGGTAATAATTTATATAGCTGTACATTTAGTATAAGTACTAACATGACAACAGTGTTAGTGTTAGCTAATGCATTACAGCCTGCATCCTGCAAATATAAACACTACAAAAAATACATATTCCATCAAATCTTATTGAACTGTACAACCTATTACAAAGTTTTACACATACTTCTAAGAAACAGAGGCTAAATATTGCAGTGACTTAACTCCATGTTTGAATATTGAAGAAATTCAGTAATAAACCGAACAGCTGCTGGGTATTTTTATATATTAAAAAATCACTCACATTTTACAGACATTATGCATCAATATATTTTTTTCTGAGAATTTACCCTAACAAATTGATTTGAAATGTTGTAGAAGGTCATTTCTTGTTTAAGGTCAAGCCAAAAGGTCAGGAAGTTTAACTTTAGGTATAGATTTTGTCTTTCACTTTCATTGGTACATGCTTACTTTAAGTCCAAAGACCATAGTACAACAGAGTAACTTCAGAGCTAAGCAGAAGGCCACAAGCAAAGAAAGGAAAGGCAGAGATCCAAGATTGACCAAGATTGTACTTGTACTTTTAGTAGCAAGACCCTGATCAAATAGGAAGCTGATTTAAGAACAACACACAAAATGATGAAAATTTCCAAGATTCATGTAAAAATTACATTAGGTAAATTTTTCTGTGAAAGCAGATTTGGTGATTGTAAGCTTGGGAGCAAGGACAGCTGACCGAACATCCAAAACAAGGAAATCCCTGAAAAATTATTATACTTTAGTAAGATTCTTTTCTCAAATCGCAGGCTCAGGTGTTACAGAAGGCAAAATAAATTGAAACAACCCTGCACTGCATCTAGCCAATATGCAGTGAAGGAAAGAAATTTATTCATGTTCATTGCAGCTTAGCATATGCAACATCGTATTTGAATTATAGCAATGTTTGTTGTGCAGTGTAGCAAATACATGACTATAATGAGGGAAATTCAAAATGTGAGACTTCAGAAATCATGGTCTCCAGGGCAGATAGGATTGCCATAACTAGCCAACTTAACTACACTGTCCAAAGGATTTCTAATAAATGTGATGTTGGAATGTATCTTTTCTGAAAAAAAATATCTAAATTTATTTTAAAATTTAAAAGAAATGTTGACTTTATTGTTGATAAAATGATTAATTACCTTCTTTTTACAAGTAGGAATTTGTACCTTATTTCAGATCTGAATTTCTGTAACTTCCATTTCTCAACGCTAGATCTCATTATACCACTGTCAGGAAGGCTGACATCTTGCTATAAGATATCTTTCTGGGGTGTAAGTACCAATCACAGTGATCAAGGCACCTTTCAGCCTTTTGTCTGACAAGCTGAATATGCTGAGCTCCCGTAGACTTTACACTGGGGCACTTGGTTTCCAAACACAGGCAGTGAAATGTCTCTTAAGAATTTCATCTTTCCAATTGAGTAGAAGAAACAAAGCATTGACCTTTTTCCATCATTCAAACAATCCAAACACTAAAAAATGTTCTCCTAAATTCCACCTGGAATTTTAATAAATAATAACAGTCTTGAGAAAGCTGAAAGAAATGGTAAGAGTAAACAAGAAACAATGAATTAACTAAAAGTTCATCAATCCCTATTTTTAAAGCCTATTCCAACTATCTTTGTTCCATCAAACTTTGGAAATTCTGTACTTCCTATGGCAGATCTGAGCCTGTGGCATAATCTCTTCCCTCCCATGAAAATAGGGATTCTGACAGATAGGCTGTGACTCTTTATTAAATAACTCTGGCCAGGAAGGGCAGACCAGCAGCTGCTGTGCCAGGAGCTGGCACTTGTTCACTTTTACTGCTGCTGTTACAAGGCTTGTAGCCTCTGGCAGAAGAAGAGGATGAACAGCTGGAAGCCGAAACCTCTTTAGCTGCCTCAGCAAAAATTGGTGGAGCTATCTGCCAAAGCCCCACTTTGACTTTGCCACTTTGATGTAGCTGAATATACTGCACCTTGCAGGTGGCATATCCTGAGAAGCTCAGCGCAGATCTAGAAGTGTCCACAGGAATTTCACTGCCACCTTCTGTAGGAGTAAAGCAAGCTCAGTCGGTGTTGGGGATTTTTTAAAAATGTTTCCACGTCATCAAAATGATGGCTCATTTCCAAAATATGTCACTCTAAGCATTCACAGAAGGGGTCAGGTGAAAGTTATTTCAAACAGACCTCGTAACAGCTGGATATTTGTGGTTGATGGCTGGGGATGGGGATTCCTGCTGTTGTTCATTTCTACTTGAAAGGTTTGAAAAGATTTCCCCTACCTGCTGAATGGGCACTGGCACTATAGTTACCCTGTTGGCACTGCCGCTTGAGTGAGCCTGATGGAAGTTCTGTGGAGACATTTTCCAGGTTACATAAGAAATCATGAGTTTTATACTTCTTCGTGTTGATACAGGATAAGGCTTCAATTCTGACAGTTTTTCTCCATCTAGACCCTCAGTTTTTAATCAAATTCTTTCTATCACATTAATGTTACTTCTTGACTGTGGTTGAGGGGAGAAAAAGAACCAGAAATTGCTTTGTATACATTTCCAAGAATGGTATTTTTCATTTGTTGAAGGGTATTTTTGCAGTTCTGATTATGAAAGTTTATTTTATTCACACATCAAGCAAACTATCCTTTTAAGCCATACAGTCAGGAGGTATACTATTTCATACATTCAGATGTCTGAAAGCTGTCTGGAAATGTATTTCCTAGTTTCTGATATGGGAACATTTCAATGGGATGGGGTTTAATTTGTTTTGACATTTCAACTCTTGTTCTGCTCAAAAGCTAAAGTTGGAATCCATTAAGATACATTTTAGTGCAGTTTCTATTCTCATCTTCCTTTTCTCAGTGACTGTGCAATTCACTTAGTACTTCATTACAACCAACAGCAATATGTATACATGGTGCACAAAATGAGCCATTTTGTTTTAAAACAGATTGCAGATGAAAGGAAACCATTCATTTCTTGCTTGCTAGCTGTAATTACTAGAGCACTAATTACTCCAAATCACTGACATCCAGGGTCAATAAGGATGACAACAGGAACATCAAAGACAAGATGCACACACGCAATTACAAGTCTCTAAAACCAGGCTGCAATATTAGTTTATGGCTTTTTTTTTTTTTTTTTTTCAGTCAATGCTGAAAAATATTCAAGTTTGCTGAATGTTTACTATTATTTCCTTTGCAGTTTGACGGTGAGAACATGTATATGAGTATGACAGAGCCAAACCAGGACTATGTGCCAGCCAGCCAGGTGGGTTAATTAATCTTCTCAGCCTTGTTTCAAATTGTAATTAAACAAATTCAAAGAGTTGCATTGCAAATGAGTGGCACTATCAGTAACTGCTGCAATCAGGAATAATCATAATTTATAAACAAAGCATTTAAGCCTTGTTTCCAGTTAATGAGATAGAGCTGATAAAACACCAGAGTTGGCGTTTGTTGAAAGATACTACCTTGTTTCCTCTCCAGAATGCAAGCAGCTGTTTTGCCAGCATGATCTTTCCTAAACAGTTGTTTTACCTTCAGGAAATAAAGTCTTTACAGGTGCAGGTTATTTGTTTATCTGACTGCAGACAAGTTAATCATTATAAGCTACACATGTCACAAATAGCTTTAATTATCACTCGTAGGCCAGTTGTAGTTGAAGTATTGCATTTTTAACGCTAATCGTATGGCTGAGGAACATTGCCAATGTTACACCATTAGCAATGGGGTTAGGGAAATGACTCAGTCTCACGTAGCTTACAGCCCAAAAGGTTTAATGTGATGTGGACTCTTTATGGGTATTTTTGATTCCTTTCCCTTTAGGGGAACCATACACACTTAATTCTGATACATATTTCAAAATCCTTTCAGAAACACTTCCGCTTTAACCCTAAATTGCTATAGCTTTCTAAGATGGAAAGATTTAAATTATTCCTTAAAAAAGAAGAATTAATTCTGTAGTAGTAAGTGTTGTTGATAGTGGTGTAGATCAGTTACATTGTGTAATAGAAATTGCCCTGAATAATTGGACTTGAGGTCTAGGTCATGCAATGTCTCAGGCAGTGGCTAGTCTGATATACCTCTTTCTGACAGGACCGGTGGGATTATGTGAAGCTCTCTCATTAGGTGGGAAATAAGTTTGCCTGCACAGTAAATGTGTGTAGATAAGCTGGGTGTAAATTCAGAGTTTAGGAATTCCGATTTTAGCTCTGGAAAGTGACAATACATTCAAATCTAAAGGTTCTTATAAAGTAGGGTTCTTCAGATAGTTGTGATAGGCTACCTCATTGTAGCATGTAGCACGCCAGTATATTTGGGGCCAGGGAAGCTGGAGGCTGTGTGAGATGAACTACACTGTTCAATCAAAAAGGCTTTTCTCAAAATGTTCCACCATGTTGCTTCCCAGTCTTCTGTTGAAGTTATTGTTGAAATACCTTTAGAGACCAACTATACTTGCATTTAGGATTTGTGCATGATTGAACTTATTCAGCTAAGAACCCTCCAAGATCCAGAGGTAGTTTAGAACAGAACTGTTTGATTAAAAAATGAAAAATTATATTATTAATTTTTCTCTAACCATTAATCCAAAAACTGTACTGACAAGTTTTAGTATTACTATTAGATTAAAGCAGCCTAGTATCATCTCATTTATGCCTTAAGGGTTTTGAAGTGCAAGGGCTAATTGAATTTGTTTGAAACAGTAGAAATACAAACTCTGTGAATGATTGCTGTTATAAAGCAGCTGCTACCTTTCAGAGAATCATTATGTCTGTCTTAAATAGTTTTGAATAAAGAATTGCAAATCCACATTATACATCAGAATTATTTTTCTTCTGTTGATATTTTTGTACTGTGTATGCCTGTAGTTTAAATAATTTAAATGGCACATTGAAAAATTAAGAGTATAAGTTTTAATCTTTTATGCAGTTTCTACATGTGCTAACAAGGCCCAGATCCTTAGAGATAGTTATGCATCTAACACTCACTTATTTCAATGGAAGAAAGGTGCTTAAACTACCTTTAAAGATCCAGGGGTAGAAATTTTAAGTGCAAATTATTATGTCTTCAAGGAAAAAATCTATCAGTTGTGACATTTCCAAATTCAAAGATGACAGAAAACTCTGATTAGTTACTAAGAGCTGGAACTAATAACAGGCTTATATAGTTATAAACTCACTATGGCAAAGCCTAGCTTTTGGGTGTCCAGCTCCCAGGTAGAATTCAAACCACAGATGTAGGTGTCTGAATTCTCTGTCCTTTGCTGGGGGATCCATACAGCAACAGCTTCCATGACAGCCAGGCACAGTATTTGTGTTACCAAGCAAACTACAGTCAGATAGTGTCCCATGCCCATTTGAAGGAAGCCATCAGCCTTCAGCTGTTGCACCCTCCTTTCTTTCCCTTACAGTGGTTCTCTCCCGATGCTGCAGTAGTCTTACATTGTTGCATTGTTCTTGTTTTTTAAGGGAATATATGTGAAAGCCTGTAATAGTAACTTTTAAAAAATATATTTTTATTTTTTTTTAAATGGGACCAAAAAACCCGCATCATGCTAGGAACAGGAAATGGAGTGGATGTTGGGAATCCTGCCTCTCTTGTCTAGGCAGGATATTTGTACTGTGTAAGAAACCTTCCTGAACCTGTTCCTGATATCTACAGTATATCTATAGTATATCTATTGTATATCATAGTATATCTTCTAGTAATTCCCTGAAGGAACTGAGAAATTCTACATTGACTGTACTGAGTAAGGTCTTCACTGACTGTAATGTGGTGCACTTCCTATCACAGATGAAAACATTTAGTGGTCACCCTGATTTGGTGAACTGACTAACTTTTCAACAGTCAATCTGCTGTTAAAGCCAGATTATTTTGCAGGAATAAGGTATTCACTGCTGTGAAAATAAATCATGCAATATTGTATAGGTTACAAGAGAGGAAGAAGAAGAAAGGATGTGACTGTACATTCTAGTCCCTGTTTTCAGGACTGTTTGTTCATTTTCCACTCACTGTTACTGGATGTTAAAAAAAAAAAAAAAAAAAAAAAAAGTCCTGTAAGAAGAGATGAAAAAATTTTCTCTTCCAGATGAAACTCTAGTCACTTAATCCATAGTTTTCTGCTTCCATTTTCCATTTGTGCTCATGATCCTTGCAGTCACATGACTTCAGGGAGAGGATTGCAAGCTACCTCCTATCCCCAGCAGCTCAGCTATTCTCCTGAGAGGTCAGAGATGAGGATTTGAATCCCGTCAGAATGAAGAGTGAATTCTCCACTTCCCTCAATGGATGCACATCTGCTAACTAAAGTGTGAATCCCAAATGTTAGGAGAGGCATGGCCCTATCAGAAACTTTTATTTGAGCTTGGATCATGTTGACTGGGTCAGGAGTGAGCATCATTTTCTGATTTCAGAGTCTGACCCAGCTTATTTGGGAGGTAGGATGGCAGACTTGGTCATGATATAGAACACCAGAGACTAAGGGGTTTCCATTAACCTGTCTTCAGGATTATATGACTATAGAAGCCGGATTTTGGGGGTCCTGGTGCATGCTGACATGCTCATCTACTTTCTTTGGATCTAATTGTGAGAAGTGAGCTTTGCTGGCTTTGTCTTCTCCTTCTAACTTACTAGAATCCAGCATTTCAAGAAATACAGGGACTGTAAAATGAAGTGTCTTTCAGAGTAAAATAAAATTTAGACATAAGAAATGTTTCAATTGCTCTGAAAAAGTTGAACTTTGCACTTCAGTTCAGTTCTTTTTGTTTACTGCAAAGTGTTCATATCCAGAAAAACATCACCTTCTATTATTTTAAGGTTTTCAATCAATTTATCGCCTTTAGGCTAACATAAATATAAGCTCAGCCATTGGACAGGAAAAATATAGTTTTGTTCCTTTTGCTATATAACATCAAACATCTGCATAGCTTGGTAATCCAAGACAAGTCTCCTCACAGCATCCCTCAACAATTATCATTTCTGTTCAATTTTCAAATCAGTACATGCTTTGGGACTTACAGACTAAGTTGCTAAGTAGCAACATATGGCTCACTACTGTTCCTGTGATGTTGCTGCAAGCAAACAGCATAATTCTATACTTGAAATGATTTTTACAGAAAGCCAGTGCTGGAACTGAGCCAGAAGTGTAAGTATACTGTAAAAATTAATGATATTCTTTTAGACTGTCCCAAAAGGCTGTTTGGCAATGTTGTCTCTGTACATTTTATATATACATGTAAGTACTGTATTTTTGGTTATGATATATGTAACATAGGACTCTGCACTGCAGGCATCTCCTAAATGAGTTATGCCAGCCATATTAACAAACATACACAGTAAAACTACATGACATTTTCACTACTAATTGCACTTCAATCTGAAAATATTTATCATTTTAAAATAAAACTATGTCAACTGCTCTGCATTTCAAATCCTCAGAAATATATTGTTTTCTCCCCACACCTATAATTGGAATTTTGAAGATGAATTGTTCTTCATGTAATTTCTCCTTCTGTAATTTGTGGGCCATGTAAAACACAGAATAAAATTATATTGTTTATTTTACATTTCTTCTAGTCACAATACAGAATGTAATTCAGGACTCTGTTGTACAGGGCCTCAACACTTCTCTAAGCCTTCCCAAGGCCTGAAAAATGTTCAGTTGTAATCCAAAGGGAACAGAGGAGAACTAGCCAGTGATTTGGGGCAGTACCTGCATTGCCCCTGTGGGAAGATAGCAGATACCCGAGGCAGAGGGGAGCATACTGCTTGCACAGTGAGGATATTTTCGTCCTTCCCAGAAGTGTGACAGGGAGACCTATGTATGATATGTATACTCTTTAACACAGTGGGCACCAAGGGTGTCAAAACTGTTTTGTCCTGTACAGCTCAAGGGTAAAATGGGATAGGATGACATCCAACAGATTTTTCATGTCAGTAGGAAAGTAAAGGGTCCCTCTGTCTTTTGTTGCCAAATGCATTATTGTAGATTTATCCCTAACTTCCTATTTCATGTTTATACCCTAATTTCTTATCAGGTCAGCTATTACTCATGTGAAGTAGGGTTGAATGAATGCTATATAATAGATGCCCTTTCTTGTTCCGTTGTAGTCCTTTCCAAAAGGTAGGCTAGTATTTCAGGGCACTGCATCCCATTTCTACCAGAAGATATGTCTCTTCTTGCAAAGCCCTGGAGCTGCAGTCAGCTGAGCATGGCAGGAGTTGTCTGCCTTAGAAAGGATTCAGGAAAAATAGCGTTCTTAGATGATGGACACTACAGCAGTTCTGCATCTTCTCCATGGGAAAAACAGGTGATGACTAGAGCATCCTGAAACTAAGATCTGACCTGGAATTGGACCACATTGATCTACTGTCCAGAAGGAAACCCTGAGGACAAGGATGTATCATAAACGTACTTTTTCAGGGTATGTACATGGAAGTGTGGACATTACAATGGGAACTCCATTATCCTGGGATTTCCAGTCTGGAAGCCTCTTGAACCACATGCCTAAATCTTTTCTCCTTAAAATTGTGAAGACTTTTTTTTTTTTTTTTTTTTTTTTCAAAATATATTATCATGATGGATCTTCATCCTTTATCTGATATTTCTTTGAGTATAAAACACCTCTGTCACTTGCCAGAAGACATAAAAACCCACATTCAAAAGCACAAACTGTGAAGCTATAGAGGACAACTCAGGAACAAAGCAAAAATTCTCTCATGGACTGGGCATTTGTCACTGTGAGGGGAGACATAGCTCTATCAAGTCAGGTGTCCTTGTCTCTGAGCACCATATCCTCACCAGTAAGTTGCTATCACTGCAGCTATTTGCTTCACACTGTGAAGCCCAGTGCAAAGTCTCTTCTCACTAATTTGTTTCCATCCAAGTAGACATATATGAGTTTTCATAACCAAATTGGTCCATTGTAGGAGGGTACATACTACCCTGGAGTTAAGGGCAATTCTGCCCAAAAGCTGGGAAGTCTTTCTTTGCTAATTAGTTGAAGGCATCTCCACACTGAGGGAACAACACCACCTGGTCAGTCTGCTGGTTGGCTGCAGTTCAGGGCTCTCTTGGACCGTATTCAACCCCTCTGTTCCTGGTCCACTGTCTTGTAAATTCAAAAATACATTATCAACAGAAGGGAGTCCGCTTCCTGCTCCTCCATTTCTTTGAAGAAGGCTGTAGATGGCACTTTCCAAAAAAAAATAAGGGGGGGGGGGGGGGGGGGGGGCGGAGATGGGGAGATGTAAGTTTAAATCGACTCAGGGAACAAAAGCACCAGGCATATTTTTCATATCCTGAATGAGTAGTTAAAGATAGAGATAATGTTACACTGCATTTCCCTTTTGTGTAAAACATAATCTCCTAATATGCTCTGGGGATAAGGCCCAGAGTCTGGAAAGAATTGTGTCCCTGATAACAATGCATCAACAGTTGCATGAACAAGGCTCTGTGCATGTATGTATGTATATGTATTATATAAGCATGTATGAATGTCTTCAATGCAAAGTGTAGGCACATGCACTCTGTATGTATTCAACTATAGAGTTTTACCTTTATATTTATCTAAGATCAAATGCCTCAATTTTTATATCAAAATTATGGTCTGTTGACCTGTGTTTAAGCCTTTTTTTTTTTCTTTTTTTTTTTCAAAGATTACAGAAAAGATATAGTTTAGTTGAAATAACTTTACCTTCCTTTGCTGAAATTGATTTTAGTTCAGCTGTTCAGTAAGTATTGGACTTTTACTCCAACCAGTAGAAATGTATATGACCGACTTATCACCGAAAAATGAGTTATTTTATTTAAACATGTTTTTACTTAATGCTTCTTTCAGTTAATGCCTATTCTATAGTACATGATGTAAAAGCACTAAAGAGGGCAAAAACTTCTCCCTAAGGATTCTAAGCAAACATACCCATAATTACAGTTGTATAAACAAAAGTGTCCCTCTCCAGCCTTCAAAAATCATTAGCATGGATCTGTAAAACTGAGATCACATCAGAAACCTTGGCAAGTATAACAATTTTTTCATCCTTTTATTCATCTTCTGGCTGTAGAAACCCTGCACTTACATTTTCTTTACAACCATGAGGGCTAAAAACTTTTTAATGAAAGCGGTTTTAGAGGGTAATTGCCTTGCTCCAGTAGTTTGGGGCTTTAGAAGTAAATGTCAGATAGTGCTAAAGTAATGCTAAAACTGTGAAGTTGGCCCTGTTGTTTACGTAGTGATCCAGTGCATCAATTAAGAGTATTTTTCTTAAGAGTTGCCAATGGGAGGGAAATAATGTAAATACTGTGTCTTGTCAAAGATGTGGCATCAGGATGATAGCAACTTCAGTGATAAGCCCACTATAAATCAATGCAGTAAAAATAACAAAAGCTATTATTTTACCACAAAAAAGGTAAACAGAAAATCAATCATCAAATGATGAATTCTGTGTTCAAAAGCCAGAGGTATTTTTTCCCATATCACAAGAGAAAATGCACTGCTTTTTGCTGTGCATGACGAGAGAACTTTCTGTTTAATGAGCAACCAGTGTAAAATATCTTTCAGAATGTTTCCCTCTACTCCTTCATGTACAACTTTTTTAGCATGTGAAAACAGATTATAGACATCATATATTTTAGTTATGTAGTTTCCTTTCCAGGAAACTCTACAGGTCAGCAGTGTGGATGAATTATGGGATGTAACCATGGGAAATGTTAAAGGCAGTATTTTTCAACTAAGCTTCATATAAAATGAACTTTTTTAGTCCATAAAACGTCTGTAAGAATTACATGAATTTGAACTACAAATTAGACCAATTACTATTATACTGTCCCTTTTGGCAAAGGCTGCTGCAATACAGTCAGGTTGACCTATTGCCCTCTGACCGAATAAACCGATAAGATGCCATGCTTTGATTAATCTAGTTAGTTTTACAAAGTCTGGCAGCTCAACAAGCCCAAACTAGTTACTCAAACCAGTCTTCAATGTAACATTCAAATGATCACTCTGCAGAGTCCCAGAGGTATTCATTACAGACAAAATTGCTCTTGTTGCCTTGCATACAAGCTGAGTTTTCAATGGGAAATGAAAGGCTGCCTGGAAAAATAGGCCACCTAATTAAGTTAAACTACTCTAGCATTTGGCTTGACATCTTCATTACTCAAAATTAAAAAGATGCTTCACTTGAGCACACAAGTTACTATTGTTTATGTTGTTTTCCTCTTAAATTGGCTTCTTACATAGAAGTCTGTTTTTCAGAATTATATCTTGTAATAGCTCGCATATTTCTTGCAGTTTATAAAAATGTCTTAATAGGTACTACACTACTGATGGTTGGTGCAATATTAGTACGATTGAGCTTATTACTGAGGTCCCAGCAGTCTTACTGCTTACATGACACTTTATTAATGGAGGGCCAGATCCTTCCAGCTTTACTCAAATAACCTTTACTCATTCATGTACTTCCTTGGCTTTGTTACTATAACATCCTAAGTCCAAAATCTAGGCGTTCAATTCAGTGGCACCACTGATATGAATCGAGAGCTTTCATATCCCTAACCTATCAAGATTTCCTGCGATTGACACAGGGCTAAGCAAAAATGAAATCAGAACAATTATGAAGACTAGCCATTGTCTATGTGTCAATCTTTGTTTTTTCAATTGGTAACATTTTACATGAAATCAGACATTTTTCTGGAAATTTCAACAGTAGTTCAGGAGAAGTATAATGTGAGTAGGACTGGATGTCCTTCTGAAAACTGGAAAGCAATCCATTGTTCTCAAGCCTTTCTAAGTAAAAAGGAGGGAAAAAAAGGGGGGGGCCCCCCCCCCCGGAGGATTCTTTGTCCTTTGACATTGTGTGCCGTGGGTACAGCATTGCTTCATTTTTACATGTCTTTCTCAGGTGGAATTAGGAAATTTAGACAGAATATTTGCCCCCAGAGCAGAAATACTTAAATGTAAATCTATACTACTGCTATTTTAAGAGCATTCAAAAATGTAAACATGTGAAAAGCACACTGTCTTGATTGCTGGTTTAGAGTCTATGATGCTAATGAGGCTTCTGACAGGTTAAATGTGGTGTATCATTTGTATTTTCAAGCAGCAAGATTTGTGAAGATTTGACTTTTTTTTTTTTTTTTTTTTTTTTGTAAGTTAAATTCTGGTTATTGAATATGCATATCTCTCTTCATTATTGTTGTTGTTTTTGTTGCTGTTTTTAACCCAGTGCTTTATAGTGTGCAAAATTTAGGTACATGTTGCAGATGTTGCTAAAAAAGTTTTTTTTTTATTATTTTATTTTATTTTTAATAAGCCTTTTAACTCAAGTTGAAGAAGAATATTTAGAAAATGTAGTGACTAATTTATAGAAGTATAGTGTAATTTCAAGATTATACCATAGGTGATACTGACTGCAGTATAGTACAGACCAAAAGTTGTCAAATAAGATCCTAACTTACCTTTAGGATTGTACCTTTCATTAAAATAATAATTATTAATAATAATAAAGTTATTGCACCTGTTGTTGCAAGGAACGTCTTGTGAATATTTTTCTATGCATCCTTTACCAGGTCTGTAAAAGCCTGAAATAACAGCGGGGGAGGGGGGGGGGGGAGAATTTCTCTACTTGTATTTAGGAGGTAGCATGCTGGAAAACTCAGGGTGAAAGTTTCCCCCTTCTTTCAGCATCCCCAAAACACTGGACAAGCAAGATCTGTGTTTACATGGGGGTCCTCCTAAAGTACCCCCAGTGCTGCTCTTTGGAGGTTGCACAAATAGGGACCGTACACGGTGTGGGGAACCAAGTACCTTTCTTTTCAAGAAAGAAAGGTGTCTAATAAGGACCCTGGCTGGGCCTCCTCCAGAATTCATTAATGTGGGTAGGAGTGTGGCACAGGTGAGCTGGGAAAGGCTGTAGGTTGGAGGAATAAGCATGCTCCACAGGTGCCTCACGCTCCTGAGGTTTCATAAGGAATTGCTCTGGGGGCTGTTCAGTAATTCTAAGGAAGTCTTGCACTTCTCACTTAAATTTAAATAGGAAAACTGCACAGCTGGGTCTTTGACTGAAGGGAAGCTTGAATGCTTTGATTACAATATTGGTATTCGCAGGGCCCAAATCTTGTAATCTTTTATAACATTTGTGTTTCTAGTCATTGTCATCTTTAAAATGTGTTTCAATTTAAAAGCTTCATTGAAAATACATTTCCCAACAAACCACTATGGTATATATATAAAATTAATATAATTAATGAAAAGATTCTTGAGTGGAACTACTCTTTTACATAATTCTGTTAACTTTGAAATTTTGATTATTTTAAATCAATAATATCATTGTCAGCACATTCTGCTTCTTGAAAATAGAATTCATCTGGTACTGGAAAATTAATGTTTTGCTTGAGGCTTTGCCCTTTACATAATGTAAATTAGAGAAATTGATTAACACAATAGAAAAAAGTTATACCTTCCTCTGTAATATATTTTTGATAGCTGTTGCTTGATAAATTAGTATATTGTACATTTTAAAATGAATATGATTTATTGCTGTTGTCTGCCATATGAAGAAACACACAAAAAAAATTGTTTGCAGGATCATTGACTTGAACATATCAATGGCACTGTTGGACAATTCTTGCTGAGTGTTAAGATGATTTATGTAACAGACCGAAGGTTTCCACAGTAATGCATTATAGTCTCAAGCTATCAAGCCTTGCTCATGCAGAGACAAAAGAAGCTGAAAAAAAGAAAACACTTGCTTCTGAAGGTCCTCCATTAAGGAATTAGAGATAAGGTTGATCCTATTAAAACAAACTCCTAGAAGTATCTACTGTTGAATATATTATCCTAACTCTCAGATGTGTATAAGGTATGTTGCTGTTCTTCCTCTTCTAATGAGCTCATTGTTTTTACATTACTCTTGATTCATAACTATTTCAGTTATGTAACAATGTGTTCAATAATAGAAGAGAAGACTGCCTGAAGCATCTATCTTTTAAAAACTGGCATCTTTCCACAATTCAGATGCAGAAGCCTTGGTGCAAATGAAAAATTAAGACACGCTCTACATAGTTGGCAGTACCATTCATTTCATTTGAATTAAATATCTATAGGCAAATTTCAGTTTTTAAGGAATTGTTACTAATATCAGATTCTGTTGAATACATGCACAGTGACTGATGCAACCACTGAGCACACAGATTAGACTTATTGAATGTATATTATATCTTTTCTGTTGACATATACTAATGGTTCTGCTTTTTCCAAAGGGATTTATATCGGATATTTGAATGATTGCTGCCTCTTGTGGTCAGCTTGTTTGTAGTGTCTTTGGTTTACCTTTTCTGATTACTTTTTAAAGTTTTGTTAAATTTATTTTGAAATATAAGTAAGCTTTTCTGGTGAATAGGAAATCACCACTGTAGATTATTTAAGCAAAAGGTCTTTATTTTAATTTCCTCCTTTCTCCTTATTCATTTTTCCTCAGAGAATAGGAAATATTTCCTCTCTCTATTTCCCTTTACGTATGCAGTCAGGTTGTGCAAGCATTTTCCTTATTTTTCTGATAACAATGACTATTCAGCTTCTTTAAAAATAAAGATAGTAGATTTTCTTGGGGTTCTTAGCATAACAGGATGCTTTGCCCTATTGTTGCTAAATTAAAGAACTGCCCTTTGACATATAAAGCCTCCCCTTATACATCCACTTTTGCCCCTCTTCTCTATCTTACTTCTGGATTTGGCCAGGCTAAATGGCATAAAAATTAAATTGAAGCAGACCAACAAGGTGATTGTTCAGGAAAAAAAGCTTGGACTTGGGTTGGATGGTGAATTAGGGTTAAGGGTTTGCATCATTTTATTCTGGTAAACTATTCTCACAAAATTATAGGCTAAGGTGGCACAGATTGAGGTCTCTTGATCTCATGGTAGATATCTCAAAGATCATCTGTTTTATGATGTTTTCATCATTTGGGGCAGAAATGTCACAGATATTTAACCAGAAACACAGAACATTGTTTTTTAGATTTGAGAAGACATCCTTGATTCAAACTGTTTACTCATGGTTTCAAGTCTATAAATAACCCACATTTAAGGATGGTTAGTTCTGAGGTATCCACTATGTAACTCCCACCTGAAATATACTGAAATCTGCTTGTAATAAATTCAGGTGTAATGAAAATGCTCTTTATTATGAAGTCAAATTAAAGCCTGTATCTGTTCAGTGCATTGCAGTGTTTTTATGGTGTTACTTTGCAAAGGACTTTCTCTCTGGAATGTAATGAAGACCTAGGAAGTTCCCCTAAACTGAAGAGCTGATAAAAACCTCAGTCACTCCCACAGTCATGATATGAAAGCACAACTACTGGCAAAGTTCCTGGCAGCTCTGTGGTAAAGTAAATAAAGCATTTACTGCAACTCTTTTTGATTCAAAAGTGAAAAGGAAAGCTTGACAGTACTTCTGGGACCAGTAGAATGAAAAGGAGCTATTCCATGTCTATCTGAGTACACAAAATCATGCTGATACTAAGGCCAACCATGAAAGAAAAACACACTTCCATGTTGGGCAGTAGGGGAGGAATGGAGGAAGGGGTGCTAGGGAAGACCCCAATCCTTCTCCTCATGCCCCAGAAAATCCTATGAGAGGTTGATGCTATAGGCTACAATTATTATTAATGCATATGAGCTGTACTTATGAATTGTAATTTGTTACAGGGACTATAACCACCTCTGATGGTTTTGGTGTTAAATTAAGGCTTTCATTAGAAATTCCTGATAAATGGCTTGGGATGGAAGAGATTCTCCAAGAAAGTCCAGGAGTAGGGACAGGATAATGGCTGCCCTTGGGAGCAGGAGCTCATGCTGCAGGGAAAACCTAGGGACAGGGCTTGTGCCTTCAGATGTTTTTTTGGGGAAAAAGATAATGGCATCACACTCCAGGAGAGCCCACTGCTACTTTGGACCAGTTGCAACCAGAGAGACTCCTTAAGAAGGCTTTCCTGTTGGTGAGGGGAGAGATGACAGGGTTGTAGGAGTGGATGTTTGAAACTTGTAGCTCCTGTAGGAAGGCCAAATGTATGTCCTATTCCTCACTTCTTCCCGCCATGTGCAGTTGCAACGTGTTTGTTTCTGGGATATGTTAGGTTTACTACAAACATGTATAGGACCATTGGCTTCTGATGTGCCAGTGTGCCAAGTCATTACAAGCGTCTTAACCTTACTCCTGAACACGAGCAACCAGAGCACTGTCATGTTACTGTCATGGTACTGTTAAAGTAGCTTCCCTGAGGAACAATATAGACATATACTAAGTATCATAATACCAGTTTGCCTGGAAAATGTTAGATGAATAGGGTGCTCCACGAGTACTCCCAAGTATCTGTCCATTCCATTAACATATGGCTTGAATTCTGCCTTTACTGAAGTTGACAAATAGTTCATCTTTTTATATTAATTAAATTAATAAATATATAGGAAACACTAGTGCTTTATAATTGGCTATGTTTTTCAGTCACTACCATAGCATGATAGAATTTTATTACTATAGTCATATAGTATATATGATATATATATGACATATATATCATATATACTTTATATATCATATATACTATATATATACACATATATAATAGTATATATTGTTTTGTCATGTTACTGTTGCCTCTACTGTACTACTCATACTACTTTAAGAAGCTTACCTAAGTGTAATTGACAGTGATGTGGGATCAAATACAGTCTAACTGGTTTGCAAGCAATAACCATGGTGTGATTATTTTTTTTTAAAGTAATCAGAGCAACCTTGTATTTAAAATGCTTAGTCTATATTTCAAATGCTTATTTCATATAACATATATAAAGTAATTATGTAGTTACACATGATACAACTTGGGTTGTGGAATTTTATGGCATAGTATTTTATTTCCTTGTTAGTAAGTCAATGTCCTAAAGGCAGTTCAATTGCTGTTCAACACATTTTTGTAGTGTTACTAATTAAAGACAGTTGAAACAGCATATCTAAATCTAACTACAGCAAAAGCTGGAGGTGCAGAAATAAATAGCTGATTTGACAAATAACCTCAGTATTATTGGTGTAGGCACATCCAGACTGTCAATAGTTTGTTTAAGAATATTTGCTTCCACAGTAAATGTAAATTGAAGTCCCTTCTTCTTGTTAAAGTGGTCAGAGAATAATGTAGTTTTGTCCTACTCTTGCTTCAGGAAAGTAGGAGGCCAGATCTCTTTTTCCTTCTCTAGAAAGTATTGAGCAGGGACATGTTGATTCACAGCACATGGTATTTTCACTGTAGAATAGCGAGAGAGAAAAAGCAAATGTTAGATTAACACTTCTTTGTACCTGTAAAGCCATGGGAGAGGCCATCAGTCTTTTGGGATAGTGGAAAAGACAGTGTTGAACACAAAACGTCCTCTTTTCACAGTTTTGTTTGTTTGTTTGTTTGTTTTCACCTATAAGAGCATTATGAATGTTGTCACTTCCTTCATTTCTGTTCCTCACTTTTTAATACTGTGGTATTAGACCTTAATCTATCTCTTCAGAGACCTTTCTTTTTCGTCATCTATCTTATGTTATAGTAGTTAACAAATAGTGTATTCCGTGTCCATAATAATTTATTTGGTTTTACACAACTTATACATTGTAGTTGAGCAAATAAAACTTGTTCCATTTGCTGTAGGTAAGCCCTTCCCCATTTCCTCATTTCATGAGGATCTATTTTTCCTGTATATGTTTTCTCCCTTGGCAATGGCTCTGTTTCTAAAAGCAAGGGCAAATACAACAGAAATGGCAGAAAACTCATTCCAACTTCCCATTAAGGAGAGCACAGGGGCAGGGAGAGAGCAAAATCTGGTGCCAGAGAAGAGAAACACAACTAGAAAGCATGGGCAGAACCAAAGTCCTCACAAATAAGAACAGTGATATCATTGGCAAACTTTTTCGTCTCCATGTTCTGCCGTCCTGTTTCATTCTTTAGAATTCTACTTTTGTCTTTGCAGTCTATCCTTCCTGTTCCATTTCATACTAAGATAATCAATAACAGAGGTGTAAAATTTGTTGGTAAACAAACGAAGCAACCAAAACCAGGGCATTGTGCACTGGACTAACTTTTATGTTCAGCAGCTCGTTGAAAACATGCAACGTTGTTTGTTGTTGTTCCAATTTATAGTTTTTATATCTGTGCTCACCCAGAAAAGAGTAACTTTAGCCATTGGGAAGGACATCATTGCTATGATGACTAATGAAAAAGCTCTTTGCTGATAATTGGGCATTGACTCGTCCCTTGTCCTTCTGCATGAATTTATACCCCATACTGTCCTCCATTTACAAACTCATACCTCGGAATACACTGTCTTCTAATAGCTGCTCCTTGAAATTATGGCCTCCTTTTCATCATTTGCAGAAGCAGAATGTATTTAAATTCTTTCACTCCCAGACTTAAGAAAGGCAGTGTTCAGAGCAGGGCCATTTTGCAACAAAGGGGCAGGAAGGGTGAAGCTAGGTTCCCTGTGCTATAAATCTGAGCACTGTGGGTGTAGGATGTGCAAAGAGTGATAGTTTGCAAAAGGAGATGGAGATTATAGCTGTTCTCACAAAAGCAGAGCAGACTTTGAGAGTGAACGACTGTAACCAATCTTTTTAACTCTTGAGTTGGATCATGCATCTAACACTGCTCACCTTTTTCCTTTAAGAAATCTAAGCATACCCCCCACTATTCCCCAAATGAGCCTACCTGCTGTATGAAGAATGTAGATAAATAATAGCAATTATCCACCTTGGTGCATTACTCTGACTTTGCCTATGACTTTTTCTTGGGTCATATTGAATTGGATGACTTAATGGCAGTGGACAACAAAAGTTTAAACAGTTGCTTTATGGAAAAACTCATTTAGATGACTGAAAACATATATATGGTTGAGTTTACAGATTAAGTAAGGAAAAATCTGTATTTTACAGATACCACAGATGTATTTTTATAAACATGAAGGATGTTCATACAAAGTATGTATTATTTCTGTATTTATTTGTTTTTCTTTGTAGCAAAATAAATGCATGGTTCTCCTGTAAGCCTAAAAGCGGTATCTTTCTTCCTCACTGTATACTTCTTGATCTGAGTGGCAGGGAGTCTTGTGAACCATTTTGAGCCAATGTTAATTTTATAAATTGTATTCCCTTTTCCACTATTCCCATGAAAAAGGTATTCAGCTAAATGAACGCTCTTGGAAAATTTTAATAGGACCTTTCAAATCTGCTTGAATTCAGCTTCTTTTTAAAAAATCTCTTTCTAATGGAAGCTGTGAAAGTATCAGAGATTTTTATGCCTTAGAAGTAATGTTTTCTTCCATACATAATGGTGAAACTCCACTGTTATAATATATGGGTGTTTAAAATATTCTCTTTGTAAAATTGAAGTTCCTGCTTAGAAGAATGTGATTTGGGCATTTTTTGTTTGTTTTGTGTGACTTGTATTATTCCTATTCAGTATTCAGATGACTTTCATGGCACTTTCTGTATTTGTTTTTTAGTCTTTCCCTGGCCCAAGTCTTGAAAGTGAAGATTTCAACATACCTCCTATAACTCCTCCGTCATTGCCTGACCACTCACTGGTACACTTGAATGAGATGGAGTCTGGATACCACTCTCTGTGTCATCCAATGAACCACAATGGCCTCCTTCCATTCCACCCACAAAACATGGATCTACCCGAAATTACAGTTTCCAACATGCTTGGCCAAGACGGGACACTGCTTTCCAATTCCCTCTCTGTGGTAAGCATTTTTAGTCTTTCTCTTCTGTACTTCTGTAAGTTGTGAAAATGTGGACATACAGACCTGAGCCATCTCCTGCACCACTGAAGTAAGCTGGTCTGGCTCTGGTTTTTACATCATTACTGACTCTGAAATATTCCTCTCACTGGAGGCAGTGGGGTTTTACAGATAAATTCATCAAAGCCAGGATGATACCCATTGCCTTGATATTACCCTGCCTTACAAGGGTGTAAATAATGACAAAAGCAGGCCCAAGGCTTTGATTTCATTGGAGCAGGATTTGGATCCAGATGGCTGTTGTTCTGTATTTTTTCTTATGAGGCTCTTTCCATTCTAATTTGCATGTACTGAGAGATGTACAAAAATTTAATATCTCCTTTCTTGTTTACCACACGTTTGGAAAACAGCAAATGTTATTTCTGATTCTAGGCCAAATCTTATAGCCTTTTTACAGTTCCCAGTCCTTAGCCAGCCAGAATCCAATTGAAATGACTGGACGATTTGCTTATAAAATCTGTCAGATAGTCATTATGGTTGTAATCTTGGGAAGCCTGATATTATAAATCACTTCTTTGAATCATAAATTGCTTGCAACAACTGCAGAGCTACTTTACATGTTACATTTTCAAGTGGGCTCTACAAATAATTAGTATACGTCCTGCATCCCAGCTCCAGACAAGATCTTTCTACAGAGAAGGCTGTTATTTCATGTTGACATAGAATTCTAAACCAAAGAGTGAAAAATCCCGTGGAAGAGGATGGGGCCTAATGTGTGGGGCTGACATGACTTCAGGCATTATGCTAGATGGAACAACAAATCTAGATAGACAAAGTTAAGAATTTGCTCTTCCAATTGTCTGGGCTTCTCTCCATGAGAATCAGAAGCTTAGGGAGCTATGTCCCATCTGGGAGGCTCTATGTGTAGACACTGAGGCTGTTACATCTTCTATCTTGCTAGCTCCCCACTATGCTGCCTAAAAAAAAAAAATAATAATAAAACAGGCCTGTGAACCTGCATGAGATCTGACAGCATGTGGAGCAGCATGTAGATGTTTGGGGACTGAGAGATCTGAGCTCAGCTCTCTACTAGACCCTCAGACTAACAGTCCCAGAGATGTGCTGGGAAAGCTGTGGTGGACAAGGAACTGAGGATGTGAGCTGGCAGGAAAACAGTTAGTTTACATAAAAAAATCTGCCTTGTCACAGGGCTTGATTGCAACTTAATTAACATAAAGCTTCCTTGATTTCAAGGAGCTCTCTGCATTCCCTCTGAGGATGTCCAACAGGCTGTACTGCAGGGGGCTAGTCTTGGCTGCTTAGTACTGCTTAGTTGTTATTGATTTACAAGGATGTTGCATGCTTTGTGTTTGAGGTCAGAATCTGACCCCAGGGTTATGTTCAATAATATGAGATAGGGGAGAGGAAGATTTTAATGCAGAAATATAAATATTCTTCATGGAAATGTTTTGATTTTTACTTGCATTTCTACTAAACTGACAGCGTACATTAAAGAACATGAGCTAAATAGTATGTGGGGTTTTCAGGATCATAACTATGAAAGGACCTGACAAAGTAAGAGGAGCTCATGACATTCCAGTCAAGACAAGCAGTATTTCATTGGATTGACCTCTTTTGAGCCATGGTTATAGGTGAAAACTATACATTCTTTTAAGCTCTGATGTTCCACGTTAACCTCTCACAACAGGCACTGAACAAAGGGCCTTGAGAGTTTGTAGATCATCACAGTAAATTATTGCATCAAGGGCAAATAAATATATAAATAAATAAATAAATAATATAACTAGACAATTTTGCTATTGGGACTTAGTGTAGGTCAGAAAAAATGAAAATCAGAACTCAGGGAAATATGCACTAAATTTAAATAGTCATTTCTCAGGATTCATTCAATAAATAAAGCATGATCCTTGGAGCATCATGGGCTAACTCCGCTGTTATCCCTAACTTGCATGCCCTTTACTTGTAAGAGAGCCTGTTAACTAGCAGTAGTTTTAGCTCAAGCTGTCTTGTCTGTCAAGGGGATTAAGCTACATCTCACATTAGTACAACTGGTAGGATGTTAACACCACAATTTTGTACAGCTCAAGTACTGTTTTGCAGTATGATTCCTCTGATTTGAATTTGATAACAAGAGGAATTAACGTGAGAGAGGTAATTTAAGTTAATACTTCAGTGAATTCAATGCCTTCTTCAGTGAACAGAATGGTTACATTGTCCTTTCGGCCTTCCATTGTTTAAGAAAGACAAGATTTTGTAGGTTTAGTATTCTTTATAATCCAGAACCTTTACAACATTTCTTCTTTAGTATGACTCTTTTCTCCTGCTATTACTCATCTCTAAGTTTCCTTTTTACTATCTTGCCAAGCTCTGATCCACTTAACAAGTGTTTGCCTAAATCACTTTTATACTGCCTCACATAGAAAATAATGTATAAGTTTCTCCAATCTATCTAAACCCTTGGTTTCATATAATTTCTAGTATATCAGCTATCACTTAGAGTATTTGGAAACCATATATCTTGATTCATTTTTTTCAGGGCACTAATGAATATTTTTAGAAAAAAATATTATTAGAAATGAATCTGTTGGCTGTTCTCTATCCCCAATTAATTTCACATCTTCAGCAAATTTTACTTATACTGGAAAAAAATTCAGCTGCAGTGCAATGTGCATCTGATTGAATTTGTTCCCCCCCCCTTTTTTTTTTTTTTTTAATTTCAACATCTTTCCTTTTAGCCAGTTTTTAGCTCTTGGTATTTTAGAAATTATGCCTACCTTTTTGTCACTGTTAGAACCAATGAGTGCTTTTCAGTTGCTTTTTTTATAGACAAAGGATTAATTAGTGCTGGCTAAATGAGAGAAAGGATGCACAGTGAACTCAAAAACAAAGTTGGAAAATAATTTGTACACTGTAGCATTTCTCTTTCATCTCAACTACCAGGTGTTTTCAGATGAGGATTTCCATTATTTTGGAGAGATTGAAAATTGAGGATTTAGCCCTCCTAAAAATCCTTCAAAACTCCCCTGGTTTCATACTGTACAGCACTCTCTCCAAGCTTCAAATGAAATCCCTTTGAGTAAGGATTGCAGGATTTACCCCAAGCTCTGTAAGCATTCTCCTCTGTGGAAGTGCTTAAACACACACAATAAGAACCCACTCCTGGCTCAGTGAATTCTTATTAGGGATCAGCTTATTACAGATTTTTTACACTGTGGGAATTCTTTCTGAAAAATTTTACAATGCTGGGAGATGAAAATTTCCCATTGCCATTTACTATCTGACACTTAAATTCAGAATTAACCTCCTTTGAAGTTTTTCAGATTGATTGAAGTTCCTATTGCATCCCCGGTACTTAAAAAAAAAAAAAAAAAAAAAAAAAAGTTGCTATAATTTCTCTTTCTCAGTATTTTGCTGTCAGTTCATATGTTTATATATTGGCTACTATGTTTATTCTATGTTTATTTATTCCTGTTTTCCTCTTAGGTGACATACTGGCATATACATACACACACACTCATTTATACTATGCTGTCACATATAGATTTCTTTAGGTGTTCATTATATCTGATATTTGTATTGACTACTGGGGGCAGAGAAGTCTGTAGAATTCATGCAGAATATGAGTATGGCAACATGGTCCAGTCTCAGCCTGATGCTCTACATATGGGAGCTCTTTAAAGTCCTTCAAAATGGACATGACTTCTATTCTTGCTTCTTAAGTGTATTCAGTCAGACATGGCTATAGCTGTTTAATGAAAATGTCTTGATGGCTCTGTAGGCATGTTTGGTTTTGTATGATGGAATAATAATCCCTTCACAATGTACTACACTTGAAGGTAGTCCCATGCAGGTTAGGTTCAGTTGGGTCTTGACCAACAAGTACTTCTTCTCTGCATGAATTTTCCTGAAATATTCCAAGAACCACAAGGAATACCTTGTCAACATTTACAAATAAATGCATGTATATACTATCCTTATGAGAATGTACATTTATCTGTAAAAATGCTTCTGGATGTGTTGTACAGAATGGATTTTACTATATGTTCTTTCTATGAACAAAATTATAGACATTTCAGCTTCTTTAGTATATCCTATAAATGGTCACTTTTATGGTCACTTTTTTCCCTAAGAAACCAGGGATGAAGTCAGTGTTGTTTTTAAATACAGGAAAATAAATAAATAAATAAATAAACAAATAAATAAATCCCACCACAAACTATTTTTGGAATGCTTTCATTTATTACCTTTGTGCTAATCTTTTTGAAGATGTTGCTCATGATGGTATACTATAGAAAATTTTCAAGAAAGAAATAAAAGCAATTTCAATTTCTTGGAATGCTTCACATTTTTGGGTTTGAACTTTAAAGTGGAAAAGATGTTAAAAGGCAATAAAATCAGGGGATTTATTTCCCAAATGCTTTACTTGTGCTGGCAACAAAAGCCAGCATAATGTATATACTTAGGTTTATTATCATTTTCAGTATACAGTCAAGGCACACTTTGAATTCAAAGGCTACTGTACAACTGTTTTGACAACGACCACATCAGTAGGTAATGTGCAGGACATATGAAACCGAAGTAAAAATGTTTCTTTAGGTCTATAGGGAGTGCAGTACATCAATGAATTCAAATATATTAGAGCAGCATGAATTTCTAATATGTTGCTCTTATGGAAAAGAGCACTGGCATATATATTGAATAATGCTGCTTTCAAAGCAGAGCAGAAAATGTGATTACAGACAATTTCATTGCTGTTTTTAAAATAAATATTTTCAAAATCTTGAGGTATTTTATTTCATGTAATGCATAAAATATGCAACAGTGGACTAGAGCTAAAGATCTTCTAGGACACCAAAGAGTAGGTGATGTCAGCTATAATTAATCAGATGTGGAATAATAGAAGCATTAGTTTAAAATAAAATGCATGACACAAAGGCCCATGTCCTTCTGTAGAAAAAAAAAAAGAAAAAAAAAAAAAGGCAATAAAGAGCCTTTTTTTCACACTGTGACAGAAGAATAAAGGCAATGAATAATTATTTAACATTATGCCCCAATTCATCAAAGCCCAAACAATTACATTATAGTTTTTCATGAATTATATTTTTTAGATATTCAACCCATGAGAGAGTAATATCTTAAACAAAATGTGACTATAGAACTATAAAATGTGGCTATAGAACACTGAGGAAAAGCAGACAGCTACTTTTTTTTTTTTTTTTTTTTTCATTTTTCATTTTTCATCTCAGGTGGAATGAAGCTAGTATTTCTTATTCATAGTACAGTTGCTAAGAAATCCAATACAGGAGGTTGTTGTTGTAGCTGGTATGTATTTAAGAGATTTTGTTTTTACAGCTTCATACATTTTAGTTTAAATTCAGTATTCATGACTCATCTTGAGGCTGACCTATATGGTTGATTTTTTTGTCACTTTTAAGCATTAGTGCAAACTACTGAGTCAAACAGATTTTTTTTGTTGCTGATGAACAAAATGAATAACTTTCATAACAAAACAATGAATTTGTCCCTTCTTCTAACCTAAGTGTTGAGATTTGCATCATGCTTGGATGTTTTGTTTTTTTTTAGATCGTATTGCGTGCTAGTGGTAAGAGATAGTTTTAGTCTCTGGTGAATACTTCACATTTGTGCCTCATTACCAGTCTCTGGTCTTCAGTTTACATCAAAATTTACTGTTTTGCTGCACAGACCTGCTGCTACCCCAAATTTTATTGCAGTGAATTATTGCCATCAGAACCATGAAATCATAAAGCTAAGGTCATGGAATACCTTGTGTAAAAGTATTTATTTATTTTTTTCTCTTGTTAAGCAACTTTTTATTGCTTAATATGATATCTTATTATTATTTAAACATAATTTAGAAGCTGGATTTTCTCACTGAAATAAGCCTTGTTCAACAAAAGGTTACAGTAGTTAGTGCATATTTTGTCAAGCAGCCTAACTGTAGGAACATACAACCAAATCTTCAGCTGATGTCAGTTGGCATATATTGTCTTCACTGGAATTATCATGATTTGTTCTGTCCAGGGCTCTGGGACATCATGTTTATCGTTCCTTATGTTTGATGTCTACTGTATGTTTTGTCATCAGTAAGTCAACAGATATGTAGAGGAGCTGATTGAGATGTAACTTGATCAGGGTTTTATAAATACCTGCATACTGCATATCACCTATCAGAAGACTCTTCACTGTGCTAAAAAAATCATAAAAATAAAACACACACACACACAAAAACTCATATGTACAAATTACAGCTGTATAAAATCAGACTGGAATCAAGGCACACATTTTTAACAGTGATAGAGATTTACCATTAAGATAATATACTGTGGGAGGTGGTAGGTTCTCTGTAACTGAGGATTGAAATCAAGATGAGGCATCTCTCAAAAAGACGTGATGGAGCTGGGACTAGTCTAATGACCCTCCAGCTGCAGCCATGGCATCAAAACTTTCTTGTGGGTCATGCCATCCCCTGGGGACAGTAGACATAAGGACACATGCATGTTAGAGGGGATACCATGGGTAGCTGGTAGCACCTCTGCAGTTGTCTACTCCCATGAGTAGCTGGTAGTACCTCTGCAGTTGTCTCCTCCCAGTGGAAAATCAGCATACTGGTAACCATTCTGTGGTTTCAGGCTACTAATGGACTCCGCCTTCTTGAGGTCAACTAGGGCTAGAATTGCTGTGAGAATTTTTGTGGCTAGTGTTTTTCATAAGCTTTTTTTTTTTTTTTTTTTTCTTTTTTTATTTTCTTTATTAAAATACATTTAAAAAACTACTTTTTTTTTTTAAATAAAAAAAATTAAATTAAATAAAACATAAATAAAAAATTGCTTATTTCATTAATAAAAAAAAAAAAAAAAAAAAAAGTACACAAATAGCCAGCAGTCTACCTGTCTCTTTCTTTCTTTCTTTGTTTCTTCCTTTCTTTTCTTTTTTTTTTTTTTTTTTGAATAATTCCAGGTCTCATTTTAAAATTGCTGCTTATTTGAGTATGGTTGTTGAGACTCCATGTAGTTCATGCATTTCACAAATTAAGTAGGGAAACAATTTCAGTGTAATTTCAACAAGAAATAACAAGGTGGTATATATATATATATATTTTTTTTTGAAAACTGCCTTCTGTAGAAGATGCTTTGGTGAACTTCTTTCATAGCAGTTACCCATTTTTTAAATAGAATTTTATTTGCTACATACAAAGACAAAACAAAATTCATATAGCAGTATTGTTTCTTTTAACAGATCCCATGGCATAGGCACAGGCTAAGACACAATGAATGTGGTGCAGAGAGAAAGCCTTCAGTTGCGGGTGGTAGATTATACAGCACCTGACTATTGAAGTACTCACAGGAGTGATTAAAGCATAAGCAGCATCATAGCTGCAAGTGTCAAACAAAACAGATAATAGAGTATGCAGATAGAGAAAACATAACTCTCAGAAAATGTCAGAAATTCAGGGGTTCCAGCAGCAGAGCTTGTTGACTTTAATCTGCTGCTTTTAACATTGCATGTAGTTGTCGATAACAGCAAGATAATGAAATGTTTCTGAAGACTCAGTCTTTGGAAAAAAAAATAGTGATCTTAAGGCCTATAGATAGAATAGAAATGAAATGTCTTTCTTAAAAACTGAGAAGGTGCTTCCGTGAAGACAAAAAGGAAGGAGAAGCCCACAGTGCAGATTAAAAGGAGAGTTTTGTGTATCAGGTGGAACAGCCTCTCCTTCCACCTGTTTTCATTATTTAAATGGATGTGTTTGCATTGCTTGAAACTCTGAAGCAGTTGAGAAGACTGCACACCCGGCATGTATTTGTACAGTGTTAATCATCTCAGCCCATCTTGTTATCTTGTTCAGGAAGTAGGAAGATGTGTTTTATGGCTGAAACTCCAGTATGGCTTGCAGTGTTTTAACTCAGTCTGCCATTTGCATGCTGAAAGTTCACTTGTGCTGCATGACTGTGCTGAAGGCTGGGGCAACAGCAACCCAGAGCTTAATGCTGGTGTTACTTGTTAGAATGGAGCATGAATTCATAGAGTCATAAGTATTTAGCTTTTTTTTTTTTTCAAAAAAAAAAAATTACTTTTAAAACAAGATCATATTTTTGTCTTTCTTAATTTTTCGGAGTTGAACAAATATAAGAGGTTCAACTAATAGTCTCGTACTGTTTCTCAACTCTTTTAATGGTTTTGCAATACTCTTAAGTATCATTATTTCATTTTTCCATCAACATGATTTGCCTAGAGAAGCTGGGCAAATTCCCCATCCCTGGAGGTGTTCAAGGCCAGGTTGGATGGGGCCCTGGGAAACCTGGTTTGGTGGGTGGCATCCCTGCTTATGGCAGGGGCTTAGAACTGGGTGATTTTTAAGGTCCCTTCCAACCCAAGCCATTTTATGATTCCATGAACATCGTTAGGACTTTTTGCAGCAACAATTATACTGCAGGAAGAAAGGTTTCTGCTCAGCAGTGTTTTGAGATTTGGAGAAAACAAAAAAATAAAAAAATAACATTTCCTATTTTTATTCCTTGTTCTTTCTCAAAGCAACCATGAAATGTTTAAAGTGTAAGGATCTCTGTTCCTCTCCGGTCATCTCAATAACAAAAAGGTTCATCTTAGCTTGATGTCCGTCTATTTGTTTCCTCCTTCAGTAACACAAAATCTGTACAGGTATACTATATAAATGTCCTTTCTTATGTAGGGATTCTCTAGGGACGGCATGTAAACCTCCACTGCTGGAGTAATCCCGTATTTCAGCCAAATGCAGACAACTGAGGCTCTCATCTATGTAGCCTCAGTCACATACTTGTTTTGAACTGCATTCATGGCATGTTTTAAATTGGACAGTAAAGATATGAAAATGAATGTTCTTAAATTAATTTTCTGTGCATTTCATTGATGAATACAGTTGCAAAAAAAAAGGACTTATAGTATGTAAGGGTGTCAATAAGCCTTATGGAGAATGGAACATCTCTAAGACATGCTTGTGCATATCTTTCAATTACAAAACCCTTAAAAATTAACCCTTTCAGGGTAACAAAGACATTCCAGTTCGTTGTGTACGATCAGAGTGTACGCAACATTACACTTTGAACCAACATACAGAGAAAGATGAGACCTTCCTTGGTCTCTTGTTGCATGCAGTGGTGGAGATGTTACATATAGTGACATGGCACTCTATGCACCTGTCCTGACTTGGAGATGGTGAGGTGAGGACTGTAGTTCTCAGGGTACATATATAGATGCGCATATATGCATGTCTATACATATGTATGAGCATGTATGTGTGTGTGTGTGTGTGTGCCACACTGTTAATCACTGAAGCTCTCTGCTGCAAAGGAAATGTAAAGACAGGATGTAACATCTGCAACATGGCCCCTGGCCCCCAAATCTGTATCCACATTGTATGATAAACAGGGACTGAAACTAGTGACAAATTACTGAAATACAGATTTAATCAATGGTTGCATTACAGAAAGATTTTACTAAATCTCTGGGTTATGGGTGATGTTGCAGTGCCTGAGAGTTAGTAACTTTAACAATAGGTACCTTTGCTATTTGAGTTAATAAAGGAAGTACCCTAGTTGCTAAAGTGAGATATGGCATACCTAATGGATGACCAGAGGAAGCTACACCATATCCCATTTTCATAATTCTACTTCTCTACCAGTGGTGATAATGGAGTACAGGTACCTTTACTTCATCCTTACAAAAGTTATCTTAACTGAAGAAATGTTTGAAATTAAATGCTTTGGTCCTTTAGCAAAAAAGCCCTTTGCATGGGGGATTTACAGGATCAGGCCCTTGATGAAAATGCAACTCTTTTTTTATTCAGAGATGGGACTTCCTTCTAATACCCTTTAAGATTACTTTCATTCACACCTAAAGAATTTCAGAGATTAACTCAGTAACTAAGCTTCAGTTTCCTACATATGCCCTAATACTCAAGCATGGGATCCCAGTTTAATGAATTTTACTGTACTCTTCTTTCTTACAAAGTAGCAAAAAAGTGTTTAGTGCAATAGGCTTAGTGCTGATCTGGATATTAAGTGTAGCTTAAGTTGCCCAACAGAAAGTATACAGTGTAAAAGAACCACCAGCAAAACTTTTATTTATTTATTTATTTCTCCTTGAAAGATAAACCATAGCATTTGAAATGCCAGCAGCACTTCATTTTTTTGTAGGGCCTTTCTTGTGTCTCAAAGTGTTTTGTATTTTGTAGTTAGCTAAGAAGGTAATGTACTAATAATGGTACAAATAGGTATTTGCAGTATCAGCCCCGATATCTGTCAGGCATTTTACTGTAGAATAGAAAGACATTTACTTTATTAAAAACCCAGTAAAATGTAATGAACAATATACAAATACAGATGAGTCCCAAGCTGAAAAAGGCTGAAAGAGACAGATCTTAAGGGAGAGGAAGAAGATGACTCTACCTTATGGGACCCATAATAATGAAAGTATTACCAGGAGCTGATTTCATCTGTGATGATCAGTAACACAAAGGTGGGCGGTGATGTGGTAAGAGACAACTTTCAATATTAGAACTAACAAAAGTCCTCAAGTATAATAAAGAAATGAATTAGCAGCCATGTGTTACACTTGTAATATGAAGTAATTATAGTGTCTGCATAAAATGATAGCTAAGACCTTTAAGCTATCACACAACCTGAAAGTGATACTACAGCCTTATTTAAGGGCCATGGAAAACATACTAAGGTGGTTTTACTTGCCCCTGAAACACAGTGACCTCTGGGGTGAAATGAAGCATCTGTTTTACCACACAGTTTGATGCTCCAAGGCCCCAGACTCCCAGTCCTGTGCCTTACAGGCCAGTTGCAGAGCACACATGTTTCTTCTCACTTGCCATCAGCTTTCACAAAAACAGCGAGGAGAAAACACATTTAAGGAAAGCTCTCAACCTGGAGCCTGGCCTATGTAATTTTAATTGTGGCTGGCATTGTTGCACTAACTTTGCAGTTCATGGCTTCTGCCTCTGAATTGCTCCTTCTTTAGTGGTTGAAAATCTCAGTGTGATTTTCAGAAGTGCTCTGGTAAAGCGTTGATCCTGTCTGCCTCTAGCAGGGGCTTTCCCAGAGTTTCAGCAAAGACAGAGACAGTCCTGAAGCAGACACTTCCTTTTTTATATATTATTTGGGAAAATTCAGACGTTAGATTACATCAGATTATAGGTCTGTTGTTGTAATTGGTTGTCAGTGGCTGTCAGTGGTTGTCTCTGCCTTCATGATTCTAAAATTATTTTCTGTGTGCAACATTTTAAAAAGTAGTGCAAGTTGTAACAAGGCTGAAGAGGAAAAATGGTGTGTTGTTTTAGAACAATTTATATTTTGATTATCGTATAATTAAAAACATACTGCAAAGCTCTGTACTAGAGGGAAAAGTTGCACGTGTAGCCTGACCTCGTGGATCTTGTCTTACTGCAGAGTTAATGCTGTGTTACTTACCAAATAACAGAAATTAGTGCAGCAGGAACTTGAGGTTCCCTCCTTAATCTAGTCCAACGGAGGACTTTAAAAGGTCATCTGCCCATAAGCAGAATACTCTGTATGTTTGTCATTTCTGACAGATGTTTGTCTAACTTATTTTTAGAGAATTCCTCTAATGGAAGCGGCACAGGTTCCTCAGGCAAACTCTGGGTACACTTCCTCAACCTTAAAATTTCACCTACTTCATTGTATACTTAAAACCCAACAGTCAATGGAGGTTAACACAGACCATTTACTCTTTTCAGATGTCTTTTATTTATTTTTATTTTTCAAGTGTTTATATATATATTTATAAAATGTATATTTATCTAAGAATGAATGATAGGTAATAGATGTCGATGGAACAGATAGGAAATAAATAATCAAGAGGATGTATATTAACTCAGACTGTTTTGGTTCACAGCTGACTTGACCATTTAAGAAACAGTAGAAAAATAATCAGCTTTTCCCAAATCTTATTAGCATGTAATCATTATCCAGATCGCATTAGCCTGTAACCTACACTGAGAAAATAACTCTTCTTGAAGGTTCAGCTATAGTGTGCTATTTTATGAAATTGTTTATGTGCATATTTTCAGTATGATATTTATTTATCACCATCCATTACTTAGAAAGTTAGTCTGAAGCAATAGATGTTTATGATACGTAAGGAATGTCACTGCAAGTAATGGGATAAAAATAAGCAATGGGTGAAGGTTATGGAAAACACCCTGTAATGTCATCCAAATAGTCTGCAGGTAGTGTTAAAGCACTGGAACATATATGTATGGGAAAATCCTGCAATGGCTGGAAGATGGACTGGATGATTTAACAGGCTTTTCTTTGAGATGTAATTTCTATAACTAGTTGATACATGCACTGGAGTTCAGACATTTGGACTCATTTCTTGTTTGTCTGGCAAACTATTTCCTGTGAAAGGTTATAAATTACAATAAATAGACTTTGCAGAAGATGAGCTACATGATATACTTGGAAAGAGTTTCTTTGCTGATATTCAAGACAATAACGTCAAAGCAGAAAGAACAATAGAGTCCTAATCCTGTGGCTTTGCTTGAGTGCAGTGACAGGAAGGTGCAGAACCATAAATAACATTTACATTGAATAGAGTCTTCTGTATTCTAACAATAACTTAGGATAGAACAGATAAAATAGAGAAACGAATGTGTGACTGACTTAGAAGAAGTTTTCCTCCTTAGTTTGCAACAAAGAATTCCGTGATGAGGGAGGGAGGGAAAGAAGGGAAAGCAAGCATTTATAAAAATGTTGATGTAGTTATAATTAGATCCATTTTAGAATCAAAAGTTTTATGCAGAAACTGACAGAAGGATACACAATAATTATAGTTTGCTGACAAGCTGAATAGAGTTTCCTTTTTTTATCTTATGGTTTTAGGAAACCAAACTGTAAATAAATATGCAGTTTGACAGATTGTAATTGCGATCAGCAAGGCGTCTTTTCATTTAATCAGATGGTGTTATTAAAATGGGGTTACAATTAAACATTTTATAATGTGACGTAGAACTCTATTAAAATTCTCCAGCAAACAGTAATTTGCATTTGATGCCTCTGAAACCCATTTCTATTTGCAGAAATGTTATTGGCTGTGACCTTCCAGTGGTTAGGTCTCAGTTTGCTGTTCTCTTCCTACTTTGATAAATGATATTAAGTATCCTCTTTCTTACTTCACAATGAAGCTTAAAATACTAATTTTGCATTACTTTATTATATTATTTTTTATCATTGTACTGCTATGCATTGACCAAAGCAAGTTTGCCCAGAGGAAATGTGGAATTAACTAAAACAGCATAAATTTTCTTCATCTTAGGAACTGTAGATTTGATCAACTGTAAGCATGTATCTGATTCACAAGTAAATGTTTCAAGGAAAAGTAATTTGGATTTGAAAGATATATAGCATTCACCATATTGCTGTACCCAAAACATTATTCTAATTCAAGACGACACACACCCTTGGATTTGGCCCTGCCTTTCTATAGGCATGATCAATTGATTTTGAGAAATCTAACAAAATATTTTTTTCCAGGAGACTGAAATTTCAAATTTCCATTTGGAAATCAATGATTTGTTTCCATAGTTTTGTTAGCCTGAAAAGGAGAATATGAACATTCAGAAGGGATTCAGTATTCTGTCTTCTTAGACTTACTGGGATGTAGATAGTGTTGGAAATAGTGGTTTCACAATTCTCTGAGCAGCAGAAAAGAACAAGGAGAATCATTAGTAGAGACAATTTTTAAGGCATTCTTCATTTGCATACAGACTCCACTAATGAAACAGCGCATAGCAAATATTTTGAGCAAAGGGAATGAGCGATTTTCATCAGCAAATTACATTTACAAGGGAGAAACAGTCTCTGAAAATCAGACACCTAAACCTCTGCTCTTTTGTCTCACCCTTTTACTTTGGTGTATGTTTTTTGATTTGAGAGTAGGCAACATTTTCCTAACTGCAAAATAATCGTTTTTTTAGATGGTGGTTAGAAAACATACATTCTTGTTTCCTGTCACTAGTAGTAAACAAAATAAATATTAAAGAGGGAAGGAGAAGAAAAGAGGGGGAAAGAAAAGTCAAGTATGCTTTCAAAGAGGGGGAAAGAAAAGTCAAGTATGCTTTCTTTTAGTGGGAAGTGGAGATGTATGAATACTTGAGAAGAAGAAAAATTGAAAAAAAAAATATTTTGGCTTGACTTATTTATGCATTTATTTTAACTTTGCATCATCTCTGATTTGAAACCTCTTGACTCTTTCTTACTTTTCTTGTTATTACCATGTGTTGGTTACCCCTTACATTGTTCAACAAGAACAATTACTTTAGCGTAGCTTGATGTCTTTAACTCCATCCTGCATTAGCTTCTTCTTTTCATCTCTGTACATACATGAAACATCTTCCCTCTTTTTCCTCTGAATCACTGGCCTGAGAAACAGTTTTTGAAAGGATTTTCAGAGAAAATGATCTTCCATCTTCATTCAGTATGATGAAAGAAACATATTTTTCAAAATATTCAGAAATGCAGCATTCATTAAAAAAAAAAAAAATGCAGACTAGCAAAGGTAATTTCAAAGCACCACTCAACAACAGTTGAGTAACCATGCAGGTTTACTGCCTATAAAGATTCAAGATGAGTTTGAGGTCACTAGCCATTGGTAGGGGGGTAAATGGCTGAGGAAGAGAACTGAAAATATTGATAATCCCTTAGTATTTCCAATAACAAACCCAGACAGGTAAAGAGGGAAGTGAAGTTAAAAGGTTTTTCTCCAAGGGTAATTGTATTTTTTTCCAAAACAAATAAAATACAAAACTCAATCTAATGTTCAAAACAGGGAAAAAATAATTCAAATCTTTTCTGAGTATAGCTGCTTCTTAAGAGTGCATCACCTGGTATACATGGGTGTGAAAGAGAAGATAATCAGGATCAGAAATGCAGGATGAACCCATAGAAACAAATCCATCCAAAGTTTTTATAGTGCTATTCATCACTGAACGTATCTGGGCACTTCATCTTACCTAATAATGTCTTTACAATTTATTTTCAAAATATAAACCTAATTGTGTAATCATATTCATACCAGTGTACCCATGGCTTTTATGAGGAGGTATTTCACAAGAGGAGTAAAGGCCCTAAACAACAACATGGGAAATGTGTGTAATATTCATCATTTGCATTCAGCTGAAACCTGAGGTCTGTTTTAATAATACAGAGAGGGATGCCTGATCTAGCATACATGTATCTGTCTTTGAATGTCATCTGTTTTAAAAAGATGCAAGTTTCACAGGATATATGGTTTCTTTATTGTGTTTTTTTTGTTTGTTTGTTTGTTTGTTTGTTTGTTTTTGCATTTTCAATAGTGTACCATATATTCCCATACCACTGTGCATTACAATCAAGCCTGTTTGATTACTTTCAATTTATGCCACAGGATTTTGTCATTCTTGCTGAAAATTTCAAGACATTTTACTCCAGACTCATTCTTTTTTTCCCTTAGATTTATTTACTACCTTTAGAAGTAGAAAAGTCCAATTTCAATCATGTTAGAAATAGCTCATTTTAGACAAGTACGTGCTGCTCTGCTTACAAAACATATATGAGTGGAATATGCAATTACTACAACTCAGTTTCCTGCCACAGAAACATTTCAGCATTATAGCATTACAGAAATAGAATGACATGCATAATGAAAGATTTCAAGATTCACCCAAGGCATTTATTCTCTTCACCTTAATGTTCTCAGCAGTAGCAGAGTATCCATTAAAAGGTACTATGAATTATGGTTGCTTAGCAACTGCAAGGAGCTTGTAACAGCACCAAAGAATGAAATGGCTGGTTGATAAAATGAATTTTCTCTGAGCATTAGCCTGTTGAAACTGCCTTTTCTTGTGGAACATAAAGTGCATTTATTTGTCTCATGCATTTTTTATTAGAAAATTATTTGAGTTCCAGAGACTTGAATCGTTTTGCTACAGGAGATATTTGATTTTAATGTGTTGTACTAAAATAAGTAATAAAAGACATTTTCTTCAAAGTAAAGACACCAAACAAACCCAGGTAGCTTCTTTTGAAGTCAGGAATAAAATCTTATGTAAGGTATGTCATTATTCATATCTAATTAAGAGTGACATTAGCTAGGACTTAAATTTTACCTTTGAAAGAAAGTTTGACACAGTTAGCTAGTATGTGGTGAATAAAAGGAAAGACTGGAAATTATCTCATGGATTCATCTTGACTGAAATAAACTTGCCTTCTCTTTCCATATGATAAGGAAACTGTGTTTCAGAAAAGGTCAGCATTGGTTGCAAATTCATACCTAGCATTCATTGTCTGCTTGCTTCTGTGCTAAAAATGTGTTCATCGTAGGCTTCCATCCAACAGTGAGGGGACGTTTAATTTTTCACTGACATTCTTCAGGCATTCAACAGCATCCAGATTTGGATGGGCATTTTTGGAAGAGGTTTTTATTGGAAAATGCCAGAACAACAAAACCGTGTGTGTGTGTGTGTGTGTGTGTGAATACAACAATTGTGATTAATCTTTTATTGGCAATATTCTTCTGAGATTTAGGAATGTCTGGTCAGGATATGAGACAAATATATCAAAAGAGTAAGAGACCTGCCCATTCTAGAATGTCCAGAACACTCATCTGGATATAATAAAAACAAAGCTTTGGCCCATACTCTGCGTTATTTAGGGCAAGAACTTAATTTCTGGCTTTTGTAGCTCATAAGGCCACTCAAAAGATTAATTATTGTTAGTTTATAGTATTTTAGTCATTTTTATGAGACTTAAGATAGTGACATAACTGTTTTTGCACAACTTAATAAAGGTCTTTTAAAGACTTCAGACTTGACTTTACTCATGAAGATAGTTCCATTGACTCCCATACGAAGACCTGGGTGAGAAGCAACTGTAACTCTGCTTCTGCACAGGAAATCAGTAGATCCTAATCTGCTAATGAGTGCAGAGTCCTTGGTGCAACCTGGAGCTGATGTTGCATTTTCTGGTGAAGCCAACACAGTTGTGTGTGTGCAGGTCACATAAGGGTTGGGGAGTAGTAATTCGTGGTAATGGCCAGGGAGCCAGGAGAATGGACATGTCCTTGTTGGTTTAGGAGTGTTTATCAAATTCTGGACTAGAACTAATAAGAAGGAAATCTAAAAAAAAAAAAAAAAAAAAAAAAAAAAAAAAAAATAAAGTGATATGACTCATTTAAGTTCTACCTACCTGGCAGGAAAGAATCACAATGAGACAGACTGGTAGCATCAAACAAAGTTGAATAGTCTTGCAGTGAGCTGCTTTATCACAGAAGTTTTAGATGTGTATTTCTGTGTCCAGACTGATTCTAGCAATGCTGCTAAGAGCACTGCTATTGACTACTGTTGGGTAAAGGATATGGCTATTGCAGTTGAAATGATTACAAACATTGGCAGCCTAACAGAAAACAGATTTTAGTTAAGTGTACAACATGGCAATGTTTTTACAGAACATTTTTTTACTGCAAATAAAACTCTCAAGGAGATTCATTACTAAAGGCAATAATAACCTTTCTGGACGAAAATGTAATTCCGCTCAAGTGAAAATGAAAGAAAACTCAGATTAAGAGGTAAGATCTTGCTTCTTTAAAGTACGTGCTGATAATCAAACATTAAAAGTGAAACACTGCTCATCTTCTACAAAGGTGCAAATTAAAATTCCAGAGAGAAAGCTTGACTGATTTGTTTAACAAAGAGTTTAATACAGCAGAATCCCACTTGAACATAAAACTATTACACTCACAATAATCCTGTCTAGCTGCTGGGAGATCCAAATTAAAACTCTCACTGATATTTGCTTAAATCTCATAAATTGCAAAGAATTAGAGCATATTGAAGTTGTATGTTTACTATGATCTTACTGTCTAATAGGTTTTTAACGATATAAAATGATGACTGAAAATATGTATTTTCCCCTCAGATGATTCAAGTAGCTTTGCATTTTATTCCTGTATTCTAATTTAATACCCACTTGTTTATTAACTTACTGGTGTCAATATGACAAGGCTGTATTGAACACAGACTAAATGTTCCATTTAAACAGATAATTTATTTTCTTATTAGTATTAAGGTGTTATGAAGAGATTGTTCAATTGAAGCTGGTGGATTAATAATACTGCTTCTTAAGGAGGTATTTTCATGCTCCTGTACTATGTTCCATTCTTTCCACTCATACATATAGAAAAAACAGATGTTTGTTTCTTTTCCACTTATAATCCCAATGATTTAGTAACAATATTGCTTACTGTATTCTTTTCCAGCATTCTGTATCCTCTGGAGGGTTTAATTTATGGATATTTTTTGTGTGAAAATCTTAAAATTATACAGACATCTGAAATTCTTAGCAGTTTAAAAAAAGGAATTGCAGTCCTACCAAATATCTCAAATGAATGGCAAGTATTTCAGAATTAGGGTTTGTGCTGTAGACCAGCGGCAGTGGCATATTTGAGTATTCCAGGCTGGATGGGCAAGTAGAGGCTTAAATTTTATTTAAAAGTAAGATTCCCCACATTCTTCTTAGGACACATCACTTATGTTGATTTAAAAAGAGAGTAAATCTAGGGCAATGTAGGTAGGTTAAAATTGTGATAAGTTAGTAACCTCAGAAAGTCAGTAATTTTGCTAGGTTTTGATAGTGCATTAAAAATAGTCATGGCATCCATGGTGCAATTTTTCTGAGACTGATCTAATAAAACAAGAATGTGCACACACCCACCTAAGAAGTAATCATTATTCATGCTTTGTAGAAAAAGGTAGAGTTCCAGGTCTGCAATTCTTGCTCACAGCTACATTATATAAGGATTAATTTAATTTATGAAAATGTACAGCTGTGCCAGCTGGAGAACATAGAGTCAATCCTGTCTGTTGTTGCACATCACCAAGAGTTATCGAAGGAGGAACTAACCACTGTTGCAAAGCCTCAGTTACTGTAAAGCAGTGAGTAAAATTAAAGTAGTAGAAAAGTCTTATTTTACAAAATGCCCAGACATGCACAGCACCAAAAAAGCACTCAAAATATATATTTGTGTGAGAGCCTAGCAGTAGCCTCTTCACAAAACTGTTGTATATCTTTCATTGTGGCTCTCTTCCAAAAGAACTTGTTTTATCAGAGAAACATGTCTAATGCATTTCTGCATGAATATAATAAAAGCAGGGTGTGATTTGACCAAATGCACTGACATAGCCACTGCATACTTTTATGTGAATCTGTCAAATGGGGAGCATGTTGCATAAGAGCACTCTATTTCTTACAACTGCCTGAATAAATAATGTACATAAGCCTCCTCAGAAACAAAGTCAATAACAAGCTGTCTGGTTACATGTGCTTCTGTATGTCTTCCAGTTAACTCAAAAGACCCAAAGATGATATACAGGGCTCTGGAATATTGTGTGGGTTTGAGACAGTCTCCGGGGAACCTTTATCTGCATGTAGGGTCTTTTTTAATATGTGACAGCTTTATATCAAGGATAATGATCTTTATATAATAAGTAATCTAAATACAGTCAAACTCATCACAAGTGAATATGGTTTATTTTGTTGAGCTGTTTCATAAATCAAATTTTAGAAATCAGTTTTAGAAATTGCATTAAAAATGTTATTTTTGCTGTTTCTGGCATGTAATGCATGGTGATTAGAGTGGAAGGCAAGTCACTGTTTTTTTCCATTGATAAATGTTTATAGTCTGTTGAGAATGTCGTAGCCAAGAAAACAACTTTGTAATATTCTTTTCACTTTGCACAGACATGCCAAGAAATGCTGCAAAACTAGATTATTAACCAGAAAACATTGGAAAATTCTGGGCAGTGTTCAGAGAAGCAGGGAGTGCTCTTTCATAGTTAATACATTTTTAGTATTTTTACTAGTAAGTGAGGAATCCTCAAAAATGTATTTGGTGCTTATTTTCTGCGACGTATATACTGATTAAGGGTCTAAAACCCTCAGTTTTAGTCAAAGAAAACTCTTTTTTTTTTTTTTTTTTCTATTACCTTCTCAATTACTATTTAAGCTTATGCTAAGTCCTTTAAAATATTTTAGCAATTGGCTAAGAAGTCTAGATGAAGTTTAGCCATCAGAGACATATAGTAGATAAAAGTATGTAAACAAAATCTCATGCCTGGTTGAGTGTATAGGTTAAAAACTGATATAATGGTTAGAAGCAGAGGGACAGAAAACCTACCCATCGCAAATTTTGAATGCAGCTATGCCAAAACACAGAAATTTGTAATTGATAGCATAAGCCTAATTAATCCTAATTTAGTTATTGAGATCTATATTTCATCGTCGTCGTCTTCTTCTTCTTCTTCTTTTTCTTCTTGAAAATGTAAATCATAGCATTAATTTGTACTTGCTCATATGCATGCAGAGTATGAGAGTATTACAGTCAAACATGAATTTACAAGTTTAATGATAGAACTGAATTCTACCTTCAGATGAACTTTACATTCAACAATAGCATATATACATATCTGAGAGGAGACGTGATTCCTTAGGTGCTAATAGAGAGGATCAAGTGAAAATTTGTCCTTTCCATTTAAAGACAGAAAACACCGATGAAGAGCATTTTAGTGCTCATATGAAGGGGAATATGAGGTCCTTCATGCTTGGTTTCCCATCCCTGAAACTTTAGGTTTTCAAGTATATGCAATCTGAAAAGCTGTTTTCAGTTGAAAATTCATATTAAGATATTTTCAGAACAGGTGTGTATCACCATCTTTAACCTTACTGCCTACTGCACTAAGTACAAGATGGGGATATGATGTCTTTGGTGACCTAGTGAAGGTTCCCTCAGAGAAGTCCACATGCTTCCATAATATTTTCATGAAATCCACATAATTTTTCTGACAGGGTTGCAGTCAAAAACTGCAACAGATTAAAGTGACTGATGAAATAAATGATCAGATGAAGGATGTAGTGACTGAGAGAGAAAGCTACTGCTGGGTCTTTCTAGATTATGAATAAAATATCCATAAATGGCTTGCATGGCCTCTGATGGTCTTTGAATGGGACCTTCTTTGTGTGTGAAAGTGCTCTCATCTTGGCTTTTACATTTGCTGTAGGAATTTCTGTATATGCCTCAGATTCTCTGTCTGAAATGGGAAAATATGTTTATCTGCATTACCAGGGCTTATTAGGTGTTTGGAATCTGAAGTAAAAATAGTGGTGGGATTAAAAATACAGGATGTAAAAAGTCTTTTGTACTTACAAGTCCTGTATTATGAAACCCTTGTACAGATAAATAATCTGGTTTACTTTTCTCATTGTGAATTTAATACTTTTTGTTAACCTTATGCCTGTTTTGTTTTGTTTGAGAAAGCAGAAACTATTCTGCCTCTGTATTCTTCCTCACTGCAGACTTGGAGTTGAAGGATTATTTTCATTGTATCTATCTGAGTAGGAAAAAAAAAAAAAAAAAAAAAAAGGCAAACAAACAATACAGATACTGTAAAGATGCTCATAAATTTGTGTCAGTTTCTTCTTCCCCGGTCTTAATCGAGGATTTCTCATCTTCATTCATTGTCAGTTTTTCCAGAGCAGATTGAGATAAATGTCTTTTATCACCCAACCATTGCAGGTGTGTATTGCACTTGGAGGAGGTGGTGTTAAGTAACTGTGTTAAAGGCGCAGAATTTTCTCCTCTATAGAGAATGGGATATAAGATTACACAAGTCTTTGCCCAGGTTTAGGAGATGTGCTTTCTACATATCCCAGAATTCAGGTCAGCATCAAGACTTTTTAAATTATAAACCCCTCAAAATACAAGAAGTCCATTCTAGCACCTAGGAGGAGTGCAAACAGAGCATGTTACCTAAATCATAAGAGAAACAGTGAGTCAGATAGGACCCCTACACAAAGATAGTGCAGCATCACAGAAGAGTACCACTTGGTTATCAAAAGCAATTGCACCTGCATTAGCAGCTCCCAATCCCAGTTCTGCTTCCCATCAGTGCCAAAATGGCAGTTGGTGTCACTTCACACCCACAATAGAGCAAGTGGGAGCCAATAGCTCTCTGTGCACTCACAATCATCAGATCTGTATTATGTCTTGGCATATACTTGCGCACTTCTGCTCACAGGCCATCCCTCCTTTCCCTAGACTGTATGTGGTATCAAGGGAAGCCGCAGCCAAGAGGAGTGCTTGAATAGGTAAGCACTAAGTAACCAAAATCCTCATGGTTGTTTCTGTGATTCAAGGAGAGGGGCTACAGGTTGATAGGAGAAGCAGAAAGGAGCACATGGCGCTCAGAATGCCCAGGGAGAGACACAAGAATCAAATGTGCTCATGAAACTGCTTCATGAAGGAGAAACATGCAGTGGAGCTCTGCAGGTGGCTGGTGGGCTGTCCAAAATCTTCCCCACAATCCTGATTCCAGGAGATGTTGTGTTGGAGTATGTTTTCATGTAACTTTTGATGCTTATGTCTTCTGGAGGAAATAAACAGTACCTTATGTTTGGGGAAATCAGTTACATTTCATTAGTCTTGGAGCTCTTTTGTTTAGATCTTCTTCTGGTGGTAATATTTTCCTATAACACGGAAAGGTGCAACAGGGATTATGCATGCAGTGTAGTCCTATTTTGATTTAGCTTGATTAAAAGTTTCAGAACACAGGCTTTATGGGGCATGAGGATGGGGAGGCATTTCACCTTTTTTGCTTCCTTTCAGTTTAATTGAAGACGTTTCAACCTCATTCCATACTTGAAGTTTACTTTTTGCATCAGAACAAGTTCTTATTTTTTGTCTTGGTTGATGGGAGGTATTTTTGCAGTGAGCAAGATTGTTGCCTATTCTACCATTGATTTTTTTCCCCATATATCAGGATATTTTTGTGAAGGTTTTACAACTTACACAGTGATACCTGCACCCTTTTGTCAGTCCTTGTATGTATTTGCAAGCCAACTAAAAGGTCCACACATAGCTGGAGGAGCAATAAAATGGCAGTAATTGAGTACAGCCACTAGTGGCTTGTCATAAGCAGAGTGTTGGGCAGAAAGGTTTGTTTTGCTAGAATTGTATCTGGATGCAGCAGCAGCACAGTTAGGCAATTTTTGGCTAGTGTTCCTGCCAGACACAGAGTGCTGTGATTTACACTACTTTCATTATGCTCAAGGTAAATCTTTCCTTGGCCTGCAAGTTGTGTGCTATGTCCTAAGTGGGTAAATATTCCAATATGTGCTATTGAGCTTATGTTGGCTACAGGTAGTTCGCTCTGTTCTGTGCTAGATTATGCTTATCAAGTATTAAAAGTACTATCTTGGGACAGTCAAGGATGCTTTGTGAGTGTGGGTAATTTCCTAGCAATATAAAAGACCTGGCTTTTGTTCCAAAACATACTCATCAACTGGACTGAACTAGAATCAGATAGACATTTTCTACTGGCATTTCTATTAGAGATTTTCTCCTTTCTGGAAGTTTTTTTAACATGTATCTGTGGCTTTTTGAAGACTTTTCTGTGTTGGTTATTTGGCGATTTTCATGGTAACATTCACAAGTGTTCATTTATTTTTTGGAATCCTCATTTGCCTCTGTGGAGTAAAAGCTTTTTAAAATGCACTAGTAAAATGTTAAATAAGAGTAAGATGATCGTATTTTGATCTGAACTGAACATTTACTTGCAACTAAATTGTCAGTTAGATGTTTTAATTCTACCAATCCATGTTGGCTGGTCTGAGAGCTCCATTTTGTGCAAAATGGCATTTTTATTTTGCAATTAAGAAATCCCCCAACCTTCTGTAAGTTTGACTGCATGCCCACCCCTCTCTTTCTGCATTCAGAGGAACCTGTCATCATTTTGTGGGGGATTTCTTACAAATGAAAGTAAGGGCTGGCCTGCAGAGATTCCACAGCAAACACGGAAAGAGAAATAACATTAGTAATATTAACTGTGTTATTCAAAGAGATTCAGAGGACCTTGTTCTTTTGTTTGCAGGTATTCTTATTTCCATTGTAATTCTACCTGTAATGATACCTTATGAATGTCAGATTAGTTAGGTAGAGGCATAACTCCTCCCATTTCAGACTTGCAAATACAAAATTGATCTTGTAAACATACTGACTTGGCCTTTTGAGTATCTGGCCCTAAATGTTTCATGGCGCTTACACAATGCACACTTATAATTGAATTACAGTGAGAGGATAACATGTTATTGTGTTGTCTTCTGTATGGTTCATAGTAATTCTTATCATGTATTTCCAGAAGACATTTTATTTTATTCCTGGCATTACAGACAAGCCTTTAATGTACTTAATCTTGAAGGGCTCCTTGTGTAAGAGCTACTTGCTCAAGCAAGGACTGTTCAAATGGGTAAAGACAAATCACTTGGGGCTTAATTCTGCCATTTAGGCAGAGCACTGTGCAAGAAGAAGGAAGGGGAAATGGCTCTGCTCTGGCAGAGGTCCCAGAAGCTCACAGAGCAGTTCCCAGAGTCATTTCATATAAACACAGAGCCCCGGTGGTGCTGCACCCCTTTAGCATTTGTGACTGTGCAGGTGTTGGCTGTACTAGCCAGCACATAGGTTGAAGGAGCAGCATGACCACCCGCTCTTCATCTTTGTCGGATTGTGCACTGTCCCCGAGGGACAAGAGCAATGCCCATGCTGCACCACGAGACAACTGCGATCCTGCCTGGCCATGCCTCAATGTGGCTCTTTACCTTCCATGCATTGTGGCCATGTAATGGTCATGGAGGATGGGTAGGAACTAAAAAGAGCATGAGATACCAGCTTAATCCAGCCCCTTGTGAATGAGGTGGTGTGAGTTAGCCAGGGAGGGTACTGGTTATACAGTGTTTTACATGGTGGACACTCTGCACAATAATGTTGCCATAGAGCATGTGAGGCTGAGTATCGGGCTTAATGTGAAGTTTGCTGAAAAATAAAATGTTCCATATTCTATGTATTAATTAACAGAATAAGTGAAAGTAAAAATGTTCTGTGGTTGAGTAAGGATAGGTCTGAGCTGTAGGTAAGCTACTTAAGTAGTAACTACCAGTGGTATATTTCAAATAGCAACAGATTTGTGTAACATAAACATCCCGAGTATCAAGTTGTGGCCCATATACTTCTTGTGATATTATCATTACTAATCTTACGGCTTAGTGCTGCATGCTTGACAGGCTACTTATACATTATAATAAACTGCTATTACACAGACACCCTTGCAGAGTAACCATAGTTACACACACAGTACACTTCTTTTGGTTAAAGTAAACACAAATGTAATCATCGGGGTCAATACTGGAGCTTTGTAGGTTAAGAGTTTGCTGCCAGTAGTGAATAAAAGGAATGTATCTAGCAGTTCAAAGTAAAATTCACTCACCCTTTTATGAAGATTGAAACATGCTATTAAAGTTAATTATTACAGTGATTTGTTTTATTTTAGTCTTTGTGATATGATTACTTAGAGTCATCACCATTTTGGTCAGGGAACCTGAAAAAAAAAAAAAAATCCGCTTTAGTACCAGCCTCATCATCTTAGCAGAGTCGCTTGACAGTCCATTCTAATGCATTTTAACCAACTTATAAATCATTTTGTGGAGGCTAATGATTTATTACTGCTGTAATGAACTTCAGAGGCATCAATACATTAGTATCCACTTTGAAAAAATGCCATTGTCAAATCCTATTGGAATGATGATCAGTTTACTATTGTTATTAATGACCCCGATCAACTCTTTGGATCTATGAATAACCCTGTTAGATGACAGAGGTCTTCCATTTGGGCAAAAATCAATGCATATGTAAAATAAAAGTATGTGACTTTCTGGACCCTTCATCAATGCCTATGTTTCTGTTGTCTGCAGATATTCAGAACTACTTGTAAGTTCAGCAAAGCCAGGGTGATTTAGGAATACAAACCCATGAAAAATATTTCAAACTCAAAATTAGGCTACTTATCTGTATGTTGCTTTGCTACCTAAACACTTTCCAGGTGTTTGTATACACTGAATACACACTGTGAGGTCTCAAATGAGATTCTTACTGCTGTATCCTTTATTTTTCCTCTGTGATGGTCTGTAATATGGGGAAGTATATATTACAGACTACACTAAGTGCTGCTTCTTAAGTTCCTGAATTATGTTGTGTTTTTTTTTTCCCCTTTTCTTTTGGAAATCAAAAATAGACCTCAATGACTTAACTAAAATAGTAATTACCATGTTAGGTTTTTTTCAGTGTTCAGGGATGTCAGAAATTTGACCTTTGAGGCTTTTAAATCTGACCTTGTTGCTTCTTTCCATTCATTAAGCTACAACCTTTGCTCTCTTGTCATAAAAGATAAATGAAGATTCATGCAATCTTTATTTAAGAGAAGATTTATTGTTTACGTTAATGTAGATTAAGGAGAAGCTTTCTGATTATTTATTGCGCCAATCATGTCTTCATGAGCTTTAAGTTAGTTATCAGAGTTCTGTAATTACTCTTTCCAATGTTCATTTCAAATTCAAAGTGTAAATAGATTTTTCATTTTCTTTTAAGTTTTATTATGCTATATGTATAAGTGGAAGAAAAATTAGGTTTCCATGTAATGATCTCAAAAAAAGAAATTTGGGAATGGAATGAAGCTGTGTTAGGGGAAGTTCAGGCTAGATGGTAGGAAAATGCTCTTCACCAAGAGGGTGGTCAGGCACTGGAACAGGCTCCCGAGGGCAATGGTCACGGCACTGAGCCTGTCAGAGTTCAAGAAGCATTTGGACAACACTTTCATTCAGTCTGATTACTGGGAGGTTCTCAGCGGAGCCAGGAGTTGGACTCGATGGTCCTTGTAGGTCCCTTCCAACTCAAGATATTCTGATTCTATAATTCTATGAAAATTAAATTTCAAAATGAAAAATCTAAAATCTGGCCTTCATACACATAACATATTGTATGTTAATGATTCTTCTGCTCAGAATTTTCCAGTCTGGAAACAAATGATTTTCAGTTGCCACAAAAGCATATTCATTGGCACACAAATTAAAAACTAATGTAATTTTATCACAGAAACCTAGAAGTAGTTGAAACACATCACTTTGCTCAGATAACCTCTGATGAAGAAATGGATAGCTAAGGTCATAGTGGATACACAAGAACTTGTAAACTGAGTTAGAAAATGATTTTTGCTTTGTTTTTCAGTTTTGTAAATATATCCAGCTGAAACGAAGTTCCTTGAAATTGCTTATTTAAGACTGAGTTATAAATGATGCTGTATGGGTTCGTAAAGTGACAGGAGGAAAAGAGGAAAGAATACTCTCCAGTGTATGCATGTTACCACGTCACTTGAGGTCTGACTGATAACAACAGAAGTGCTTTCTCAGATGTGTCAGGGAGGAGTATATTGCATCCCCAGGACTGATAACCTCTCCTCTGCTGCAGGTATAATGGTGCCTGAGGGGGACACGGTCCTTTTGGGTTGCAGGAAGTCTCTTGCTCTTTCCCCATATACATGGACCACTTCCTGTAGTAAATTACTTCACCAGAAAGCTCAGTGGTACCCAGAATGTGGCTTTCTTTTTGGCATCTGAAATGTGCTGCTAGTGTGCAAATCTGAAATAAATGGGAAGAGGTATATTCCAAAGAGGCAGGAAAAGCTTCTGGGAATTCAGAGGCAATGAGAGTAGTCCTGCTTTCAAACAGATGTCAGACTGTGGGCACCAGTGGCAGCAACTTGGAGTCAAAAAAATTAGAGGCCTCATTTTTCAGAATTTCTACATTATAGACTAATATTAAAGCTTAGTAAAACCATAAGAAACAGTAGAAATCAATGTGTACATTTAAATTTGTGATATGTTTGGGGATCATCTTGATATGAAATAGCATAGTAATTCATACATTTCTGATCCTGACTTTCTGAGGCCTTGGGAGCCAAAGTATAGCTTAGCTTCTTGATTCATATGCAGTTCAGCAAGGTTTTGCTTCTTAAGCATGTCAGATGAGATCAAGCTTTGCAGATGCTCAAGTTAGCTAGCCAGACCTGCCATCTCAAAACTACACTGGAAAACAACCCAAAACCATGTGTCATGTATCCACACCTCTGAGGAAGATATAGTTAGATCATTGGAGACAATCTACGCGCTGCAATTTGGGAGGAAGATATTAGCAGTGGGATGGTAATCAGGTATAGCTTGTTCATTTGAACATGCTGCAGTTTCTAGAAAGCTAAGTAGCATGGCACTTCAGGGAATATCTGCTACATAAATTAAATAGTTTTCAGGAGCTATAATGGAAATTGAAAGCTGCATGCAAATTCCACTTACTATACTTTACTGTTATTCTTAGTGTCAGTGACATCAAAATTGTGTTCCAACAGAGCAAAATTCTCTTTTAAAAATGCAAATTTATATCATATATGTTGAATTCTTCAATAAAGTCAGTATTTAACATAGTTATCAAACATCTACTTTTCTTTACATTTAGAATGGGATATATTTGAAACATATCTATCAGTGTATGTTATTCTAAACAGTAACTGTTTTTAAATATTCTCTTGCATTGATGACCTTCCTAATTTAATTACATTAAGTACTCAAATATGCCATAGGAAATTGTCTCTACCATAGGAAAAGTCTATGACTTTGTTGTTACAAGACTTGAAGTCATTGAATGTAGTTTTAAACTACTTTTTTGTTGTTGTTGTTCTTCCAGTTCTTTAAGAACCACATTTCTTTTGTTGTATGTGTGAGGTAAGTGCTTTGCACTTCATCAAAATGGTTAATGAAACGTAACGTCCATATATTATAACAATAAATCTGATGAACATTTCAAATACATAGGGAAGATGTAGCCCTGGTTCAGATCCTATCAATGTCAAAAGAAAGAAAAAAAACGTTTGTTTTCTGTCCCTGAATCAAAGTCCATGTGCTAAAACAGCATCTCAGGCTATTCTAAACAACCATTCTCATATGTAGGGCTACATGAATTCATCTTTCTGCAGATTCTGATAGTTCCTGGGAAGATGGGGGTAGGATTTCCCATTGCAATTTTACAATATTAATTACAACATTTGGATTTGCTAGAGAGCAGTAACAGGAATATGTCTCTTGTTAAACCACAGTGAGTAAAAACAGAATATTTTCTTTAGCGTCAGTAAAGATTTTCACAGTAGTTGCCAGCCACAGTGGTCCAGTCAGACTTTAAAGATGATCAGAACTGACAACCACTGAGTTAAGTGTAAAAACTCTATATAATTCTGCAATGAAGTGATGCTCTGGTCCTTCAGACTGTTAATCTATGTATTCCAAAATTTTACTCCTTGAATGCTGCCATAGTAATCATATTATTAAATATCATGGAATTAGGTGTTGGGAAAGCAAACAAACAAACAAACAAAACTTAAAAACAAAATAATTAGAAAATGAGATAAAACTGAGAAGTGTGGCTTGGAGTTGGTTATAAGTTGCCACAAGTGTGCAACTATATTTTAACTGGAGAAAATAAAGTATTCTATGAATTTCAACATGTTATAGGGTTCATATTTGCCTTCTGAGCATATTTATTCTTGCTAGTCCTTTAATTATGGAATTAATTAAAGGCTGAAAAACTTGAGCATCACACCAACAACATGCGTATCTGCATATCTTTCTAAAGTATTTCCAGTATGTTCACTTTACTAACCTTATATGCAAATATATCAAGATTAATTAGTTACATGTTTTCCATTATCTTCTTCTAAAATTAAGAAAAGCATTTTGGATGTACTTAAAGCTGAGCTCCAAAATGAGACAAATTAAGGAAGGTAGGCCTTCATGTAGAAAAAGGACAAAGGCACTGCTTCTTTGGTTCTTTTGATAATGGTGTTTGTTTGTTTGTTTTGTTTTGTTTTGTTTTGTTTTTTCTACTTCCTAAATAGTAGTGGGAGTTACTTACGTGCAAATATTCCTCATTAAAACGTGAGATTTAGCATCTGTTATTTTAAACACTGCATGGTACAATTATTTTTCAGAACATTATAATACTACTGATATAGTATGATATGGAACAATGTTTATCATGTGCCAGTAATTTCCAAACCAAATGATCTCAGCAACACTTTTAAGACATAGCAACTGTTACCCATTGATAAGCAGAGATTTGATTTGCTTGTTTCTTACATATCAGACCTGTTATCTCTGTTGTGCTCAAATGGGATTGTTTTAGGTGGCAGAGGTTGGTAATTCATCTAGAATTCATTTAAGAATTCAGTTTATCATTTCTTAGCAAAAAAATAGCTTCACTTACTATCCTATGGTTTTGTTGATTCTACAATGCTAGCAGGAGTAAAATGTAATAATGCCAAAGAGATATTAATCTGAGTTATCATGGGGAGCAAATATTCTGTATATGATTATATCTGAACAATCTATCTCAAAAACCACACTTCTTATAGCAGAGGCAGTTTACTCAACTTTGAAAATAAAAGCAGTCTATTTCAGGTACCATAAATATCAATCATACCATTACCAAACTGCACAAAAGCATCAGAATTTTCAAAAGACATTTCTAAATTATCCAAATTTAAATATACCATTTTTAAAGTTTTTAATAAACCTTTCCTAAATATTATAAAGTTAGGGACTAAAATTCTTTAAAATTAATGTTATAGAAGTAATTAAATATATTGGGCTTGATCCTACAAGTTTCCATAAATAGAGGTAGTTTCCACAGAGAAGCACTTTAGGATCCTTCCTTTTCTCTAACACATGCATATTTTCTAAGTATTGTGGTACTCTTCTCCTTAGAAACCTAGAATATAAATGCAATTGCAAAGTCTTTTTTATAATTCATCATCAAGGTTAACATAGGTAGGTATGTTTTTCCTTTTCATTCTAAAATGGTTCTATTCTCTTGTCTTCTGAAAATAAAAAACAAACAAACCAAGTTTTTTTTTATTAATATGCTTAGGAGTGTAACAACAGAAGTATAATTACTTGAAATGTCTCTGTCAGTTGAATGCGGCATGTTTTCTTCATTCTTCAGAGAAAGAAGACACTTGTAAACTCATTCAGTTGCTTATCTGTAAACATGACTGGGGGCCTGTTTTGGCTTTATGTTCAACTCCTCTGGTTTTCTCAGATGTAGAGCTAGACACTTGAAATGACAATTTCACTTACTGTAAATTGCCCTGTACATAAGTAACTTGTCTGTCTGAAAGTCATTGTGTTTTTTGACTTCCAGAAAGAGTAGGTTGTATACTGAAAACAGGAGAAGGAAGGATAATTGAGGGAACTCAACCTATTTAATGCATTACTCATATCCTCTTCTTTCAAAATGTAATATAAATAAAGGCTAATGCATAAGCTGAAGTTAACTTTGTTCAGTTTATTTTCTTTCTATATGCTTCTAATTTCTTTATTCTACTAGTCACTTATGCATCCTTCATCAGTCCTTCATTAGTTATTCAGTCAGATTTTATGTAAACTGAGTCCTGAGATCTATGTACTAAACCTGGGAAGGTAATTATGAAAATTGCCCATGCAAATTGGGTAAAGGCACACATAAATTACCAGTTACAGGCTTAGCTAGTAGTTTGCTTGCATATTTACCTGAATTGCATTCATAATTGCAGTAATTATGTGAACAGTCATGGATGTACTTTTGCACACACAGCAACTACATTTTAAATTTCTTCCTGAAATGAGGAAAATGATTGCTGAGAGAAGTAAGACAGCATATGTTGAGTTTCTGCAGTTATAGAATTCTCAATGCTCTATACCAGAGAGGATGACCTTATTTTAGAATATTAATGTGGTACTGCAATGGAAAGTGGTACACAGGTCAAGTGGTATGTTGGCATCAAGGGCTCACCTGAAGGCAGACTTTGGCATATGAACAAGACAAAACAGTATGGATAGCTCTTTCTGTTACTCGGGATATTCCTCTGTTGTGTCATTTTGAGTTTATGTGAATTATAATCTCTTTAATGGTAAGTATTCTCTTCCATAGCATCTGAGTATTCGCCTGTTCAGGGTAGTTTCCAGAGTTACCTCCTGGCAATTTTAAAGCTCAGCACATAGCTGTCATCTCAGATTTGGGTGGATTTTATTCAGTTACTTTAATCTGGATTTGACCCATTAATAGACTGAAAATTAGAACCAGAGCCTTTATCTGTCAACTGAGCTGTTGTATAGGCAACAGAAGAGTTTGGGAATTTACAGGGCTGGTGTGATCACAGCAGCATGAAACCTGGACCTGGGAAATGTAACCAGTTATGTTCTGTATTGTATTAATATTATTACTTATTGCCATGTTCTTCTCAAACTGAGTGGGTTATATAGTCCTGAATGGAAGCTAGAAGTAGGTTAATATGACTAGACCCTCATCCAAAACCAAAGGGAAGAGGAAAACTTTTCAGATTTTCTTCAAAATGATGGTAAAATTCATCCAACTGAAACATTTCAACACTGATGATCTTGTGAGGTGACGCCGGAAAAACACCAAAGTCATTTCTTTGAAAAGTCTTCTCTCCAGAAAACATCACTCTGGATCCACAGTGGTTTCTGACTTCTCTAGCTGGAAAAAAAAAAAACCCTCTTTAAACCCTAACTTCATGGTCTCTCATTAATCTGCTGTGTTAGATAAGTATACTTTTCTTTCATCACCATGATTGTGTGGTTTCCATAGCTTCAAATTCCTGAATTTGGGTTTGTTGTTTTTGTTTATTTTTAATGTCCTGAGCTCATACTCTGTGCACTTATTCATTCTTCCTTTTTCTCCACTGCAGACAGTAATTGGCTCCTCCTTAAATTTTGACATAAAACTTTTCTGTATTTCATGCAAAACAACTGGAATACATTGAGTTTTGCTACTGTCTAGACCAAGATATAAAAAACAAATATTATATCACAACACATTAGAATGATAGAAGCATAGAATTATTTAGTTTGGAAGAGACCTCTAAGATCATCAAATCCAACCATTAACCTAGCACTGCCAAGTCTACCAGTAAACCATGTCCCTGTGTACCACATCTGCATGATTTTTGAATACCTCCAGGATGGTGACTCATATGCTTCCCTGGGCATTCTGTTCCAATGCCTCACAATGCTTTCAGTGAAGATTTTTTTCCTAATATCCAACCTAATCCTCCTGGTGGAGGCCATTTCCTCTTGTCCAATCACTTGCTGCTTGGGAGAAGAGACTGACCCCCACCCTGCTACAACCTTCTTTGATGTAGTTGTAGAGACTCATCACAGACTTCAGTATACTTCCCTGGCATACAAGAATAAAGTGAAATTACTGTATAAATGTTTTGATTGCCCAAAGTGTATTCCTTTTCAATAAGTTTGTCCTTTTTTCTCAGAAATTGTTTTGGTAAGTTGACCAGGCTTTGTTAAGGAAGGTATCCAACATTTAGTGATATCAAACCAACAAAATAAAAGATATTCTTAAATTAAAAAGAAGGTTTCCAGGAAGGACTTTGGTCACATTCTAATATAATAGACACTAAGCAAAACAGATTTACTAATTTTATTCTTTTGAGACTGCTGCATATCTGTTCATCTTCTACATAGTTGAAAATAAAATAATCGAGATTTTTCTTGTTTCAGAATAATAATATTGGACTTGGAAAGCTGCAGATGGATAATTATTCTGGAGATGTTAAATAAGTTTTAGAGACAGAACTGTAAATAATACAATACAAAAGAATGATGGACTTATTAGCATATCATTAAATCGCTTTTTCCCTGAGAGCCAAGCATATTTTTCATAACTTAGAAAAAGTGTCTTGCCTAGCAGTCACACATATGCTTAACATTTACAAAACCCACAATATTTAACTGTGGCATTAAGTTTATATTTCAGGGAAAATTATGACAATATAGTTACAAATATCAGTAAGTTTATCACTTGATAACAAGATAATATGTATTAAAAATATCTTTTGAGTTAAACGTTTTGCAGACCCTTTGTTTCAACTTCCATTAGCACTATCACTCACACTGAGAATTTACAAGACTGCAGCATAGCAACAGGAAAATTTGGTAATAGATCCTTTCACTAAAGTCATTTAAACTATCCAACTCATTCTTATAAATTATGGGTTTTGTTATGATACTATACTTAATAAAAAGTAGCATTGTATGGGATATGTTTGTTGTGTGTTTTTTTTTTTTCAGGTTACTGGTATCAGCTAGGAAAATATGATCTTTATCAAGGAAAATAAACTTAATCCAGAATCAAGCTAAAATTCACAAAATGAACACCCAAAACCTATATGACTAGTTTTCAGCAAACACACGTGTCAATGATGACTGATGGACAGATAATGTTCAGTCATGACTCTTTGTGGTTTAGCACTGGGATAGCAGAGAGTTAAGGGAAGGGTCATTTGGTTTAATGTAATTGTTGGGTATGGGAATGCAAGACCTAGCACAACAACACTGTTTCCATCTGAGACTGAAATGGCTAGCAAAATAGTTTGCTTAAATAGGGGTGGTATTTATTAATGAGCCTGATTCTGAGAGACTCATCTGAGTGAGCCACCTGAGCCTCCCAAATCCAGTTGTTTCTAATTTACTCGTGTTCAGACTTAGTTAACTGTTAAATCTTCAGGAGATTTTGTTGTAGTCACATCTTTTATAAACTACCACCCAAGATAGAACATCATGGCTTCAGGAAATAATTTCAAGGACACTACATGTCACAGTGCCCAAGATGAAGAATGTAACCAATTGTGGACTAGATCTCCCAGTGTTACTTCAATTTAAACGTCCAACTTAATATCACATTGGAATGGGAAAAAAAAAAAAAAAAAAATATCCCTTAAATGTTTGTGTGGAACAGCAAAAATCTTGTAAGTCTAATGATCGAGGTAATGAGATGTTTATTAGAGCATATAGTAGACTCAAATTTTAGTGCCTTATAGATGACAGAAATTTTCATTTGAGATCTTTCTGCTCTTTATTTCCATCCAGTGACAAAACAGCTGGACATCAGAAAGACAGCTTCTCTTCCCTTTCAAAAGCCTGTTCCAGTGAAGCAGCGTACTTAGAGTAAACGTCATTGACAGTGTTTCAAAAATCTCTCATTCTATCTGATGTGCTGTAGAGTCCAACATAGTGAGGAGATTAACTTTTCTTGGGACTAAGATAAAAGGGAGATTTTGCCTGTTAGGAGACTGGAGACACCTCAATATTACACAAACTTTTCATGTGTCACAGCTCTTTCACTGTAATTTCCTAACCAGAAGTAGTTTCCTTTTGTATTTCTGTGTATTCTGTGAGAATACACAGAAGTAATTTTCTGTGTCTTCACACATGGATATCACCTGCACTTGAGAGACTGCTATCGCTGAATCTGAGGAGCATAGCTGTTGAAATAATATATTAAACTCAATGAGCAACAGAACCTTCTTTGGGGCAGGCAAATGGAACAATTATTGAGATAAAGAGGAACCACAAATTGCACTGAGGGACAAAAGTTAGCCACACATGAATTTTGGATGAGTCACTCACTCTTTGCTTTGTACAGAATATTGAGCATTTCATATTTTTTACCTAAATTTGTCAACTAGAAAAAATCGAGCATTCATTTTCCTTGAACTTCACAGAGTGGGAAAGGCAGAGTCCCATTCCCCATCAACTTCCAGAGTTTGTTGCTATCCATTGAAATAATTCAGCTATTACAAATCTAAGGTTGATTGTTTTCAAAAGGGGATAAGAATCAAGGAAGAGCATGAATCAACATGATATATGCTGTGAAATCACCAGGAATAATGTTCAGTTATACCTCTTACATTTTATGTTTCTCTTTTCTGTATTTTTCCCTGTTGTATCTGTCACCAATGAGTGTAGGTCTAGTAGCTTCTGCTTGGACAGCCACTCCTTACTGAAACTAAGCTCATTATATCAGCTTAGGAGCCTGAATAGACTAGAATTCAAAGGGTTACTTGGTCATTCAATGTCTCTGCATCTTCCTTAAATACTTTCAGACATATCAAGACAGTAAATGACTGCATCTGTGTTGCTCTAAACATACAGACATAGTCATACACAAATCATTCACATGGAGCCAGATTTAACATAGTAAATACTATAAAGTCACATTATGTTTTTTATTTAACATCCTTAAACACCTTTATTTAAACACCCCAGTCTAATTCTATCATTTCCAATTTATTTCAAATTACATACTTTCTAAATGCTGTGCAAGCTACACTTTCTTTTGAAATATGTAATGTGATGTATATTAATATCTCATTGCAAATTTATGTATTTAAATGCTAAATCCCCTTATCTTCTAAATATTAACACTGAAATATTAAAATATTTAAAATATGTATGACAAAATTCAATGGAAGATGTATTGACATCACCAAGAGACACACAACTATGCACTTAACTACATCCCTAATTGTACACTGTGCTTAGCACACTCTACTCTCATGGCCAGATCCTCTCTTGGCACATCTGTTGGAAAAATTTCAAATCAGCTACAGGGGGTGATGCTGATTCAAGAAAGACTTTCCAGATTGTTTTGTTAATGTAAATGTGTCTATACAAGTTCCTTTACTTTGTGGTAAGAGAAATGGACAGTGTAGTCAGGGTACCTTTGTTTGTTAAAACATATAGAACAAACAACACATGACAGATAATAATCACATTGCCCAACTCACTGTGGGAATATAGTTTCATAATGTGGTGAACATCATAGGAAAGTGAAAAAGAAAAAGAAAAAGAAAAAGAAAAAGAAAAAGAAAAAGAAAAAGGAAGAGAGAGAGAAAGAAAAAGAAAAAAAAAAAAAAGAAAAAAAAGGAAGGAAAAGAAAAAAGAGAGAAAGAATGAGAATGAGAAAGAGAAAGAGAAAGAGAATAGAGCAGAACCCAATGAAGGTTTCAGCATTCTCACATTGGCAACTACATTCTTTCAGGCCAGTCACAGGAGTAAAGCACTGCCAAGACAGCTGTAGTTGTCTGTTTCCCTCCTGCCCTGCAGCAAGCATAGCTTGCAGTATTTCCAAGGGTCTATTTTTTATTCCTAGATCTAATCACTTCATGTCCCTTGGATGCCTCTATTTTTATTGTCTAAAAGAAGGGAAAACAATATTGTCTTTCTCAATAGTCTTCCTGACTTTATTTCTTTTGATGAAAGACTATTGATTCAAGCTGTCTTTGAGTGAACCTGTGCATATACTGCTGACTCAGGCATTCTTTAGCATCACTAAAATAAATGTGAAATGCAAGATTGTTTTCCTTATGTAAATAATTGGTGGAATAGAAAATGGTTCTGTTGTTATTTGGAAAATGAAGTGAAGGGATAATATTGTTATCAGTAGATGTATACTAGAATATTTGACTTGCACTTCCTAGATTCCATTTGTCTATTGTCAACCTATACCTGCTGTTAAGCATTAGACCCTTAAAAAAGAGAAAAAGATAACACACATTATTCACCATTAATTCTTTAAAATGAGTCACTATTAAAAGCTTAATTGTTTGCTGAGAGGATCCAAATTAGTGGACTTTGAAAGATCAAACAAAATTGAAGAGATTTGTCCAAATTAAAATGGAAACATACATCTAGAATATACCAAATGAACATGTATGCTCCTGTAATAATAATTTTATTATCTTCAGCTGCCAGGCCAGACTTTTAATTATGACCCTTTATATCAGTGAAAAACATGTATTCAGGATTAAAAACCTATTTCTTTAACTAGTCTAGTTAAAGACTGTGGTTTGATATATTCTATGCTACAACTTTTATAAAAACCAGAGAACACTTCTAATAACACTTTTCTAATTTCATGGTTCAGTGCACAGTCAGTAAAGATTTAAATAATTCAGAAAGAAAGCCTATTCTGTTTCTTTATTAGAAGTTTGAGTCAGGCAAATTCTTTGACATTTAATAGGTTTTTAACCCTTTTAATAACTTCTTATAATGAAATTTATTGGAGGTTGTTTTAAATAAAGGGTTATTATATTAGAGTGAATAGTAGTCGGTAGTTTTTTATGATTAGTTTTGAGACCTTGGCCCTGTGTGACTCAAAGGATATTAAAACATAAAGTAGAAAAGAATGTTAATAGTCACCAAATTAACTGTGTACTAAGAAATATGGAAACTGTATATTATTGCATTCTAGTCATTATGTGATTGTGCTATAAAATTTTGCAGTCAAATTTTGAGTATATAATTGTTTTAAAGGAGCTTAAGATCACTTGCAGAACCAATACTATATAAAGCAACCTAAAGTGGTTTAATTTTTAACAGAATGATTTTGGAAAGATTAGAGTAGTAAATTTAATAAGGTGGTGGTTTTTTTGTTTGTTTGTTTGTTTGTTTTAGTTTAGGGTTCTTTTTATATGTGAGGTTTCTGCTGCTTAATTTTAAGACCGTTTTCCTAATCAACACAAATTTTGAATGATCCTTTAATTATCCTGAAAATGCACTGGGCTTAGTATATAAAATGCATTTGTGTACAACACTAAAAAATTCCCAAAATACCCACTTACTTTAAAACTCAGTCTATCATTATGCAGTTAGCTGATACAGAAGAGAATTATAAAATGAGATGATGAAAACACATCCCTTTTTCTATTAGTTGGTGCTTTGGGTTATTCCTTTTAATGTATTTTGAATGGTTCTCTGTGGTCATTTTACAGTAACTTTAACTCTCATAACAAACCTTTCTTCAGCATACATTCTTTTAAATATGTAAAAAGAAGACGTGGTTACAGATATGATTTCTACTTTAATTGTGAATATTAGGGTTTGATCTGCCTTTGTTCATGACAGGATATACACACCAGTTATACACACCTTCATCCATTCTGATCAGTGAAGCCTGACTTGTCAGATTTCAAACTTCTTAATACTGGAGTCAATTTTTATTCTTCCGTGGTTTACAAATGCAGATGTTCAACTAGTTTTATATTACTGCATTGAGTAGCATCACATGATGCAAAACTACATGTGAAACTGCATGGTTTGCTTTTAATTGAGTTGTTATTAATCTAAAATCCAGTACACAACAAATAACCATAGGTTATTACTACTTGATATCAGTAAAAATTAAGTGAAAGCTTTGGGTGTATAGAATGGACTTTTACATTTTTAGATGTGTTTAAGTTTAAACTTAGCTCTGATTCCATGATGAATATTACTTTCATTTTGGATTATTACAAAAAAAAAAAAAAAAAAAAATTACAAGCTTTTTGGTTTTGCAATTGCTTGTTTGCACCATAAAGGATGGTTATTTTCTCCCAAATACAGTTCCTTTTCAGTGTATCAGCTTTCAAAAAACTGTCCGGCCATTGAATGTTGTCTTTTTCTTTTCTTTTTAAACATTCATTTAAAAAGTCAAGTAATTATGTAGAAATTCAAATTTTTGTCTCTTTCTTAAAGAGCATCTCTGAGTCACTTTAAGACATCTTGCAGATGTGCATTGGCTTATGATAGAATACAAATAAAGCACTTCAAATAAAAACTAAAATTTCTAAGCAAATCTCATGGCTTTTTAGGAGGTTGGCACAATTGGGGCTAATGTTACATTTCAATGTTGCATTATTTAAAAACAGATTTTTTTTCAGTTTTAATATGCCACAGGTACTGTCACAAGTGTTTCTTAGAATATCAATGAGAAACACCTTCAGCCTACAAAAGAACACCTGTGGCACCAAAACAGTGACTAAGATGGATGACATCAGTGAAGAAGGAAGCACACTATGGTGTCTTCATAGATAATGCTTAAGATTCTATGCATTTTTCTCCCAAAGTCAAATCTTTATTTGAATTAATTGATTGTAACATAGATTCACATTAGTATACATAATTGTTTCTCACTGATTTACCTTCAACACTTAGACAAGAAGTAAAGGACCATCAACCTCTTCCAAAATGTCCATCAGAAAAGTCTATATTAGCTCTCACTAAAAAAATAAGCTTTTTTTTTTGTTATTTATTTATTTATTTATTAAAAGATATGTTGGTGATATTAGCAATAATGCCTGCTGTGGCTTGGTATGAATTTGCATCGGGTAGTGAGATATGTGTTCTCCACTTACTTCAGTGAGTAAGCTCTGTGCATTTCTCCTTATATTTTAATGTTTTCATCTCCAGTACATAGCATAATCCCTAGCATTTCTTGTATATACTTAGACCTGTCATGTTTACTTCAGTCTGTTAAGGCAACTTGTCTTTCTTCTTTCATTTAAGGATTAGATTTTTTAGAATTTATTTAAGTAGGGAGGAACAATTTGGAATTTTACAGCTTTTGAGAGAGATGTTGCATTACAATTCTTAGTTATAACAAGAAAAAAATAACATGGGAATTATTTTGCTAACAGCATTTTCCATTTGAAACTCCCTGCCTAATGCTTCTTAGAAAAAACTTATTTGCTTTCTAAAGCCAGCTTCTGGGTTGCTAGTTAAGGGTCTTGCCATTTGACTCTTTGCATCTTGCATCTTATGTTAAAAAAGACAGATTATTAGGGATTTTTTAATGCTTTATCCTAGATCCTGTGAGAGACTTGAAGGATTCTATTTGAATGCTGTGTCAGATAAAAATATTTAGCGGAGTTTGGGGCATGATATTTCAATAAAGACAAAGACTATTGGACATAGTCCAGAGGGTATCAGGAAGAATGATCATAAGTGTAAAAAACAGAGCATATATATATTTAAAAAAAAAAAAAAAAAAAGTCTCAATCTTCAGGTTTAGTTGTTTATTCTGAAGAAGAAAAAACTGAAAGGAAATTCATAATAGCCTTCTAGTGTGTACAACTTTTCTGTAAAGAAGGGGAAAAACATCCCTCATGTCCACTGGGAGTAGAGCAAAAAGTAGTAGGTTTAAATTACAACAAAGGAGATTTAGGTGAGACATTACAGAAAAAAAGCCCTTTCCACTGTAAGGATAGTTAAGCACAAGAATTGCCTAGGGAGGTTATGAAGAGGTTAGACAAACATCTGTCAGAAATGATTTAGGTATAGCTAATCCTGCTGTGAGATAACGTGTTGGACTAAATAACCTTCTAGCACTATTTTCTGTGATTCTGTGATTAGTGTACTGTATTCATATTGTCCCACAGCGAGATATTTCTATGTAGGGAAGATATTGCTGTGTTCTGCATAGCATGCTTTTCTTCATTGTTTCTTTAAGCTGATGGGGAGAATGATGGTCTGATGTTTAAAGCACTTTAGTTCTGTTCTTACTACCTTAGGAGCTTTGAACAGAGCACTAGGAGCTTGTTTTCAGCCAGATATCAAACTGTTCTGGTAGTGCACTAAATATGTGACCATTAGGTAGGTTATCGGTACACACCTCAGAATTAGATGCTCTTACTATATATTTTAACTTGCATTCAAACACTTAAACCAGGCATGTTCTAATTCTGAATACAACACAAGTTGAATTGAATTGAAACATTGAATTGACAGATGGAGAATGACATTAAATTTCCAGATATTATCATTATTACCTCATCAGAGAGGCCATTGAAGGCATCAGTTTAAGACTGTCCTTATCCTCTGTAGCACACAAATTCTTTAACTTTGTTCTTCCATTTGGCATTCTGCCATTCACCAGGATTTATATTCAGCTTTGTATTCAGCAGAGTGTTTGCAATATTACTTCTGCATACTGAATATGGCTCCAGCACAGCCACACACTGGTGGGCTTTGTAAAACTCCATCTGGAAGAACAAACAATAGGAAGCTTCTGATTTTGAAGTCATTTATAAAGAATTGGTCATACTCTGCTTGTAATGTTTACAGAGAATGTTTATGATCAGTGCTACTGTTCTCACAGTGACAAGGTCATCACACTGTGTGAAACGGGCATACTGTCACACTACAGTGGCAGTGGAAGTATGTAGTTTTCATTGCTGGGACTGTTCTTGAAGTCAACATAGAAAATGGAACAATTCTTGAAATCTGTTGATTCCTTAGAAACCTGAAGATTCAACATCACGTGCTTTCCACATTGTAACATTTCACAGTTGATGTGGTTAACTTTCCATTTTCGTAGACAATCCCATTGTTTCCCTAGGAAGGGTCATGATTTGGGAAGGCTCTGCAGTGCATGGCAAAGAGAGGTGAGACAGAAATCTCATCTGCAGATGCAAAGCCATGTTGATACTCCTTGCCGAGGGCCACAGGTCTGTGCATGGATGTCACTGACATGTTCCCAGCCAGCTCACACTTTTCTCTTCATGCAGGTCCCTTAGATGACAGTTTCTGGATTAGCATCTAAAAGGAAATGTGTACTTCTAAGCAAGCTGTCACCATACTACTTACTCCTGGTTTTGTAAAGGTAGCCTAGTATTCATCTAATTTAAAAGTTCAAAAGACATGCTGAATCACAATGAAAAGAAAAATACCATTTTTTTCTACTGCACCAGCCCTTTTGCAGTTCTCAGAATTTCCTTAGTGAAGGGCTCTCTTGCAAATATGTATATATGTATTTTGTATGGAGGTATGTCCAAAACTGTCCAGTTGTTGTCATGTTATCTGAAAACAACATATGTTCAATGCTGGAGTTAAAACTGGACATAGATTATTTAAAAATATATGTTGTTTAAAGATGACAGACAGAATGCTCTGCAGTATCCATCTGATAATATTTGAAACTCATATAAAGAGTTTTTAATAAAGGAGAGAGTGTTTGAAAAATAACAAATTTATTGTATTTTACTTGGGGAAAAATTATTAAAATTATAACCTTTGCCCTGCTTTCAATGAGACAGATATTTGTCATGTTCATTCAGAAGACTGAAGCAGTTTTCAGAAGTTTCAGATAGTGCTCATTTCCATTCCAGACTTCATAAAATCATTTGGATACACATTCACATTATCACAGAATCACAGAAAGGCTAAGGTGGGAAGGGACCTCTGGAGATCATCTGGTCCAATTCCCTGTTCAAATTGGGCCACTCAGAGCAGGTTGCCCAGGACCATGTCCAGGTGGCTTTTGAAGATCTACAAGGAGGGAGACTCCACAGCCTCTCTGGGAAACCTGTACCAGCTCTCCACCACCAGCACAGTAAAGAAGTGCTTCCAGATGTTTAGATGGAACCTTCCATGTTCCGGTTTGTGCCCATTGCCTCATGTCCTGGCACTGGGTGCAAACTGGAACAAAGCCTGGCTCCATCCTCTTTGCACCCTCCCTTCAGGTAACCACAGACATTGATGAGCTTCTCCCCTGACCTTCCTCTTCTGTAGTCCCAGCTCTCTCAGCCTCTCCGCATAGGACTGGTGCCCCAGTCCCTCAGTCATCTCTGTGGCCCTTAGTTTATCTCCCTCTGGTATGCCCAGGTCTCTCTTGTAGTGGGGAGCCCAAAACTGCATGAAATACTCCAGGTGTGGCCTCCCCAGTGCTGAACAGCAGGGACGCACCACCTCCCTCAACCTGCAGGCAACACTATGCCTAATGCAAAATCTCCTGGGAGGGTACTGATCCATGCTGGGTGTTGCATGCAGCAGATGGGGTGACCAGGGTGCTTTCAGAGGTGCCTCTTTCCCCCGGCTCACCAGGGACCCAGCACCCCTCCCATCCATGCTGGCGCCAGGCTGTACGGCAGCTGGTGAGCTCCATTAGGAGAGGGCCTGGGGGCAGCCTGCCTTCCCACTCGCCCCCTCCAACTGCTATTCAGCAAAACAGCTGGATCCGGGGAAATGGGGAGGAGGAGTAGTTAGAGCTTTATGGACACGACTGCTTTGGTGTGGATTGTCTGCTAGAGGCAGCGATAATGATAGCTTTCAAGACTAATATGTTTGACTAGAAGGGGAGCTGGTATCGGAGGGAAGGGAACAAGTCAGTAGCAATCTTTAAACATATGAATGACTGTCAGGATTCAAATTTCAGCCTTCAATTGACTTCATACACTGCTCTGTCTCTCCTCTCCAGTGCTTTAGTAGTCATTAAGTGAACTTGAACGTGTTTGTATTGATAACCCTTTCTTACCAAAAGCTATTAATTTCTGAAGCAATATACATACAGGTATAATTGTGATGTCACGTTGGCAGAATGTATTCCAAATACTTCTCAGAGATACACATATATTTAAAGTGGTAAGTATTCCAGGACTAATGCTATTATTAGATTTACTGCTAGCCAGTCAGCCTTATAAAAATGAATCCCTAAGCTCATAAAATATCTCCCTAAAATTTGTAATTTTTTACTCTCTCAGTAATAAGAGGAAAGGTGAAATTACAGGTTTATCTCTTCTTTCTCTGTTCCTTGCTGGTTGAAAGGTATCTCACAGATTGCTCTGATATATAGGAGAGTGTGTATGAGAGAGAGATAGGTTATGGAAGTCATGAGGTATAAGTAGTTAAAAAAAAAAAAAAAAAGGCATCTTTAGATGTTTTGGATGACAAGTCTAACAAAGACTGTCAGTAGAATAAATGTGGCTATGTTAATACATAGAACCATTAACATGTGTCCTTATCATAATGGAACTTACACAACGGTAGTTGCTGTCAGATTTCACTTGATACGTACGGCATGTTTGTCTGATGCACTGAACGACAACTATATCTATTTCATTTCAGCTTTGAATTGACACTTCAATTTTAAATCACCCACATAACACCTTAGCTTAACTCTGAGCTTCTCCTTGATACTCTTTGTTTTTTGTCATGTTTAGTATGAGTATACTGAAAAGATGTTATAGGCAATCTGCTGTAGTGTGCGTGTATGGTACATTTGACCTCTGGACAAGAATGGAGTTTCATCCTCCAATGCTTTTAATTCTTACCCTTGCAGAGACTGAATTTGTTGCTTGAATTAAAATAGTATGTCTTGTTAATGCTGAGAAGCAGTGACCCACATAGCACAATGGATTCGTTTGTCAATCCTGCAACTTACGAGCTTTCTGGTCATATATGTCTGAGCAGCAAATCAACTCAGAAATCATTTAATCAGTCTATCAATGGATCTTTTCTGTCAGACTGAAACCTTAACATTTCGATATCTCATTGGGCAGCATCAGGCAAAACAGATTTTGGTTTAATACTAGATATTCCAAATCTGAAAACTCCAGCTTCCAAATTCACAGCTTGAATACAAACGAATTTTAAGAAGAAAAGTAGGATCTGGCAATAGCCTTGAATTTTGAGGATATTCATGTTCTGATCTGGCTCTAAACTTCAGAATGCAAATCTGCCCCCATTTGTTAGCATTTCTGAAATACTCAACACAGTTAAAGAAAGCAGTGCCCTTTTGTTCCCCCTATAAAGAAACAAGCTTTCAGTGCTTTCTGCAATTCCCACAGGCTGAGGCTAGAGCCTGAATAGTATATAACAGTCAGTGTTATGCAAATGTCAATCATATCCTATTCTGTTTATTTCCAGTATTTATATGTTTATTTAAGTACTTGCCATTTCTTTTAAGCCTTACATAGCCAATCACACCAACAGAGGTCTAAAAGAACAGATTATTAGTGAAATGCTTAATGCAGTTTTTTTCCTCTTGTAGATGCAAGATTTACGGAATACAGAAGGAGCCCAGTATAGTTCCCATCCTCAGATGGCAACCATGAGGCCAAGGGTTCAACCTGCAGATATTAGGCAGCCAGGAATGATGCAGCATGGGCAGCTGACTACTATTAACCAGTCCCAGCTCAGTGCACAGCTTGGTTTGAATATGGGTGGAAACAATGTTCCTCACAACTCACCCTCTCCACCTGGAAGCAAATCTGCAACTCCTTCACCATCCAGTTCAGTCCATGAAGATGAAGGAGAAGATAGCTCTAAGGTAGGCTTAGATGCTAGGACTACAATGTAAATGATGGATATTTTTAGGACCTGCTAAATGAATCATATGGCCACAGTTATTAAGGTGATACTTTATACATTGTTGGTGGTTGACTGAAGTGAATAAAGGGTTATGAATACAGAACTTGTAGCTTCCAGTCAATTCTTCAGGCAGCTTGATAATTCTTAATTCGTAATTCATAATTCTTGTTTGTGAGAGCAAACTGGAATCCTGTTAAATTATATATACATATATACATATATACATATATTTAAAAAAAGAATTAAAAAAGAAAGGATAAAAAAATGGATAGTCTTTCCTTTAGAACTTTTATATAAAATTTGAGTTTTCTCACTTGCATAGAATGGATGTTTGTTCCCAGTTAAAGATCAAGTTACTGCTATAAAATGTATGAATGGTGTGTACAATATGCTAGTCTTTTGCTAGTCTTTTCTGCTTGGTCACAGAATGAATAAACAGCACATCATAAGAACCAGAAGAGAAACAAACTGAAAATCTTACCTTGAAAAACTTGAAGACTCATTATGCATTTATGCTTTTGGAAGTGACAACACTCCAGCATGACATTTTAAGCTTCATTTTCGTGTTCCTACAAGTATAAAAGTAATAATTATCATTCAAATAATAAAATAACCTTTATTTAAATGATAAATGCTAAATGATAATTGACTTAGAACCTGTTATGCAAAAATCGCCCAAACTTCCCCAAATCCTGAACATATGCCCAGAAATAAGTCAGTATATCTTACTTTTGCAGACACAAAATCTGAGATTAAAAAAAAAAAAAATAGGGACTTAGCACAGACATCCAATAAACCAGGCATAGAGCATATTGAAATTGAGAACCTCTTAGTTCTATTTTATGGTCACTACTGCGTAACAATTGTTATGCAGTAGTGAAGATGTTGTATCATGGCCGTATCTTGTGGGGAAAAGCTGTAGACTTGCAAGGAATGTAAAGAAAACTCATTGTGAGTCACTGAGGAGGTATAATCCAGTCAAGAAATATAATTCTGATTTGTTTTCAAATTATATTGTTTTTCATGCCTCAAGCTATAAAATAATCATGTAATTGAAGACATATGTTTTACTGCATTTTAAATAAATTCAGATTTAAAGTTTTATTTCAGGTCTTTCCCCTAATTCCTCAAACTTTAGGTTTCAAAAATTACTGAATAATTCATACATTTTATATGAGCACTTCGTTACTGAGGGAGATTTTAGAATACTACTATGTAAAAATAATTCCAGGCAGCCATTACTTTTTCGGAATAATTTATTTGCTACTCCATTTTCTTTGTTAGTACTTTTTGATGGGAATGTGCAAGATACTTTAAAGTTCTGAAGAAACACCCAATCAAATAATTGGTTTCCTTTTTTCTTTTATCAAATACTTCATCTATTTAACCCATATTTCTGATGTTCTTTATCACTGCAACACTTCATGCTAGCAGAAGTGTAGGGTTGTGACTTCATGCAGACAGTACACAAATGAAGACAATTTTAATGAAGAGATAATAATCACTGCAGACCAAGTATGACTTGGTCCTTTGTGGAAGACAGATTATATACTGTTCAACTTTAAAAAAAAAAAAAAAAAAAAAAAAAAAAGTTGTTTTGGAAAACTTTCTTTAAAATCCTCTCATGCTCAATGATGTAAACAGAAAAAGATCAGAAAAGGCACAGAACATAACATAAAATTGAGAGAAATAACTTAGTATGCAGAAGCTGATACATTGCCTTAAAATGTTTCAATAATCATAATTTCTGTTCAAACAGAAATGTTTTAAAGGATATTAAACTTGGTTAACAATGATTGAAAGCTTAAATTAGTTTCCAACTAATAGGGATTAAACTGTAAACTTTATTGCAGGTACATTATACCATACCTGTCTTCTCAGGGATTTCTTACGTCTTCCTGAAAATGCCTAAAACTGGCCACAGTTGGATCTGAAGCAATAGTTCCACTGTAGTTCCCTCCATAAAGACAAGAGATTTTGAATAATTGGCATAAAAAGCTAGTGTAATGTTATAGTTTATTATTTAAACCCCTCTGCTGTGTACCTTTCTGTTACACTGCTCTCCCTGGAAGCTGCCAATGCATTCATGGATAGAGATACTTAGGATAAACCAGCTTGCTATGGAGATATGATATGTATTAAATTCTCCCAGTGCTGCTTTGGAGGGATATGTGAGGTTTCTTCTCACTCCAGAAATTCTCCTCCTAGTGAAAGGTACTGGATGTGGACAGGAAGAGGTAGAGCAGCCATTGTGTCCCTTGTGAGAACCTCTGTCTTTTACCTGAATATATATAACTTTGGTAAAACTTAAGTTTTCTCTTTTTTCTGTAAACTGTCATGTAGAGGTGTGATGTTACAGTCTTGTAGAAGCTAGTCTATCTCACCACATTTGAACAGCTTCATGAAGTTAGTAAGATGTTCCTGCTATGAGGGCTGTGTAAAAAACAAATCACTGTGAATTCACCTTATCATTAATATCACCAGTGACACTCTGCTATTTAGCAAGCAAGAGAAGATGTTTGCCACTGCACAAACATTGGTCAAAAAGACAACATACATTTTCAAATGGAATAGGTCTCCATCATCTCAAAGTCAGATGACCTCTGTTATTTTCTGTCATCTAAATGCTCAGCCTTACAAGCGAAAGAGAAACCACTGGTTCTTTGATAGCAGATTTGGTAGAGAAATCCCTAACAACTATATCTATTTCTATCTAGAGAAAAAATAAAGAAAGTTCAGTGTCCTGTTCATGTTTGCATGAATTTATAAAATGTGTTGACAGAAGGTATGAGCAAATGTATGTTTGAACTAGAAATATTATTGTATTCCTACTGAACCACTAATTTCTATGCAGGTAGGAAATGGCCATTTCAGCTACATTTCAGTACGTATTCCAAATGCCAGTAATGAGGAAACTTTACAAACTGATGTAATTGTTCATATGTTGAGCTTCCAGGAAGTTCATTCTATGGTAAATATTCAAATTGTTCAAAATGCAGTCCAACGTACACAGAACTAATGGCAGCAGCTGCTAATTATTTTTGGCTATACTTGTTCTAATAAAGGCTATTTCACATAGGCATCTTGGACTTTGAAATGTACATATACCCTCTAGCACAAAAGTAGGATAGGAACTGCATTATAGAGCTCAGTTGTCCTAGATGGTGTTGCTCTAAAAGCAGGACAGCTGAGGCTGCTTGACCATAAGATTAATCATAACAGTACCATAAATATAAGTTTGTACATATACACTATCAGAAAGTGGCCTATATCCATGGAGATATGAACCATAATGTTTGATCATTTATAGTGTTTGTGTAAGTAGTATGCATCCCTAAGTCTCCTTAATTCTAAATGTAATGTGTGGGACTGTAGCTAGAAGAAGAAAAAAGGGAGAAATTAAAAATCAGTAGTTGTAAGTAACTAAAAAAAATTATAAACAAAGTGGCCACTTACCACATGCTTTATTCCAACCACCTAAACACTGGAGTATTACAGTTATGTAATTCTTGTCATTTTTCATACTGTTGGATCGCTAAACATGTATTTGGATATTGCCAAGCATAATTGTGAAATGCTGGAAGCATTATTGGTTTGCAAATATGTATTTCTTCATAGATGGATAACAGGGTTTTCTTCCATGCTCATTTGAATATCACTTATGAGAGATTTTCAAATAATGTAGTTTAGAGGAAAGATAGCAAGAGGACTGCAAGTAGCAAGAATTAACTAACAGAAACACGATTACAAAAGAACTGCTGCAACATATTCTCTTTATGTGGTAGAGGTTTTACAATATTTACTTTATATGATAAGAGTTATAAGTAGAATTCTATGTTGCCTGTTCAGCCTATTATGCAGATGGTGCTTGATTAAAATCTATTTTAAACTACTGCGATTACTGCAAGATAGTGTGCATAAAACAGCTCTCTTAGCTCCATTAAAGGCTTTGGTTCTATTGCAGTTTATTTTAAATATGCTTATAGACATTTTCCAGCTTCTCAAGGGACATTTAGATATCAACGATGTGCCTTACTTGATAGTTTTAAATCCTACACTAGATATTCTTGTGATCTATTATGTGTGCAACATGGTTAATGTACACTTCTTTAAAGTGAAAGATTATTGCTTTCTTGTGATAAATAAGTTAAATACATCACCATAATTAAGCAATAAGCCATGACAGGAGGTGGATTACCATGAGCTAACTACACCTCCAGGGATTTTGAGGCACAAGTCTATGCCTAGCAGAGTATATGTTTTTTATTTTATTTCCCATCTGTCTCTGCTTTGGTGGTTAGAAGTAGGGTCTATGAAGCTGACAGAGTGATGAGAGCATAAGGTAGGCTATCATCTCAGCCATTTGCAAGGTTATTAGTACTGAAATTCTGGTATTCTTTTTATTTAGTTATTTTCATATAAGACAAACAAAATTTCCCCTGTGAGTACTCACTTTTTAACAGTAGGTTTTTGAGGACTCTTGATCGTTCAGGTTGGAGAATAAGATTTTAGAGACATTCTTGGAACAGTTTACCAAAAGACTTCTTTACACTCTGCAGCATATCACCTAGTTTAAGAGTAGTTTAAGTAATGTGGTATCCTAATAGACAAAAAACCAGTAAATTTCATTCATACCTTGAAAAGAGGAAAACCTTGACAAAGAATAAAGATAAAAGCTTTTACTCTGGCCCCAATTATTGTCAAGCCTCCTTGCTTATGGACTTTGCATAGAACTGCCTGAAGACTTTAGAATGATATTGTCAAATTAACTAGGGAGACCTAGTTAATCACAGTTTCTCTGGTAGTTTTGACAACCATTTAGCTGGCAGTTTGGGTACTCTGCAGAATGAAATGATAGCAAGAGACTAAAAGTTGGATAAGTTAATAATGGGTAGAACACTGTTTCTATTTCTCTATACTTTCTAAAATAATGCCAGGCTCCATGGCCATTAACTTTGTATTAATGTTACAAAGTATCTACTGTAATTTAATGCCTAGGAAACAATCAACTTAATTTTCAAATTATGACATCATGTTGTTTACATGTTTAATAAGCCACAGTGATCAGGTTTGTTCACTGTAGTCACCTCTGTCCGGTTCGGCATCACACAGTGAAGTGTATAAGAAAAATATGAAAGGCTCAGATGGTGAATATTGTCATTTTCCTCATGTGGTTCTGATGATTTGAATATCTCTGCTGTGTCACTTGATATGCATTATCAAAAAAAAAAAAAAAAAAAAAAAGTATGTGATTAATGTTAGATCTGGTCAATTATGACTTCTTATGATCTTCTCATATGTCAAACTGCTTATGATGCACACAGTACACTGGCCACACCAACAATCCCCTAAGCCCTCTAGTAAGATCACACATCAGTGCTACGGGTATAGTGGTATAGTAAACTAAGTGATCTTATCAAGAGAAACCACATAGCCATGGAGCTATGCTGAAGCATCTGAACAGTGTCCCCTTATGTCCCCTTATGAGCATGTAAGTCACCTAGGAAATGAGGGTGCTGTCCTGATCAAGATCTCTGAGCTATTAAGTGGCAAATTGTTGTTGCCTGTAACACATTTGCACAAATGCTCATGCACTATTTTATTCAAGTGGTACACACATATGCACGTACAATGATCTTCATATATCATTCCTCTTTTCCTTTTCTCAGACCATCAGGAATTTGCATTTACATAAGCAGAGGAAAAAACTATGCAGCTAAATCCAGATGGATCAGAACTGGTCCTCCAGAGGGTTCCAAACTGTCTATACTGGCAAAAATTTCTTTCTTCAGATTTTAATTAGAAGGTGTGCAGTAGTTTCTCTATACCTTGAACCATTTTCTTCACAGTCGGGTTCTCATGACTGAGACTGAACTGGTGGTCAGGATGTAATGAAACATGTCCTGGATTTACTGCATGTCCTAGCCATTAGTAATAAAATTTGGAAGAGATAAAAGGATGACCAGGTGAACTACATGAGATGATAACACTTATATGAAAGCAAAATATAAAGCCCTCTGAGGGGAAAAGTTACATAATCCAAACTGTTTATAGCAAATTTTATATAGGAGACTAAGTCAGATGGTGTCAACATTTGGATTATCAAATACGACAACTAAAATTGTGTTTTTGTGTACAAAACCCAAAATCTGTGTGTGTGTTACAGAAACTATAATGATGGATGGACTGAATTAAATTGGCTTTTTTTATAGCACTTTCCTAATTTTATATTACAGGTCAATGGAGGAGAGAAGAGACCTGCTTCAGATATGGGAAAGAAACCCAAAACTCCCAAAAAGAAGAAGAAGAAGGACCCAAATGAGCCACAAAAGCCTGTGTCTGCCTATGCATTATTCTTCCGAGACACTCAAGCAGCCATCAAGGGCCAAAACCCCAATGCTACTTTTGGCGAAGTCTCTAAAATTGTAGCTTCAATGTGGGACGGCTTAGGAGAAGAACAAAAACAGGTACAATATGTGCTGCAGCTCAGAAGCTTTGTTTCAGGAAAATGTTATCTGGGTCATCTAAGCATTGTAGGCAGCTTCTTTTATTTGCAGGAATGAAACCTGAATATGTGCAATATCAGGAACATAATTTAAAGAGACTAAGATAAGGAGAGTATTATTTCATTTCTTTTGTCAATATATGAAACCATTAAAAGAGTTTTTTAGTTGAGGGTGTGACAACAAACTTTTAGATGATGTTTAGTATTGGTTTATGCTGAAATCAGTGGGCCTAAGATTTCAGGGCAGGGTGGGCAGGGCAGACAGGGCAACATTGCCTTGTCTATGACGGTGTGGTGTAGGAAGACATTGCCACCAAAAAGTGTGTTCCTGTGCAGTGGGACCTGACACATATCTGAGCTCCCAATTGCTCCCCCAAATACCATTCATCCTCTCTTTAACAAACCATTGCTTTTCTGTTTTTATTGGTTGCATTTTTACTAACTGACAACAGAATGGATTGGATAGATAACAAAATGGGAACTTTAAGAAAGATACAAGTGTTCAGGAAAAAGATACACTGAATGGGAGTTATAATTGGATGCAGGAGACCTGGGTGGGGACAAAAGTACTGGGAGTACTGGGACAAAAGTACCTCTCATTTATTCACACAGAACATATTATTAAATAACTAATATAGTTAACATGTCTACCAATAAAAAGCAAAATAGTGCTGATTTTTTATAGGTAAAGTCATTCGGGCTTTTAAAAAAATAAAAAATAAAAGGTTTTCTTCACTAATAACTGGATTGTGTATGCATATCTAGTTGCCTGTGAAGGTAAAAGGGTAATAAGAATCAGGATTTGGCACTTATTCTGTCCAGTATGTACCCTGGCATAAGGTCAGTGCTTGGAAAGTTTGGTTGAGGAAATGTAGTTATCTGTATCTAGGGATCAGAAATGTCACTTGGCTTGGCACTTTAGGGACATGGTTTGGTGATCGGACTTCGTAAGTCAGGGTGATGGTTGGGCTTGATTAATATGTAAATAATTCTAAGATTCTATGATTAAGGTTATTTTGTTGTGTTGTGTCTTTCTTCTACCTTTTTTAGTATGTCCAGCAAAGGCCAAGTTTACATCCTTGATCTGACAGGCTGTTTAGACCTTCCCAGTACAGAGGTTCTCTCATAGTTGAGCATTACTTTTTTGGGACTATGATGATGGATGTTCATTCCTGACTTAGAAAAAAATCAGAGTATGCTTTTTGTTAAGTTCACAAGCAAGAGGTTTTCATGCCATTCCTCCTTGTCCTGCATACCTGCAGGCTGGCTGCAGGGACAGTGCTGAACTGCACAAGGAGTAACCATTGCTCAGCAGACTACCCAAAAAGCAGTTCAAGAAGCAACCTGCTGTACCTGCTGTACTTAGCCAGAACCTCAGGCTAAGAGACTATAGTTTCTACCCTTAAGAAAGGTCCTTGGCCAGAATAACTCCCCATGTTTGAATCTGCATGCCCTAACACACCTAAGAATACTCTAGCTACTTAGATCTATATCTTGGACTCATCTTGTTTGCTTGTGGGATTGTGTATCCAAACTTTTTGGAAATGGTGAAAGGCAAAGACCTGGACTTCTCAAGTAACTGTCTGTCTAGTTATCTCTCTCTAGTGGTGACACCAATCAGAAAAATAATTTTGCCAAATCTTGTGCCTGTTTTTTTCTCTCATTTTTCATAATGACCTAAATATATGGCTATTGCAGTGGTCACAATTTTTCTTTCCATAATTTTTAGTCTGCTTACAAAGCAGAAGACTTAAATTCATGCGTAACAGTCCAGTACCATATAATGGAGATCAAGCTAAAACAATAGATATTTCCATGGAATTTGTCACTTTACTAGTACCAGAAGAAAGTTACCAGTCTTTCCATAGAATATGGCTTAAGAAAAGTGCATTAAAAATAAATAAATAAATAAAATTTCCAGTGTTAACTTGGATTTCCTGTTCTGGTTGAAAGCAATAATTGAATAAGTCCCACAGTGGAACAGCAGATCACAGTTTATTTTCCTTATCTCAGTTGTCCTTAATTTAAGTTGGAACACAGGAGAATGATGTGTTGCAGAGTCCACATAACACATCCATGAAAAAAAAATGGCTAAAACTGGAATTTTAAACCAATTATTCTAAGAGTTTGGTTAACATATCTTTGTTGCTTTTTGACTCATTTTGCCTATTCATTATCATCTATTTACTTCTTAAAGCTCCAGGCCCAAGCCCTTTCTAATCTAACATTGTACAAATGGAATAAAAGATTTTTCCCTATTAAAAAAAAAAAAAAAAAAAAAAAAAAAGGTCCTATTTTCTAGAATAAATTTAAACTCATTCTTTATTCCATTAGGGATCTAATAGTACAAAGTAATGATTACAAGACATCTTAACTGGCTAGATAGTCTGTATTTTAAAGGTCTAATTTTTCAGATTCAGAGCATTAGTAACTGTTATGAAACCTGTGTCTCTGGTAGGGAAATTGGACTCTAAAAATACTAATGATTAATACATTATTTGGAATTTTGCATTGAAGAACCTTCAGAAACTTAAAAGTAGTTAACAAAAAAAAAACAATAACATCATTAGAGGAATACTTTATTGATGAATTATACTTGCTAGAAAAAAAAATCAATTACCATAAAGCGTCTGGCTTTTGTGTTTTGGAAGCAAATGCTTATTCTGGAATTTAAATAGAATTATGTTTCCAAATTATGTTTCCTGAATTGGAACTCCTTTTACTATTTAAATAGTAAATATAAATGCATCAGAAAGTAGAACATAATGCAGCTATTGAGAAAGAAGAATAACCCTGTCTTTTTACGCCAGAATGAAATCTTCTCTGTTCTATGACCTGAGCCAGTTTTTTGTGAAATGCACAGAATTCTTCTTGTTTATCCCTGTAGATTGACCACAGAACCACAGAATAAGTAAATGTATTGAAATGCAGTAAAGTAATAACCTGGGGGCAGTATATGTATGCCCAAGCCTTTGTAAAAAATACATATATATATATTAACCTGACATATTAGATTGTAGTTTAAAAGGGTTTGTGCAAGAACCACGTATGTTTTTCAAGCTACAAAGAAACTAGGAAAATGTTGTTTGAGAAAATAGAATTTGAATGACAAAAAAGCTGGGTGCCTTGCTGAGGTTAGTGGGATTTATATTTAAAAAGTATCACACACTGATTCTCTTACTATGCAAATCTTGCAATTTATTAGATTAAAGCATATACCAGTGTACTTCCACTGTCATTTTACCATATGAAGACATTTATATTTTTGTGTCATATGCTATAACAGTTCCCATTAATTTCTGAGTATACAACAACCATTTTCAAACAACTGTGGTGTGTGTTTGTATTTTGTATGTCCAAACCTTTATATACAGAGAGCTCTAGGAATTAAAGGGACTTATGATGTCATAGTCTTTTCTCAAATTCCAATTTGGGTACAATAATGACACATAATCAGCAGGGACTGTGCATTTTCCTTAATTTTTCATTGTGAATGTTCTCTAAAAGTGTTTTGATTATTAAACCTGTGAATGGAAAGCAGCTGTAGCAGTAGTATGCTAGGATAAATTCTCCCTAGTGCTGTAGCCATAGCACAGGGATATTTTCAGTGGCTTTTCTAGATCCTCTCTTACTATCATGATCATTGTTTTCTCCTTAGTCAGTATTCTTCTGTTCATCCCTTTTATAGCCTATTTATGTACATCATTGCCCTTTGCACACATTTTTACTGCAAAGGGGAGAAAAACAGCCCCCAGGGAAGAGGGTTCAGCATGCTAAATGGTCAAGTCTGTGGCTTTCAGACAGAATGCTGGTTCAAACTAGGTAAAAAGGCTACTTAGGTCATTTTCTGTCCTTAGATGAAAAAGGAGAGTCGTTTTAAATCAGTACCAGATGTGTGTGTACTAAATGAACCTTAGGTTTCTAATTGGAGACCTGGTAAAGCAGTAATATATGTGGCAAATTACAAACAAAATGTTCTTGTTTACATTAGTGTAACATTAAAACTTCAGCCAAAGACCTTAATAAATATGCTATTATACTAAAAATGGAATTGAATGTCTTTTCAACAAAATTAATCTCTGGTGTAGCTTCAGTGATTTAACTGGAATTCTAGCAGGAATGAAGTTGGCCTTCTATGAACAGCTTAGTGTGTGCATGTACGTGTGTGTATGTGAGCATGTGTTTCTGTGGGCTTACTTAAGTGTTGCACTGGCCTTGCATCAGGAAAAAGGATGGATTCACCTAAGGGGCCCAAAACTTAATGATCAGATGAAAGAGGCAAAGCGACTGGTTGAGTGCCGTAACATATGCCTTCTTTCAGGCTGCATAATTCATACACAATAATATTAGCTGCAACAGTTAGCTCAATAGCAACACCTCATTATTTTATCCCTCAGTATTTATTCCTATGTTTGACGCCTCATGAAATTACTGTTAATGTGTTTATATAAGGGCAGATCTGACACAAGTGGGAAGAATTTAATTTCCCACTCATTCTTTCCTGCTGATGTGTCCTCTTCCCCTGGTAGAAGTGGCAAGTGTAAATAGTTAATTTGCTTCAATTATGAGCCTGTCCTGCTAAATTAGAAGCAGCAGGAATATGAAGAGCCAGAATTATACTTATGAGGCAGCTGACAAATCCTCTGAGCTTACAAAATCAAATCATTTACTCCTCATTGGTGCTCAAAGATCCACTAGATAAAAGCTGCAGTTTATTCTTTAACATCTGATGGAACTTGGATTGTATGTTACCAGTGCTTAAGTAAATTGAAGTCCTTGTGCATTAGTGTCAATGTTTCTGATGTTGTTAGCATTTTCGTTATAACCCACAAGCTTTCAAGGGTTTCTATTTTGGTCAGTAAAAATAACCCAGACCGATTTGTGCATGAAAAATATCTGAGCATGTTTTGTAAGTTTCTTTTTGGGGGAAGAGAACAGTGAAATTTTAGCAGCATGCTATCCAGTGCCAGGATCAATAAGGTAGATTGGGAGGAGCTTTAAAAGTAAGATGATGAACACTTCATGACTAAAATGCTGACACTTAGATATAGCATGACTCCTGGCATAACATCAGAGCTTCTCTTGTGGTATGAGATGTGAGTCAGATACAAATGGATTTGAGACTGGTGTTTCAAGAGGCTTTGGCTCATCCTGGTCTCCAGGGACATGTAACCTCTCTCCTGGGGCACTATGCTGTGTCACTTGATGTCCCTTGATGTGACAAATAAGCTCATCCCATGGGTGGAAGAGTCATGGCATTCCTGTTGCATGGCTTTGCATGTGGGGTGCCCAGAGTAAGGGAATCAGAAAGTTAGGAGACTTCAGTGCATCTGTTGAGATAGCTCCAGACATATATGCAGATCTTCAGGTCAAGGTAGTCAACAGCATTTTGAAAACATAAATTTACATTTTTTTCACTCTTATTTATGCTCATATACTCATGCAGATGCTTGATTATCTACTTCTCATTCCCTCTATGAAAAGGACCATTTTTTTTTCTTTTTTATGTTTGTGCTAATGAAGTAATCTCCAAGGAATAACTTTGAAACACGTGTAAGAGGATGAGAATGCACCTTCAATTTATTAGATAAACAACCACACAAGGTTTAAATTTAGCTTTGTTTTCTTTTTGTAAATGAGAATAGGAAGCAAAGGCACATCTGTGTGTGCATACTGCCAAAGTGAATTACAGACAAAATGGATTCAGGAATAGGCACAACAGACGGAAACCTTACACATTCCCTCCTAGCTACTTGCACTAGCAAAGTCACTCTTACAGTGTTGCACATTAGGCCTGTTTGGAGCTCCACTGTTTTTCTTGACAAATTCCTGTATTGAAATTGCTCTGTGCACTCAGGAGAGGAAAACGGGAAACCTTTTTTTTTTTTTTTTTTTTTTTTAATAATATATATATATATATAAATATTTTTAAAATGCAATAGGAACTCTTTCTTCTTACTCTATGTAAGGTAAAACAGCCTCTAGTCTGCTGGCTTGCTTCCTGTTCCACCTGGCAGGTGAATTCTAGCACCCATTTGCTATTTACTACATGTAACAGACTCTACCAGATAAATACCATATATTGCCCTGGAGTTGTGAATGCTGGCTGTTGCTGCACTTCACCTTCTTGTGCTTGAAAAGAGCTGGGCCAAAAAGACCATTGATTCCAAGTATTGCTGCATCAATATTCAGAAATGATAGCCTTAATTTTCTACTCATTCTTCTCCTCAACCCTTTACACATATATTCGAGCTCACTGGGAACATGACTTTAAATCATTTGTGTACACAACTGGACTTAGGCCCAATTATTATGCTCCATTTGGCTCACATCCATTAAAAAAAAAATCTAACAGGTGCAAATAATCACCAAATAAATTGTGTGTTTAATGTCATTTGTTCTGTATCCAGCTTTTATCCCACATGCTTATGAAATAAACAACCTTGCTCCTGTAAGTTGCAAGCATCGAGCCTGTAAGGTCAAATTTAGTCCTGGTGTAAATGGCTGCAATTTCCAGTGAACTCCATAGAGTTTCTCTATTTGTGCTAGAGTTGAATTTGGCCTCTGATCTTTACCCTGCATGCCAGAAAGACTGAATTCTTTCCCCTAAGCCTCTAATATGTCATAAGTGTCATTTTCATGCTGTACAGTCTAAGAGACTGCTGAGCCATATAGCTAGCCCTGGGCCTCCTTCTGTTACTGTATGTACCTAGATTAAAAATCAAATGGTAACATATTTCAGTATCCATTAAGCAATTCTGAGGATTTTTTTCTGACTGCTGTGGGAATATCTCTATCCATATTTTAGAAGAATGTGTGCAGTTCTAGGTGCCTTTCCTGCACAATCAAAAGATTAAAACAAGAGATATGTCTCCCACTTGGAAAAAATAGAAGTTTTCTCTATGAGTATAAGTATGCAGAGCCAGGAACGACAATCTGAATGTGGAATTTAAGTCTGGATTGCAGCCTGCCATATTTTATCAGATGACATTCCTGTAACTGTAGCCTGTGAAAATGATACTCCCATGGGTAATAACACTGCAGAGACCAAAAAGTCAAAATCGGTAATGTTGCTTTTTGATTTGCTATTTTTGCATATACTATTTTTTTAGGTTTATGGAACACTTCCATCAAAACAAATGTGGGCACCTTTACATCATTTTGAAAAGACAAATATAACTTTCTTGGAAGTGTCACCTCTAAGGAGACAGAGATAAACTGAAAACTTTCCCTTATTTGTCATCCTCCTACCAGCTATTTAGGCAAGGCCTGGGAAACAATATGGTTCTTTGTAATGTGCTCTGTCAGCTAGGAGACACAAAGCTTTTCCAGACTACCATGAGGCACAAATTCTGAAAGTCTGCTTTTCTCCTAAGAATATCAGTCAGTTTAGCTCACTATCTCCAACTCCCTAATATCAAAGAGGATTGTAGTTAATGGTTCCTTCTTCCACTAGAGCCTGTTATTTGGACATGTTTGTAGACATTTGAGTCCTGTTTCCCTGAAGGAAGAAGGGTGCAAGCCACACTGGATAGGGTAGGAGTCCTGCTGCATAATGTGTTGATATGTTGATAGTCCTCCACAAGCAAGTTCAGAGGAAGTTCATCGGGAAAGGATGACTAACCAGAACAAAAACTTGGCTAAAGACATTACAGGTATATTTAAGTTATATATATCAGCGATGAGTTTCATATCATCCAACACAGAGAAAAGCACAGGAGACACAAAGTCTGCCTGAAGGAATTTATGATCTAGGAAGACAAGAATTACACAGCAGCTAAAATACATAAAGCAAATATGGCCAGAAGTTGGCATCATAAAAAGAAGTGCAAACATTCTACTATGGTTTTAATTTGGTAAATCTGGTATTTGTGAGTACTGGTGGCTAACCATGTAACCCACAACTCATCTATCTCCAAGTGAAAATTTGGGGCAGCTACTTTAAGGATGTTTATCACTAATAATAAAAATCATTCAGCCTTCAGTGTAGGTGCAGCACTTGTGGTCCACATGTATGGTCAGCTCAGGGACCTGGAGCTAAAGGGTGCCAGTGCAATGGCCTGGGAACTGGTACCAGGCTGTTATGCTACCACTGGAGAACCCAGAGCATCCATTTTCCAAGGTGGCCTAATTCATTTTAATTGCTATCTTCAGTGCTTATATGCACAAAGTAGCATTTCATACTACTTTCAGAAAATACCTTTTTCTATATAGCTACATGCTTTGCTTAACTATGTAAGGGGACTTGAAGCTACCTTACTGAGTATACTTTGGAAATGTAATTAAATAGTAAACTAAGAAACTGTGTATTATGCTGTATAAATTTGCATTCATGATTCACAGTAGGAAAATAATGCCAGCAGCTTCCATTTGTAGACAAATTAATGTAATCGTGGTGTTTGGGGGTTTCTATAACAAGCTGAAGAAAATAAGAATAAATTAAGCAGACCCACCCTGTATATACAAAAAATATGTGTTTTTTTTTTCCTGCCATTTCCACAACTGGGACAATTTAAAAAATAAAATATTGTATAAGTAAAAAAAAAATCTGTTGTTGAATCACAATGGACCTTTACTGCCTGAGTGTCATTCAGTCAATATTCAATTATAATGTTAATTGAATTAAAGCAATCTAGAAATTACCTAATTCTGTAAATATATGCTCCTGTCAAGTTACTTTTGTAATAATTGTTGCTTGCTTGAGGGAGGAGGAGAAAATGACCTCATAAGAGATTTCTGAGATTTAGAAATAAAATTAAATATTGTCACTGTACACTATAGATAAGCAAAAGAAGAGAAACTTGCTTCTTGATACAGGAAAAAATGATAAATGTATTATTGGAAATTATGTGTTTCAGAATTTGGCACTATCTTAAGTACAAAATACAACAGAGCTTCAGTCATTTTCTAGAGTACACTTGAATAATGACACAAGCCTTTTTCCTCCTGCAAGTGCTGCAAGGATGAAACTCTGTTAACCTTACTACAACACAAAACTATTTAAGCTTGAGGGCTAAAAATTCTACAGCTGGAAAATAAAAATAATAATTAAAAAAAAAAAAAAAAGTTTGGGAGGGGCAGCTAACTTGCTTATACCTGTTTTAGGTACTTCTGCAAATGCTGAGGACACTCCCCGCTTGCCCTGCCTTCATAAGCTCCCAGTACAAGTTCAGTCTAGCACAAACTCAGTGAATTGGTGCCACTGCCAGGGCCAACATTAATTTATGGAGAAAAATACTGACAGCCAGACCTTGCTGTTTGTTACTCACGAAAACGAACAATGCACAGACAGGCAAAACTTACTCTGATTTTTATAATAAGCCACGACAAATCAGAATTTCCAAAACTAATGCAAAGAGCATCAACCCACTTGTATTTTGTCTAAACAGTGGGTGTCATGAAAAGGACAACCAACAGCATCAAGATATGGACAGCAAGAGCTCGAGTCATTGTCCTCAGAGGACATGGTGATACCCTTACAGTGATGAAGCAGGGGAAGTTGACTGCCCTCTGGACAAACTAGCCTGCAGTGCATTCTGACCAATGCAAGCCATCAAAGAGAGCTAGAGTTGTAAAAACCTTCTCTCCCCATCCAGTAAGGACTTCTGTGCCGTAATGACCTTTTACATAATTTTTGTTAGTATTACAATGGAAGACATGGTGTTCATTTGATTATTACTGAGTCACCAGGAAACCAGAGAAAAGAGGGCAAGAAAATATATATGCTGAACATAGTAGATATATAGGAAAGTAGGTAGGAAATAATTAAATAAAGGCTATATGCTGATATTCTTATGAAGTAGTGATGTTTTAGTTGGTGATTTACAGAATTGTTAGCATCATATTATTGAGTTAACCTCACGCAGTATGACTATTTGAGGGGAAAGTCAGGTCCCAGAGGACTATTTCAATATGCTGTGACTGTAAGTGCACAGCAGGAGTGTATATTTTTTATATTTGTGTAATGCAAAATAAAACCCAATGTGGAAGCAGTAGATACAAGATCTCTTGAAGATCATTATTCTGTGTGAAATTCTTTGTTCAACTGTGTTTTTTAAATCGGCTATCAGAAAGATGGAGAGCCATTACAATATACAAATCTGTATAGCTTAGTCTTTGTTCTTTAGGTCAAGCTAAATTCATTTTAGCAGCTAGGAACAGATTGTTGACTATTTTTTTTATTAATTTTCAAAACAAACTGTAAATTTCTCTATTAATCACAAATGATTACAACTTAAAAAGCAAATTGCTAGTGTTTTTGTTTGTTTGTTTGTTTTGGTTTTGTTTTCCAAAACAATAGGAGATCAGCCAACACTATATACTTATCTTAATCTGGAGAAATTACAAGGTGGTACAGATACAGTTGCACAGCTAAAACCAATATTTTTTTCCTCTCTATCTTTATATTTACAATTTTAGAAGCCTAAGACTCCTCTGTTTCCATTATGATCTTTTGCTTCCCTGGGAAGCGAAATCTTTAATCCTTTTAGGCAGCCTCTGAGTTTTGCCAGTCTGTATTTGAGGATTGGTCCTGAAAGCCAAGCCTCAGTGAAACAAAACCATGTCATCAGAACATTCTTTATAAAAATTGTGTTTTACATGATCCTTTCAGCTTGACACTGTCACTTTGTATTGTCCTCTGTGGACAATACCTGGTGCCTGGACACCTGGTGCCTAGGTTGTGCATTTGGCTGAAGAAGTGGACAGCAGAGACTCAAAACTGCAGTTCCATTTAGTATAATGTTGTGCAAAACAAATGCCCATGAAAATATGAATTAATCTCTGCCATGGGCATGTGACTTAAAAACTGTGAAACACAACAGTAATTTAAAAGTAAAGTTTCCTTCCCCTTAGTTGTCTTCCTTACTTTTTAACTTTACATTTGGGTGATTTTTTTAAGCATTTCTCTACAGCAGGGAAGGCTAGCAATTAATCCTGTTTAGTTATACGAGGCCAAGATACTTGCATGACTCCAAAATCTACTGTCTCAGAAATATATATATATATGTATATATATATATATATATGAAGTAGTGAAAAAATCATCATAATATTTGCAAAGAGAAATGCTGGCTTGTTCCCGAATTTGTCACTGCCATCACTAGCAGCAAGTCATTAGCTGGGCTCCACAGGTCAGAAAGCATTTCTCCTCTTGAGAATTTCAACCCTAAATATATATGTATACTTTTATAACATCATGTTACTCTAGTGCCATGAGGTCCTGCCTAGCCCTGTAGATAATCTTTGATCTTGAAATCTGGGCAATATTGAAGTGACTCTCAAATCTTTTTAATCTATTATGAGATTGTGCACATGCCGCATTTAAAATAATTTGGTGAGTTGAGAGAAATGTACAGAAATAGATCTATGCTCCTGAGAAGTTAATTAGAACGATATGGGATCAAGACTGGAATAATGACTAACATTTATTATCCTCAGCAGTTCCATGAAGCTTCTTTGAGTGCCCCCAACAGTTAATCTAGGGAAGAGAAAGCCTCTTGGCTGATCTGTGTGGTGCCATCATCTCCTCCTTCATTTAGCTCACATGTCTTCCTGAACATTCCTGTCTTCCCCAGAGGCTTTTAACTCATCTCACAAGTAGGAGCCAGTGGAGAGGCTCACACCTGCCTTCTGCTATCCCTAAATGTCCCATTGGCAAGTGTGCCCTGCACCTCACTTTGAACAATTAAAGCTGAGATGCTGTGAGGGATATTTTTTGTTTGTTTGTTTTTGTTTTTGTTTTGTTTTGTTTTTTCAGTACTGCTGCATAGCTAAAGGGTGTTTCACATTTGGAACAATATTTTCATTAAAATATTTGATGTTTATTATTTCACTCTTTAGAGTATATGAGCAGGAAAGGATGTTTACTTAGAAAGACTTTATGAAGATGCATGAGACACACCGGTGATATATAAAAACAAAACCAGATTAATTTACCAATGTGACACTCTTTGTTTTTAGGTATACAAAAAGAAAACTGAAGCTGCCAAGAAGGAATATCTGAAGCAGTTAGCTGCCTACAGAGCAAGCCTTGTATCCAAGGTAACACATAATATATATATACATACACACACACATATATATTAACTTATTGCAAACCATTTTCAGCATTTTTATGGTGCTGAGCACCATAGTATTTAGTGCAAATAGCCTTGTTTGTTACCACCTTAAAGTTAGGATATCCATCCTCTGTGCAAATGCTCAGTAAAAACAATCATCAATCATCTCTCCGTGAAGGGATCCCTTTTCCCTTCTGGTCATAGTGACAGCTCTCCTCCAGGCTGGGAGTATCATTGCAGTCAGAGAAAGGAGAAAAAGGTAGAAATACCAATATGCCACAAACTGTGCCATGACACACCACATAGACCACAAACGTGCCATGCCAGGCAGACCCCATTCTATCTATAAGGTAAAAAACATACCAGACACAAAATCCCTGGGTTTTTGTTTGTTTGTTTTTCTTCAAGTACTGCTTCTTACCTTGCAATTACAGTACCAAAAATGGTAAACTCAGCTCACACAGTAATCTTCTATACAAAACTGTGGCTTTCCATTTTACATCTAGCAAGCAACTTGCATGAGCACAGCATAGGTCACTGTAAGGCTGTACAGTGGAACCATGCAGTGGAACACTGGTGTATCCCCAGTACACATCTAGTAGCAGCTTTTTATATTGATATATACAAGCATTCTTAGTGCCCATAATTTTGTAAAAGACTGTTTAAAGCTTCTAATAAACTTTTAAATATTCAGAAGTAGTTATGTGAAATTATTGCAGTGTGACAACATGAAAAAAACAATTGAACAACTTCAGAATCATACCAGTTAGAATCAAAACAAATTTAATTATATTTTGTTCCTTCATAAATAAGCTTAATTTTAGACTTGAAGATGGCAATATGAAGGACTAGCGTATGTGACATGAGTAGAAATTTTTGTTAGATTTAAAGGTTTGGGGAGGTTAGTCCTTCAGTCTACTTCTGTGTATATTACATGCATTTTTACACATTTTCAGTGGAAAGACTATATGATTATCCATACAATGAGCTTTCATGCATATTTCTACATTATCTTAGTATGCGGTAAGAATCTGTGTTGAATTTATAAGTCTTAAATATGGGCACTATCTTTTTTTCTTTTCTTTTTTTTTTTTTTTTTTTCTTTTGTGCTGTTTCTTAAGCACTTAAATTTTGTAGCTACCATAATAAATACTAATGCATTAGTTAATGGGATTTACAGGATACCTATAATTTCTGTCTTAGGTCTGTATGATTGCAGAAATATTCATTGCCTTCAGAAAGGGGTACCATGTGTACATAAACAAATTTGTTTTAAATAGCATACTTATTGGCAAAAGCGTGGTCTAAAAAGCAGGTCAAAATATTCCAGAAGGTTTTGAAGATATATATGAAGCCAACTCTTTGTGGAAAAAACTTGCATGCCATTATTCAGTACATCATGGACTGTTCGTATAAAAATCTGTATAGCTTAATTTTGAAAAGGCAAATATAAAACAACAGATTTTTATGCTGTTTTTATTATTTTGGAAAGGAAAAAGTACATTATGGCATTTTCAGAGGTTTGTATTTACAAAAAAAATAATAATAATACAAGGTTGTTGATCTGTTCAGTGCATGAAGCCATTTGTGCATATGTTTAAATTTGTTAGAAAAGCACTGAAGCATTCTGTTAACTTTTAAGCAATTGTTTAAATTCTGCCAATAATGTAGTGTTTTCCTCTACCGTGGATAGTATCGAAATATAAACTTAATGAAGCTTAGTACTAATTGCTTACTCTCATGAATGTGCTCAATGAATCCAGTAGAGCTGCCATGTAACTAAAGCAACTCCATTTTGGAATAAGGATGTACAATACTAATTTGTAATATTATATCAGTATATTCTAAATTATCATTATTAAATATTTATATGGCACCAGAAGAGTTGTAGTTCTTTAGATAGTCATGTAAGCATGAAGAAATAGATGTAATATATTATTAAGATTGTTTGGAGTCCATCTGCTCTTTTCTGTCCATGCGTTATATTATCATCCACAAAAGCTATATTTAACTAATATTATTAATATTACAAGACCTTATTTGCAAAAGTTAAGACATGCCAGAAGTAACACACCTTTTCCAAAAATAATCTAATACAAAATTAATGATTTGTTCACATAGTACGTTTTACACTTTATACCCCACTCTTTCGGTCTCCTTTCATATACTTATATGAAGATGTCCTCTGTGGGAACCCCTGTGCTGTATTTACTGCAAATTGCTTAACCTTGCTTCTTTACAGGATTTTCCATTCCACTCCTCCCAGCAGCATTTTAGTGTTTAATAAATAAATAAATAAATAAATAAAGTGCATTCATCTCAATGAAGCACTAGAGCAGGAAGTTTGTATTGTCCACATTTTCAAACACAGAAAAAGCATTGTGAAGTTAAGTTTTTAGTGATTTTGGATGTCCTTCTTGGAACATCTAGAACTTCATGGTATTTAAGCAATATTACACCTTCCATGTTCAGAGCTCCAATGCAGGGTCAGCTGGCTGGCAGCTATGAGATATATAGTGGTGCTTCACATCACATCAGGACATCTGCATAATATCTAATAAGTTGCCCAACTATCAAACTTTCTTCTTCCTCCATCTCAAAAAACTCTGCCTATGCAGAGCAGTAGGAACAGCAGGGAACGGTCCTGCTCAGGGTCCCTGTCTCCAGCCCAGTGGGTGCCTTACATCACCCAGAGCAGCTACTTGACCATTTTATCAACTTCTGAGCATTGATTCTGCCACTTTTTTTCATGAAGTGCTGCCAGTTTTTAAAGAACTAGTGAGTGTAGGGCTGGTATGTAATTGTGTGGGTGTTTTTCTGGTTTTCTGCATTTATTTGCAAGTCTTCTTTTTTTTTTTGAGAAGCAAAGAATGAACATATGCCATGTTACACCTGAGTGGACCAGACTTGGAGCTGAATTCAGTTCACCCGCCTTAGCCATTTGAGCTGCTAGAATAGTGAGAATAGGAGATTACAGAGAGGAGATTTCCAGGAGATATCTTAGTCTCTGCCTGACAGCAGATTAATGAAATTCACTAACATTGTTATATTGTTTTCTACCCCTGGCACCAGGCTGGAAGTGGGGTATCAGCTGGGGTCTGTGGGCTTTTCTGTGATGCTCAGACCTTTGCCCCCTTCGTTCATTTTTTTTTCCCTATTTCTTTTTTTTCTTTTTTTTTTTCACAAAAAAAAAAAAAAACTTTTACTTCAGCCAAGTTTTTTCTTGCCCTCAGCATCATTTCTCCTCCATATACCCTTCACTGTAGGTGCATAGTGAAGGAAACTGGGGATGTATGTAAGGAACATGCTACCTGCCCTTCATCATAGAAAGCAGCCAGTACTAGGAAAGCCCATGTGGAGGAATGGGCTCAGATGATACAAGTACATAAATTTGGGTGACATTTCACTGGAAGATGAGATATTCATCTCTGACACAATCTGTCATTGTCCCTTCCAGATTTCAAGTCCCTCTTCCATTGTATCTTAAGGAAGAGTACCCAAATTTGTCAGAAGGGAGGCATACTGTGCTTTCCTCTAGGCTCTGTCAATAAAGCTGAGAGGTTCCAGTTAGAGTTTGTCACAGTCAAATACACACACACAAACACACACAAAAGTCACTCACACACCTAGTATAATTCCAGATTGTGTTATTTGATACAATCATAATTGAAAATAATGGAAGTATCACCAACAACTTCAGCAATAGGATTACCAGTGAATCTCTAATACATTCTGAAATGCTTTAGTGATGTCTTTATAAAATAGGACTACCACCCATTAAATAAGTTAAATGTAAAATTGTGTAAATATGTCAGCTATGCATTAATCCACACTTAATTAATCAGTGTATTTCCTATATTTTTCTGCTTTGTTTATAATGATTTAGATTAATGGGTCTGTAGTTGAGCTTGTTCATGTGTGTAGGAATTGATATGTAAAGTAAAAATCACATTACAAAGCATTATATCTTCTGCTATGCAGATTGCCATATTGCTTATAATACTGACTAAGCCTTTGCATTGTAAACAAGTGTCTTTATATTTGCCCTTAGTTGCAACTTTTAGTACTATTCAGGTCCAGAAATGCAGTCTCTGGTATCTGGTAATTTGTACAGCATTAGCTAAAATGCTGTGAAATGCAATTTTACTTTTTCATAAAACAAGCACTTTTTCTAGCTTAACCAGCCTTTTTTTTCTGGCTGACATTAGAGTTTTTTTCTGCATCTTTTAAATATATATATTTAATACATATATGTGAATAAATGTTAAATATGTTTATATATTATATGTATGCATCTATGTATACTTATAAAACATGTATGCATATTATATATTTAATATGCATAATACATATGTTAACTATAGCAGTACAAGCTTAACTGTTTAAATAATACAAAGAAGATTCCTCTCTGTTGTTTTGTTCTCTCTGGCTAAATGAATCTTTAATTCTGTTCTGTGCAGTGGCACAACTTCAAGTTTCATGCAAACACATTTTAGCAGCTATGGCTGAAACTAAAACCACTCATCTAGGAGAATACTATTCAAATTCCAAAAGCTCAAGCACATTTCAGAAGTCTGATGTTGTGTCTAAGTCAAAGTAGTATCCTCACTTGCCATTGCAACAGATACACCGTGTGTTTTTCAGTTTTGTGGACAGTGCAGATCTTTTGCACATGTAATATTTCTCCTTGAAGTATATGGCACATGTGGTTTTCCTAGCCAATCACCATGCAATTATAATATATATATACACATAAAACGCTGTTATCTATAGACTGGCATTGCCTTCATGTCATTAGCAGTTTATAAGCAGAGATATTCCAGGCACCCAAAATGTCTGTGTTATGTATATAGTATTGCTAAGAACAATCAATCTCTGCAACAACCTCCCCAGGGGTGTGGTAGAATCCCCATTGCTGGAGGTTTTCAAGATGCAGCTGGACAGGGTGCTAGATAATCTCCTCTAGACTCCCTCTTTCCATGAAAGACCTGATGATCTTTTGAGGTCCCTTCCAACCTGACTGTTCTATGATTCTATGATAATTTAACAGCCTAAGGAATCTATACAAGGCCTTTTCAGACTGCAGTGAACATAGAAAAGTTTTATCTAGTTGCACAAAGAAAAATGGAGACCACATTTAAAAATAAAAAATAAAAAGGCCAAAAAAAAACAACCAGTAAAGTCAATGGTGTTAGTTTCCTGTTTCATATGTGTAGGTGGTGAGAGCACTTGCCACAAAAGGCAAAAAATGTCAGCTCTCCCATATCATGGCTTCCCCATTCCTAAGTAAATGTGGATGTGCAGGTATGCTCCCTCCACTATTTGATTTCTGTGTTCCAGTTAATCCCAAATGCTTTTCTGCATTGTGGCCAAGCTTCAAATGTAGGGGAACACCCTATCCTAGCTCACTCAATCTTTAAATAAGCAGCTGCTGGGATTTAGCACATTTCTTTTGGAAATACAGTTCTGAATATCTCTTGACAGAATAGAGGGCTAACCTGTTGTGTCTGCTGGTTGGTGCTTTAATCAAATGTCTATTGTGTACAAGGAGAACAGCAACCCTTCTGCTGCTGGCAGAAAGGCACCTGGTTTCTACTTTTTGAGAAAACAGATTCCTGCATTATATCTAGCCCCAGTCCATGCAGATGTTCTGGAATTTCAGAAAACAGTTCAGGCTGTTTGCAGTGAAATCATCATAGAAAGAATAAATAAAAAATATGGTTGTGTATGATGCATGATTTTTTTTTTATTTTTTTTTTTCTGGTAGCTATTAAAGTGCTACAAGGGAATTGGCAATGCTTCCTGTAAAACAACAACAGAAAATACAGAATGATGACATGCACCTACAGCTTTTACTTTTCTCCGTTAAACATTAGAATCCCTAGATGGGAAAACTATAATGCAAAGCTTTTAAAACAGATACTCAATATTTCTGTGATACCTCGGTCTTTATATACCAAAAATCTTCAAGTGATCATAAATAAAATCACATATGTGCAAGTACATGATGTATCAGAATATCTGGTAAGTGAACATATGTATCAATAAATCAATTGCCTAATCTGATGATAGCACAAATCAAACCAACTTCTTGTCCAGCAAAGAAACCAACTATTTACTGCAGCTGAAAAAGAAGAGCAAAGTATGTTTAAGTTAATGCCATGATGCCATTAACAAAGTATGATGCCATAAACAAAGTATGTTTAAGTTAATGCCATATTTGAGGGTAAATCATGTGAAGCTTTACATTCAGCAGTCCAAAATCCTAGTGATGCTTTCACATCACTTCAGCCAAAAATGTCAGAAATGTCTTGAAGGAAGCCATGTGTTGATTTGTAACGGATTTGTGTTTGTTTTCAAGTGAGTTAATAAAACTAGATTTTACTATTAGCTGAGTGCTTCCATTTGGGGAATTAAAACACTTGTACCAAATTAAAGTTGCATATCCTTTATCACATGTATCCAGGTTACATTCATTAAACATCCATTTTTACTTACATACCCTGAATGAATCCGTGACAATCCCCTGCAGATGATGACAAAATGTATATTTAGATTTGAAGATGTTCTTCTGAGCCACCTTAGCTAATTATAGATGACAACCCATGGCTTACTCCTTTGTTCTGAAACATCAAGAATGTGTCAAAAGCTTCGGAACTCTCTAGAGTCCCCAATATTATTGCAATAGGTGACTGGAATTAGCAAAATATGAAACATCATTTTCTAAGAGCCTCTTGCGACTTAGGTAGGAAAGCAGCTGTATTATAAATATGTATATGAATTATCTACCGGAGTGAATAGAGTTAAGTCAAAGGAATCTCTAAAGTAGGAATCTCTAAGCAGGAAAGAGAAAACAGTGCCGGAGAGCAGTCATTCTCTCATAAACAGCTTCACAGGGATATTAATAAAATGGATGAGCCCATGCAGGCGAGAAGAAGAGATTCTTCTCAAGGAGAGTCTGGGGTTGGAGGTGACCTAAAATGTCAAAAACACTAAAAATGGACAGGATTGTGTGAACACAGAAAAGCTGAGAGAAGGAATAAACAATTCAAGATGTTCCTTCCACCAAAGAGACAGCAAAGACAACAGATGCAAAGTTAAGCTTAGGTAAGCTTTGTAGAAGCTGCATAAATATTCAGCCAATTTCCTTCTATCTACCCCTTTAATGTCATGGTATTGAAGGTAACTCATTTAAAGCTGAGTCAGGCCTGCCAAAGACTGATCACAGCCTACCTTGCTGGTACCAGCTGACATAATCACTGCTGTTACCTGAAAAGTAACCTTCCTTCTGGTCATAAAGTCCAAAAACTGTTGAATTCCTTAGCATGGCTCAAAAATGGATGCCAGTCACTAGAAATGTGCATGGCACTGTCATGAAAAGAGACAATGTGTCAGCTGTGTCAGATGCTGACACATATTCATGTATTCATTTGAAATCTTAATCAAGTTAAACTCTTTTTTCAAGCTTTGAAACACTCCTATAGTGCATTTTCATTGCCTACGTAGAGGGGATGCCAAACCCAGAGCACCTGTTTCTCATGTAAAATAAAACTCCATTTTTGCTGTGTAAAAAAGTCTTCTGAGGCTATGTTTGCCCATAGGTAAAGCTATTTGCATTGTTAGAAAGTTTGTGCTGGCCATATTGGCCATAAAGCTTGTGTCAGCAGGTCAAGGGAAGTGATCCTCCCCCTCTACTCAGTCCTGGTGAGGCCACACCTGGAGCATTGTGTCCAGTTCTCGGCTCCCCAGTACAAGAGAGACATAGGGCTACTGGAGAGGGTCCAGAGGAGGGCTACAAAGATGATTAGAGGCCTGGAGCACCTGTTGTACAAGGACAGGCTGAGAGAACTGGCCGGTTTAGCCTAAAAAAGAGAAGACTGAGGGGAGACCCCATCAATGTATAAAAATATCAGAAGGAAGGCTGTCAAGAGGATGGAGACAGTCTCTTTTTAGTTGTGTCCAGTGACAGAATGTCACTGTGCTCTAGGTGATCCTGCTCAGCAGGGAGGTTGGACTAGGTGATCTTCAGAAGCCCCTTCCAACCTCAGCCATTCTGTGATTCTGTGAAATGGAAATCCAAATATTAATACTATGGCAACAGTGTTGGGAACTGATCTGAATTCCATTAAAGTTTATAGGAGACTTTCCATTAAATTCAGTAGTCTAAGGATCAGGCCCTTAGAACACCACCTTCTTAAAACATATTCTCACTTTGCTTTCAGTCACTTGGCTGTTTTTTCTTTTCCAACAGAAGTGCAGTTAGAATAGCCAATGGTAACCACGGCGCAGCCACGAAAGAGAAAGATTTTCAAAATCTGTCTGTAGGGTTCAATAGCTCTTTGGTTACCTAGAGCTACAGATGATGGTTTAAAATGCAACTATAGACTTTCCAGAGTGGAAGTAAAATAATGTCCCAAAGGAAGTTTTGAAGCTTTCCAGACATCACTTGGCTGTTGCTGTTTCACTGACACCTCTAGGCTGAACAGGATGCTTGTGTCAAAAATCACTTCTCAACTGTAGGGATGGATTGCAAGCTTTGGGGTAAGGTAAACCCCAGTGTCACTTTTCTCTAGGGAATTGAACTTTCCCATGTTTCTATATTCAGTCTACAATTAGAAGGACCATGGTAGTTCTCTAAAAAGAAAGAAAAGAAAGAATAGCTCTGGATGAACAATGTTTAAACCCTTAACCTAATTTAATTATTTAATTTGGCAGATACGCACAAGCAGTTTTAACACACAGTAGGAGAGTAGAAGGTAAAGATTGCTTTGCTCTAGAATTGGAAGGAAAGGTGTAAATATGGTCAAAACTTGGGGTTAGTCAAAATTTGACTCTGCACTTCTAAAACTTTTTGCAAAATATTCAGCACTCAACACTTTCTGTGGACAATATCATTTATCTGTATCACTTCATGTTTACTTGAAAGCATGATACAAGTAGAATTATTTTCTGGAGAGATGGTTACAAGGCTTTCTATAAACTGTTTTTGCCAGTACTTTTAATTAATATATGTATAGTCATTACTAAGAGATATAGTTAAGTTTATTTTGTTTCCTTCCTTTCCCTATTTCTCTTTTAATTGCATTTGCTTTCAGATGGGATTTCGAAATGTTCTTCCCCCTTTTTCTTTGGTTTTCAGAAAAACAATTGATTCTTTCAGAAAAAAAAAAAAAAAAGAAAAAAAAAGTTTTGTGTAGTGCCTACAGGAGGGCACTTGTACTTTTGCTGTAGTGTTCCATTGCCTTGGCCTATCTAACTTGTCTTCAGTTTCTTATTGTTTATATATATATATATTTTAATTTAGACAAGAGTATTAGATGATGGTGTTAGATGAAGAGGCAGTTCTGTAAGAAATCCTACTCCTAGCCTATTAAGAACTTGAAAGATTTAGAGTGAGGCTTTGAGCTGAACTCAAGAACAAGTAGAAGTCACTCAAAGAGCATAAAGAACTGTCAAGAAAAGTTAGTTTGTGGTCCTGGAATATATTCACTAAGTATGCATACAATACCTTTTTACCATTAACTAAATATAATATTCTGTCACCCTCTAGTGGTGGGTCTACAAAACCATAATTATGACGGTAGTGGTAAAAGATTTTTTCATTGCATGTCTGGTAGGAGACATTGTCACATGCAGGAAATATTACGCTTCAATGTTTGATGGCCTGTGTGTATGGATTAGTAATTTTGGTCTCCACTACAATATAAATAAATATATCTTATAACTGAATGCCACATTTAAATTGTCTGTTTTGTCTTTGGGTAGATTAATTAGCTAAAGTGGGCTTGTAAAAATGATTTCCTACTCTTCTTCTTGAAGAAGGTAAAAGCAAATTGACTGAGTATCAGCCTGCAAAATAAGGGAACATGACTGTGCATCTAGAGCCCATATTGGCTTATCAAATCCCTTCTTTCTTAATTTCTAGCCTTATCCATAATAAAGGTGCTGTCCTAGTCTAAGACTGTCTGATACTGTGTTAGACAGGTGCAATGCACATTCAAACCTGTGAAAGCAGTAATTGTGCCTGAAATAATAGTGTGGCTTATGTATCATATACAGCTCTTGGTATATTCGACAGAAAAGCAATATAACAAAGCCAAAATATTTGACAGCACCTATTCCATTAGCTTCATCAGTACTTACAAAATCTGAGGTTTCTGACCTAGCCTTAGAAAAAGCTGAAAGTGCAGTATGCTGGAGAATAGCAAGTAATGGTTTCATTTATCAAGATTTCCAGTAACTGATAATATTGATGTGCTTTACAGTGATATTAGACAATTTGGCTTCAGATCACATATGATTTAAAGCACCCTAAGTAACAGCAAAATACTTGGTCTGAAACTGAAGTGTTGTACTTTTCACCCGATCAGGAGGTAGTGAAATATATAGAAAGCTAATTGACAGCTTGAGACAACTGCAACTGTCCCTTTGATCACTTTGCAAACATAAAGCAGATGTTATTCATCTCTGGCCTGAGACCAATTCCTCTAAACATAATTTGGTATTTCAACTATTATGTGTTACTAAGAATCTGATATCTTTGTAATCTTATCAGTATGGGCCATGCATTCACCACAGATGTGTGAACTCAGAATTATCCAGTAATTAAATTGGTTCACTGTGTCTTTGTTTAAGAGGTCTATAGCAACATCTTTGCAGTCACAAGTGTGCATGTACTACTGGTGTGTCACAAGTGTGTAAGTGCATACCGGTGTGTCAGGAAGAGGGCCACAAAGGCTTTGTGGTACCACCTCACCAGGAGGAATTGTTTAATTGATCTATCCTGAGGAACTTGTCCCTGCTCAGACCTGAGAAATTGTCCCTGCTCAGACCAGACCAAACCTTCCAGTTACATCATGGGAAGGTAAAGTGCTTTCAGGATGGGGTAATGCACTCAGTAAAGCTTCAAGTTTCTGCAGGAAGAGCACAGCACAGACCTCCTATAATACATAAAGAACCCAGCATGCTCAAGGGGAGTGTTCCAACCATGCCTCTGATTAGCTAACCTTCTTCTGAATCTCTGAAATTTTGGCAAACGTACCAATATTTGCTCCCACACACACAAGAGCATCCTACAAATATAAGTGGGAAGAGAGGGGGAAAAATACTTCTCGTGTCGTCATGAACATTAGTTCAATGTTTTAAATATAATACCCCCAAAATAGCAGATTGTGTGCCCACTTTAAGGTTTTGTATTTTACTGTTGGCTTTTGTTTGTTTGTTTGTTTGTTTGTTTGTTTTGTTTTGATGTCTGTATCCTGCAAACATTCATATAATGCATATTGCACACGTGTACACCCACATGTGAGCAGAGCCAGGCAGATCTACAGAAGCAGAGATTTGCATTTGTTTTGTCATATTCATTTAATTTTCCTTAGATTAGTAGAGAAAATAAATGTTCTTTTTTTGCTAATGGAACTACAGTTTTATGTAGGGAAAATGAAGTTATCTTTTTCATCTTTATCATTGGATATAATGAACCAATTTCAGTAACATGCATGTCAGCGGATTGTTGGTGATGCTACATCCTTCAGAAAGAATACAAATAGGCTTTCTTCAGCTGCACTGACCCTGGAGTGCTGAGAGTAACATGAAACTTACTCTGACTTATAAACTGAGCAAACATGACATGGAGGTCACTGAATAAGGGCATATATGCATCTTTCAGCCCTTGTTTTGACAAAGTGACTTCTTTTTTCAGAGGGACATTTCTGCCATTTTTTCCAGCATGTTTCACCTTTCACTGGCTATTAATCCCAGTACTCCTTGACTGCAAATTATAGTTCCCACCTATAAGCACATGGGAGTTATTTTTTTCATTATTTATTTGAGCACACAGAGTTAACACTCAGAAGATCTAAGAAAATTAGAGTATTGAAAACAACAAATTGAGTGCAAATCAGATATAACAAATTTAGAAACATTAAAACTTAGAATATTATTAAAATTCATATTCATTTATGGAAAAAATATTACTAGCTGTTTTAAAATCATTATAGATTATAACGTCTTTGAAAGTCTGTGCATTTTCTATTACTCCATGTAGTATTCTTCAAACTTATGTAAGATAGTTTCCCTGTGTCTGATGCCATCTAACATTTATATAGGCATCAGTTTTAAAATTAATTTTAAGAATTCATCTGAATTTTTCAGAACTTTATGAACTCAATTTATAGAGGAAGTTTAGCTAAAAGTAAAATTATTCAGAATATGCTATTTTTTCTGCATGCGTGACTTATGGAACATACTTGATACAGGTCTGGATAGCTTCCCAGCACAGAATACTTCTCAATAAAATCATCAGTGCTGCAACTAGAATAGTTATTCAGTGCAGTAAAACAACTGGATGAGGTTTAGCTTCTTCACAATGTTAGGTAACTCCGATACAGCACTATTAGCTGTTGTCAACATGTATGGTGGGGGACACTGAAACTCTTATTCCTGTTTTGCAGATAGGAAAATGAGGCATAGAGCAGGGAAATGACATGTCAAAGATCACTGTAGACTTTTGCCAGAACTCACCCTCCTTAATCTGTTTTCAACTAGGCCATCAAATTTGAGGACAATAGTAATGAATGCTTGTGAGAATGAATGTGACAGGCTTGGTTTTCTTTGTTGTGTAGGTTATAAGGTCAGTGATACCAGTTCCAAGTTTTGAAAAAAACAAAATGTCAGGTTAGACCAGAAAGCAGAGGGGCTAACCTCTCTTTTTATGATGATGAAAGAAAATGTGTAAGGTAGTAGGCATTAATTGTTTTTCTAGTTCAATAACCAAACTCCATGGCAAGGATATTTTGATGGTGCAGATATGTGTTTTCCCATGGTAAGATTCTTTAAAAAATAATGTTCTCCATTATCCCACTTTACCTTTACAGCACATTGATGGTTGCAGCTACACTTTCCTTCAAACTGCTCTAAAGAATATTGAGGGGAGAGAAATGTGCAAAGATCTCTCTAAGCAGCATAGTCTGTAGGTGGGAGAAACAGCATTTTGTCACTTCTAAGTATTGTCTATTTTTTGTTTTTCCCAACAGAGCTACAGTGAACCTGTTGATGTTAAAGCCTCCCCGCAACCTCAGATGATGAATTCAAAGCAGTCAGTGTTTCATGGGCCTTCCCAGGCTCACTCTGCTTTGTACCTCGGTTCCCACTACCACCAACAACCAGGAATGAATCCTCACATCACTGCCATGCATGCCAACATCCCCAGGAATATAGCGCCCAAGCCCAACAACCAAATGCCAGTGACTGTTTCCATAGCAAACATGGCTGTGTCGCCACCACCGCCACTTCAGATCAGCCCTCCTCTGCACCAGCATCTCAACATGCAGCAACACCAGCCGATTTCAATGCAGCAGTCTATTGGAAACCAGCTACCGATGCAAGTCCAGTCTGCTTTACATTCACCTACGATGCAGCAAGTAAGCTCGAGTTTTTCAATTGTCTGGGGAACTGGGATTTTTAAGGAAGGGAAATTCATCCAGAAACTGGCATATTGAGAGAGATGTAAAGCCATGGATTAGCTTTAATTTTACAAAGTTCCAAGTGGTAGTGTCCTGTCAAAACCCATGTAAAAGCCTCAGAGGAACTCAGGAGTTAACCCCAAGCTTGGGCAGCTAGAAGTAGTTAGGGAGATGTCCTAGATAAATGAGCTAGGAGTGGGTGTCTAGTGATTATAAACCTGATGCAGTCCTGGTGGAAACTGAAGGCTCCAAGCAGTGAGACAAAGCAATGGAAAGAGACCCAATGCAATAGCCTGGTTGGTGACCTAGTATGAAGGATGACATCTGTGACAGCAGCCTGTTGAGCCTGCATGGTTACATGTGACCAAGTTTTAATTCTGAAATGATTCAGTCTTCCAACAAATTAGAATCAAACATTGTATGCCAAGCTCAGAGACACATTACTTGTCCAATGCAGAGCAGCAGAAGATCAAACCCATTATGTCTTTTCCAGAATCATCAATAGTCATAATTTACAGAACAGAATTGAAAATCTGGCTTTAATTATTGAATGAATAGTACTGTAATGGCTAGCAAAAGATGGAATGCAGATGTTAGATACTTTTAAGGATTTCATGTCTCTCTGGTTATGTACATGTACAACATTCATCACCATTTTTGTATGAATCTAAACATTTAGGAGTTATATTAAATCATTATCTCAAACATTATGTACCACACACAGACACACAAAAGGCAAGATAATATGATTTTTCTGATATTTTACTTTACTAAGTTGCATGCTTGTAAGATAAGGTGTGTATGTTAATGGTTTGAGAATAATTTCACTTATCTTTCTAGAAGTCAGTTTCTAGACCAGTACCATGCTGCATATTTTGCTTTACTGTACCATGCTGCATATATTGCTTTACTAAGTACAAGTACAGTAAACTAAGAAATATTGTACCTCTGTGTTGCAGCCTCCCCACTGTTAAATTCCTTAGTAGTTAGCTTAAATACTTCTACTGAATTGCTTAGTCAGAAAGGCTGATGTTTATAATGAAGCATCCGCAGTGAGATATTTCTGAGCTTCACTCAAGGTGACGGGTGCTTATTACCTGCTGAAATGCTACACTGCCAATCTTAACTACATTTCTCTTAAGCACCTTGAAACATCTGCAAGCCAGTTTAGATTTCTTATGGCCCCACTTTTTTTTCAAAGCCTTACAGTTTTTGTAATTTCACTACAGAATATTTGTAATATCTGTTTCATGTTCTCATATGTTGTTTTTTGTTTGTTTGTTTGTTTTAGCATTCAATAGTTTGCACAATTTGTAAATTGATTTCCTTTAAAAAATGGTGCTGGCAAAGACATAAATTATGTTAGTCTGTAAAGCAGCAGGTGTACAACCCCCATCACAGTTTGCCTCATGCTGCAACAGTGGTAACCCTATCTAGGTTCTTAGGTATGACTCTTTCTAGTCAAGAAATGGTAAAAAGAACAGTCCCCAGTATTTTGTACTGCATTAGAGCACTAAATACAAGAAACTAATTTGAAAGTGAAGGCCTCAATGCCAAGAGACTTTGCTCTCCACTCTGCTTGAAACTGAGCAAACGTTGTGCTGATCGCAGAGCATGTAAAGGAGGCCAAGACATAATGGAAACGGTAGATGAGCCCTCCAAAAGAGCCACAGTACGATGATGGCAGCACAGAGTCAGCATCAACAATGGCAAAGGAGAGGTGTACGCTGCCCCATATGGCCAGCCCATGGCAAGGAGGGAGGGAAGACTCTCAGCACGAGGCTCAGTCCCCAGCAGCACAGTGTAGGCCACTCTGCTACATAAAAAAATAACAAAGGAGAATGGGATGATATGTAGTCTGATAAAGAAGTAATAGTTGCATGTAATTCAACATTTTTTTTCAGTTCATCTTCCCTCAGCTCCTTGATTTCCTCCACGCTAAAGGTGTGGTTGCCCTAAGACTTTTCCAAAGACTCCAGTGATCATCCAATTTATGTAAGCAGCAAGAACAGAAACTAATTAACATCCCACTCCTTGCAATGTTACTTGCAACAGGAGACATTTTCCTTTACAGAAACCTTACCACTGCTTATGCCAAACAGACTAACACACTTGAAGAAGCAGCAAGGTAAATTTTCTCGTGTCACACTGTAGTGTGAAGCTTAGTAGACAAGAGAGGGATGAGACGATCAACAGCTTCCTAGCAGCCTTCTACTGGAGCTGCTTGCAGACTCATCTGGTGGGACAGCACCAGTGCAGACCACAGCTGGGCTGTAGATATGTTAGAAGGAGCAACCACAGTTCCTACCAATAGCAAATTCCTATTTTTTTTTTTCTCCCTCTCTGTCTCTTTTTGTTTTGTTTTGTTTTCCAAATATCCATCTCTGAAACAGTTTGTGGCTTACTGGTGTGCCACTCAATGGCAGCACACTCTCGGAAACCTTGCTGTCTACAGATCCCTGCTTTCACACTGTGGCTGTGGGAGATTTGATTACTTGTTTTCTCAAGGAGAGGGAGGAAGGTTCTTATCAAAGAACCTTGTAGCATGCCTGAAGGACTGCCAGCTCCGGGAAAAATCACGTACAGATCCAGAATGCAGTTCTGGCAGGCAGAGAAACAGTTCTTCAAAACCACAGTGCATGAAATCCACAAACTCTTCTGTGCATAACTCTGGGGAGGGACTGAGAAGAAGTGCTGACCTGGGGAGTGAGTCCTGACCACACTGCTGCAAGGACAATGAGCTGATCTTCATCAGCTCTGCAGGGAACAGCACGTACTCCTCCACTTCCAACAGCCCTTGCCTGCATGTGTGCAGCTGCCAAACTAGGAGAGACTGCCAGCTGGAGGAGGACTGTTTCCTCAAGGATTCCACAAAAACTGCAGAACATCAAGAAGATCAGAAGTTTTGGTAGCCAAAAATCCTTGGTGACTGCACAGTTTCTGTTCTTTTAAAATCAATTAATTCTATGGATTATGAAGCTGATGCAATACATCCAAATTTTTCTAAACTACACATGACAATGTAAAATTTATGCATTAGTTCATTTTTCATATACCTGGCATTATTAATTTTTTTTAAAAAATTATTTCCTTTAAACAATCTTCCAGAGTTTGTCTAAATAATTTTTTGTAGTTTCCAAAAAATACACTATTTTTTCTCTATTCATTTTCTATTCTGTTTCCAAAACAGCTAATGAAAAAATTAAACTACATGGGCACTGTTGCAGGCTTTTGGGGGGCACATTTCCAGTGTTAAACCTTTATACTGTAAAATTGACCTTTTAGTCCTATTCTTATAGTTAGATTTAAATGAGATCCTGATTTTGAGGATATTTAACTTCTAATTTTAAAATATACTATATTTTTCTTAAGTATTATTTAGCAGGAGTTGTGTTAAATTTTTTCCTTGCTGAAATCCAAATCCCTTGTGCAACAGTTTTTCTTTCATGCACTTTTGACACACCAAAAGAATCATCATACATTGGAAGAATGGGACTTTTTTTTCCATTAAATGCTTGTATGAGCATCTTACAAGTTTATTTTTTTGACTGATAATGTGTTGCTTCTCTCCAGTCTGCTCCTTAGGTTTGACAAGATGTTTAATTTTTACTTAGTTGGAATTAGGTGATCTGACTCTTCCACATTGTTATTCAAATCACCCAGATTTCTCTCGAAGTTCAGGCTAAAACAGCATCTGATGCTGCAACCTGTTTTCATTTGAAAAGTTGTACTTTTATGCACACAGACATACACGATTCTTTCTGAGCATACTCCATTCTCCTACCTGTTGCACTGTGCTGTTCCGTGTGGAGAGGGATTAGACCAAGGATTCACTGCCTCCCAGATATTCCCAGTCCTTCTTAAGGAACCCATTTTAGTAACTCTATTGGAAGCACCTCCTTCCTTACTTAAGATCCTTCACCCAAGCAATGTGGCATGGTGGGTCCCATCACAATCTCTGTCCCACTTTGGTTCATAGATAGAGGAAGCAAAACTGTATTCTTAACATCTAGTAACCATGGCTGCAAGTGTATGCATAGCAAAAAGGCAGAAGATTAATGTATGTCACATTTCATATTTTTTTTATTTTTTTAAAAAAATAACTTATTTCAGTCTACTTTTGGATGTTTCTTTTCCTTTAGAAAATAAATGTATACAGCAAGATGATTGGATAGCCTGCCAAAAATAATAGCCTCATTTTTTCTGGTATATATTATATACAGTAAACTCAGGAACCTGCTGTATTTGTCCAGATTTCTTCCTCTTTTTTGTTATGCTTTGTCTTCGAATGAGGTCAAGAGAAAAAAAAATCATTAATATCTGTCAACTTCCTTTATAACCTTAAGGAAAAATCTTTGTATGATATCACACAGACAGATTTTCAATTTCCTTGTGTAATAAACAGATGCTTTAGGATTTGGATGTAATTTAAAGGTTTAAAATATCACATTGAGATTGATGAATAAATCAGTTGTGAAGACAAAAACATTGATGCCTGTTGAAAATACCTCTCCAGACAGGCAGGAAATGAAATTAGTTCCCAGTAAAGTGTGGAGATGAGGATCACTGTTTAGTTCTGCTGCAGGCTTTTTAGGACTTGCTACAGTGGCACAGTGAAACTGCTAGGGCTACAGAAATCTAATTAAAGAGCAAATGTCCCTCCTGACATCGAATTAATCTTTATCAAGTTCCCTATTTTTATTTCAATCTGGAACAAGAAAATGAAATTTAAAATTCTAGGCATGTTGCAAAACAGTTGGTGATTTTCTCTTGAGCATTACAATGCAAAAACATTCACCATTGTTTAATTAGACCTCGAAGCACTCATTTTCTGAGCACTTTTTATTTCATCATTGTTTGTTAAGGGCTTACATAAATAGTACACAAATATTTACTACAAGCCTGGTACAGGGCTGTCTCCCTCTGTTGTACAAATCTATATTTCCAGAGCTTTTTTCTATGGATGAAAAAGCTGAAGTAATTATTGTTTACATGATCATAGATTATTGGTCCTTCATATTGTGTTCAAGTTTCTTTAATTTGCCTTAAGAAGCACACTCTCCAACACCTGCATTATTACTTCTGTTGCTGGTGCCCCTCTGCCAGGCTTAGTGCAGGATAGTCCTGGGTGCTGCCTCTCAGCAGCGTTAAAACCATGGCTGCAGAGCCAAGAGTTGGCTCTGGCTGCCGATGTGCCTGTATAGTCCATGGGGTTCACAGAATCACAGAATAGTCTAGGTTGGAAGAGACCATCAAGATCACCGAGTCCAACCTCCGACCTAATGCTAACAAATCTTCCACTAAACCATATCCCTAAGCTCTACATCTAAATGTCTTTTAAAGACCTCCAGGGATGGTGACTCAACCACTTCCCTGGGCAGCCTATTCCAGTGACGAACAACCCGTTCAGTAAAGAAGTTCTTCCTAATATCCAACCTAAACCTCCCCTGGCGCAACTTTAGCCCATTCCCCCTCGTCCTGTCACCAGGCACGTGGGAGAACAGGCCAACCCCCACCTCGCTACAGCCTCCCTTCAGGTACCCGTAGAGTGCAATAAGGTCGCCCCTGAGCCTCCTCTTCTCTAGGCTAAACAGTCCCAGCTCCCTCAGCCGCTCCTCGTAAGACTTGTTCTCCAGGGTTGGTGTGTGCTAGCCCCAAACTGGTGGTGGCTCGGATACCTCTGCACTGCTTTAAAATTTATCATATGAGCACATCTTGAAGAACAAGCCACATGCAAGGCATTTATAAACTAAAATGGATGCAAGATTAAGACATTGTTATTCCTTGTTTTGTGGATAGGAGAATAAAGCTCAGATCTGTGGCTCTAACCTTAGCACAAGAGGTATCAGTCCAGTCCAAGAGCATCCTTTGCTGGAAGATAGCCAAAGAGAGTTGGCTCTGGTTACACAGACAACCCAAGAAAGGACAAGAATAAGATAAGTCCTGACCTAGTACCAAGCTGGCATTTTAACCAGGGGACCATCCTCCTACATCCAAGCTATTTCTTTGTCCAGAAATCCTATTGCACCCCTGTTCTTGTCCTCTCACTTGGGCAACAGTTTATTCTTGCTGCAAGAGTATATGAGTCTCTATACCTGCTCACTTGCATCCTTCTCTACAGCAGTGCTCAGGAACTAGCCACATTTTGCATTTTTCTTGCATAGTTGGTTGGTTTTCCCGAAGAATTATAGGAGATCACTCAGGATCTATGCTACCAAAGGTAAACCCAAATGCCTGAGGGCAGGAAGTGTTTCTGTGGCTAGTTTCCTCTTGCAGCTAAATTAGAAAGGGCTTATGGGTAATGTTTTGTATAAAAATTATGACAGGGATATACAAAACCAATTTTTCTGCCTTGTAATTGCACAGAACTTCAAAGTCATTGGGTAGTCTGCTCAATTACAGTTTCCTTTGGATTTGTTGCAGGCATGCTTTTTGCATCCTGATGTGCAGGTTTGCAGCCTAGTGAAAAGGCTGTGCACAGAGCGTGGTGGTTACTGTCAGGATGAGTGCATTTTATTTTATCTTATTAGCAGGGCAGCATATAGGCTACATTACAACTAGATGCTAGATTCAGCTCATGAACTTGACCGCTACTAATGATCTATTTCTTGGCATCATCAGGGATAAAGTGAGCCTTCCAAGAGCATTTAAGGCACTGAGGTGTGACTCCCTTCTCCATGTGGAAGAGAATATAGAAGAAAGTTGTGTACAAAGTTGAACAGGCTCCCAGGGAAAGTGAACAGGCTCCCCAGGGAAGAGGTCACTGCACTGAGCTTGTTGAAGTTCAAGAAGTGTTTGGACAATGCTCTCAGACACATGATCTGATTTTTGGGTTGTCCCATGTGGAGCCAGGGGTTGGACCCAATGATCCTTGTGGGTCCCTTCTGACTCAGCATATTCTGTGATTCTATGATTCATTTATGGCCTAAGCTAAAATCTGTGGTCAGGATGAGCAGAGAACGTACCATGAAGGAAGGATGTGAAGAAGGAAGTGACATTTTATATATGAAGGAAGCTCTTTTTGGAGATGGGAGGGTGGCAGGTGGAAACTGAGAGTCCTCATTTATCTTGTTTAAACGCAGTGTGGCTGAGTTGTTAAATCTGCAACTGAAAACACCTGTACCCAAAATTTCTGTCTTCACAATGACAGTGTCTATGAAGTAATCACACATAAGCCACTAACTTTTCAAATTTAAAGCTATGAGTTTTAAGCCTATCTACTCTACATGTGGACTTTGACCAGAAGTGGATCTTCAAACTAGGTATTTTACATCAAGTTCCGTGTGTGATTTTAAAGCTACAGATCCTATTAGCTTGTCTGGGAATTGTATACCTTTTTTTTAAAAAAAAATATTATTATTATTATTATTATTATTATTATTATTTTCCAGCAGATATCAGCATTCGCATACTTTTATCCAATGTAGTTCTTCTAACTTTACAGGAACACGATATAGGCTGAGTCAGGTACATTACGGCAGTGCATAATAACCTTGAAATTTCTCCTGGTTTTGAAACACAGCATTTTAACTGATATATCCTAATCTATCGAAAGACCTAAAAATTATTATGCTTTGTGATATGAGAGATATTTTAGGGAGCAGGTCAGATGTCCCTTTGTAACTTCCACTTTTTTTCTTTTCCTCTTGGTTTCAAAAAGTAAGTTATTCTGTGCTACTTTCACTACATTAGTCCAACAACTGTTAAAAAGCTTTGGTTGAATTTCTGTTTAGTTGAGAGAGAAGTACAAATAAAAGAAGCAGCAGATGGTCTCTTTGTGACTGAATGAAGAAAGAAGGTTTTGAGAACAATATGTGAATAGGTGTAGTCTAATAAAACAGTCAGCCACCTGCTGCCTACATCCTTCAAAAAGATTCTGTTGCATATTCTAGGAATTAACGACTAGTTTATGTCCTTACGTCCAATCCAAACGGAACCTCTAAGGAGCAAGCAGACCTTTTTGCTCCAGTGTTGATTAAGTTGTTCTCTTGGTTTTGAGTTGTTTTCCCTTCTAGTTCTATCCTGTGATTGTTAACACCAGTTTGGTGCTATTTTATTTCTCAAACCAAAGATTTTAAAACGTGGAAAGCATGTACATTTTCTCTCCTTTTTTAAGTCTGAGAACTGAGAACTTGAAGTATACCTAGGGGAAAGAAAAATAATAAAAAAATATTAAAAAAAAATAAAAAGAAACAAAAAGGGGGGCTTCTACTGTTTTGCAGTACACGCCTTGTTTTTATTTTTATTTTATGTACACAACCTGTTGCTTGGTTTCCATGCATCGTAATGCACTTGCTGTCTCTTCTAGGGATTTACTCTTCAGCCTGATTATCAGAATATCATCAATCCAACATCAACAGCTGCACAAGTTGTTACCCAAGCAATGGAGTATGTTCGTTCAGGGTGCAGAAATCCTCCGGCACAGACTGTGGACTGGAATAATGACTACTGCAGTAATGGGTAAGCAGCCAGTGAATGCCACCTTGTGTCGAGCAACATTCATGACACAATTATCTGACTGAAAATATCTTTGTTGCCCGTTTCCCTACATTATTTCAGAAGTGCACCTGTAAGACACTGTATTTGTCGAGCAATTAGACTAATGTGTGATAATAAGTTTTCAATACACACATTTATCAGAGATTTTTGTCACCTTATTGCAGCACATAAATTTTGGACTTTGAGAGCTACCATTCATTAGAAAAGCAGAAGTGAAATCTTAGGGAAAAGGCGTAGGAAAGATCTAGTATGATCACTTCCCCCTACTTAAGAGACAAATGGTGTGAACTGTTTTCTCCAAATATTCCACTGATGAGGAGAGCTTTCTGCCAGTGAAAACATTTGGTTTGGGTCATGGGAATCCAGGTCAGTGAGACCCAGAGGTGATGGGATACAAGTTACATGGAAGGGAACGATGTAAAGATTACCTGACAGTTACCAGAAACAAAACACCATATGTGTAGGAGTTCTGTGCCCCTACCAGTACCTCCTTCAAAGCCTCAACTCCTCAGCAGCCTGTTTTTTGTGGAGTCAGTGCTCTATCTGGAGCTTCCTGGAAACTTTTTAGACACTGAACAGAAGGTATCTTCTGAGCTTTAGATGATAGATGTGCCTTGTGAACACTACCACCAGCCTGACCTCCTCTTGACCTTGGCATGAATACCAAAGACACAGGCAGATAAAAGCTCTTGGTTACTGCCAAAGTAATTGAACTCAAAGTGTAACTAAACACCAGTTTCAACTATTGCATTTACTCAAACTCAGAACTGTACTTGTGCTATTGTTTTAAAGTATTTCTGCAACACAAACTAAACTGAAGAAAAATCTTTTTATGGTTACAAGTTCAGAAAAATATCCAGACCAAAACTTACTGACACTGAGGCAGACTTTAACTAGTCTGCTCAATGGCCTCACTCTTCCCCCATAACTAGTGCTTTTGCCCCGAGACTTACCCACTTGTTCAGCAGAATGGTCTCACTTCTGTGCTGTACCACCCAAATGCATTGATCTGTGCTACAGACCCTTGCAGGAGCCCTACCAACAGGCCATAAACACCTCTAGTTTTGATTTCTGGTGTCCTTGAAAAAGCAGTGTGAGATCATTGCCAACAGTGTCCTCTAGGTGCCCAGTGGGTGTAACTCCCATCGGCAGAACCTTTCTGGGAACAGACTCTGTATATGTGTGCTGTGTAGACGTGCGTCTGTGAATCTGTGTGCAAGGACTTAGCGTATCTTTCCTTTGCCAGTGCAATTTATGCTCTGTGCTAATCCTGGACTCCAAACCAAGTAAGCTGTAGAGCTGTGGAAGAACAGAACTGCTGCCTGGGTTTTGGCAAGGAAACAGGAGATGAAGAGCAAAGCCTCTCCCACAGAAAATAATCTGCACTGTGAACCAAGCCCTGTCAGTGATACTTCTACTTTAAATGATATACTTTTTTTCTGACTTGTACAGACTGTTCCAGGATAAAAAATGGTGAATGATTCCTTTTTGCTCTGAGCTGGTATGTTTCATCTGAAGCTGAACCCTGGCAAGAACAGACTGTAAAAGTGTGCTGGATGGTGCATTGGTGGAAGGTCTCCCATAGAGCCTGGAAAAGTTAGTTGAGTTGGGCTCTGTTAGAACCATCTGGTGCTCCTTTGCTCACGCTTACCTGAAACTGCCAACACAGCGCATTTTGGCTATGCCTGGACTAATAAATAAAAGAGGCCAGAGAGAGCTGGCTGGCACCTATGTTCATATAACTAACCTCTCCTGCCTTCTACAGAAAGGGTGCTTATGGGGTAAGGTCCCTAGAACTGTGCTAAACTCACATGTACAAAGCTATGCAGTTTGTGAGTGAGGGACCATCTGTATGACCAACCCACTAGCACAGGTGATCCCAAAATACTGCTTAAACTCATGTATCCTCCTGTTCAGTTTAGACACAGATGTGGCCTCTGGGTTTCTATATGTCACTATGGCAATAGGGCTTTTCTTATTTTTTTGTATTATTACCTTGGTAATACAGCTGTACTTCAGTGATATGCTTGGAATTAATGACACAGTAGGGTTGTGGGGTTCATAAAGGGAGGAAAAGGACTAAAAATTTGACAAATTTAAAAATCACATTTGTTCTTTTTCCCTTTGAACAGGGGCATGCAGAGGGACAAAGCACTCTACCTTACCTGAAAATCTGAAACACCTCTCCTTTCCACTGAGGAATGCAGGGAAGTCTTTTCATCACGGATTGCTTTATGCAGTCAAGGCAGTTCTGCATTTTATTAGAAAATACAAGTTGCTAAGCACTTAGGACTATTTGAGCTTGTGGGTCACCCACTCTGGAAAAAATAGTCTTGCTTCTTTCTTTTTTTTTTTTCTTTCTTTTTTTTCCCCTCCACCCATTTTTGTTTCCTTCTTTCTTTCCCTTTTTCACCCCAACCATGAGATCCTTTAACGGACATTGCTTTTCTTCTTCCCTGAAGGAAACTTGGACCATTCAGATTTTATGTTGTTTTTTGCTGTGAAGTGCTGCGATAGTAACTGCCTTAGCAACTGTAGATGTCTCGGATAAAAGTCCTGGATTTTCCATTGGTTTTTCATAATGGGTGTTTATATGAAACTACTAAAGACTTTTTAAATGGCTTGATGTAGCAGTCATAGCAAGTTTGTAAATAGCATCTATGTTACACTCTCCTAGAGTATAAAATGTGAATGTTTTTGTAGCTAATTGTAATTGAAACTGGCTCATTCCAGTTTATTGATTTTAAAAAAAAGGGTTAAATTGGCAAACATTCATATTTTTACTTCATTTTTAAACAACTGACTAATAGTTCTATATTTTCAAAGTATTTGGAGAAAAAAAAGTAAAATATTCCCAAAAGGTATTAATTAAAAATATTGGCTTCATCTCATGAAATAAACACAAAAACTAGGGGAAAAAACAGTGTTGATAAAGAGCAAACACATTTATTTTGTACTGCCTAAAAATGCTTCTTTTTTTAAAAAAGAAAAAAAAATCACTTTATGTGTACTGGTTAGTAAATGTCATTTAAGTCCTTTTATGTATAAAACTGCCAAATGCTTACCTGTTATTTTATTAGATGCAGAAACAGATTGGAGACAGCTAAATTATAACCTTTACATATGGCTATGTATTATTGTTTCTTCATACTGTGTCTGTATTTAATCTTTTTTTATGGAACCTGTTGCGCCTATTTATGAAATAATAAATATAGGTGTTTGTAAGTAAATTTGTTAGCATTTTAAAGAGGTTTCTTTGACGCTTTAACTTTTGCTGGCACAAATTGTTCACAACTGATGTGAATACTTTATTTAGTTTTTACAGTGACATATATAACACCAAACCTGCTTTTCTGGCAGAAAATGAAGGTAACCAATACTTATTTCTGTATTTCTTTGGTTGCTAACGGAAAAAAAAATAAAAAATGGTACTTTTAAGTAATATCCTTTTTAAAGTATTGTAGTAAGAAGTTGCCCAAAACCAAGACTTGAACCAACAAAAGTAACTAAATAAAACTACAAAATGACACTTCTTGAAAATTCATCAGTTTTTGTTAATTAGTCAAGTGGAATAGAAATATTACCAACAAAAATATTACCAAATATGCTTCAAACATTTTATTATACTTTCAAAAGTTCCTACAGAGTCTTAGGGAGTGTATCACAAATACATACTAAAGTGAAAGGTAAGTTCAATAGCCATAAGGAAACGGATTTAAAAAATCTATTAAAAAAAAAAAAAAGGCATTTTGTCAATGTTTTTCTTCAGGGATAGATCTGAAAATGTTTTTCTGGAGGATTTCATCCCAGATGCCTGTCAAAGTAATAGAGAGTACCACTGATTTGTATTGTCTGTGTGAAATAAAGGAAGCAACTCAGAATAAATACAAATTATGCAATGCCATTGATTTTTATAGAAAATAAAACAGAAACAAACGTATGCTTGCTTTGGAATGATTTCAGGCAATGTACAGTTGAAATCACTTGGCATGTAATAACTAATAAATAATGCAGATCAGATGTGATTACTCAGATGACTGTAGCTGAGAGCTCTAATTTTTCTGTCTTGAAACTGTATGAAAACTTGTGATTAAATTCACAGTTTATTGTTTGTCTGTTTAGTACTTTAGAAATATACCAGCACTACTAATTACCCAATGTCTTCTATTTATTATATTATAGTAAACTACATTTTCCACTCATATTAATTCCAAAGTGAGAAGATAATTATTGGGATGAGAAAAATCAGCTTTGATTTTGACAGGCAGATTTATTTTTTCTTTTACAGAAAAGAACTGTGTTATCTCCATTTCTTTTAGAGCAGGTGCGCAGTCACATAAAGTTGTTAATTTCGATATCCAAGCAGAGTTCAAAATACAAGAAAACTTTAATGTAAATAATAAAAAAAAAATACATCATGAATAAAATACTTATTCTGTACGAATCTCTTGCTAGTTGATGTCTCTTAGTCTGTAAGAACGGAAACCTGCTGTGTGTTTACCGCACAGCACCTTTACCAGTCCTGGGATTTGAGTGTGGTTCTTTGTTCGAATGAGCCAGCTGTGCTGGAAGAGCAGCAGCTTTGCTCTGGGTTATACTGAATCTACTTTGTTCCAAGGAGAGGTCCAGCTCTTCTGCATAAATGTCAGTTCTTCATGTCTAACCTTAGGAAAAAGCAATGGTTGCTGGCCAAGGGCAGTTTGCTCTTTGTTTTCAGCTGCATATTGTTGGTACAAATTGTTGATAAGTGGAGCCCAAAAAGTTGAGGTTCTTCTGCAAGCAGGCAAAACTCCACTGGAGCTGATGAAGATAGGCACCATCCTTTGCTCTAGCACTTTGGCTTAGGCACCACAGTAATACATATACCCAAGTTACTGGTTGTAAGTCACCATCTGTCATAAAGATGATAATGAGACAGCATACAGGAACAAAACAACCTACACACTGAAGCAACATAGTAACAACAAAAAAATACAATAAAGACATCCATCAAAATGATAGAAACAAAAGAAATAATGTCTTCCATTAATTGGAACTAGTTTGTTGGTTGGTTGTTTTTTCTTTTTTATTTTTTTTTCCTGATGATTTTTAAAAAGTGGTAGGTGAAATGCAAAGTTAGGAACATAAGCACTCCAGAGGGTTTAAATTCTGTCTACTTGCACCAAGGTAAGCAGAAGTTTTGAAAAGGCAAAGAGCTCTTTGAGTTTACTGCTGATCTCAGAGTGCTCTGTTCTGGTGATGTGAGCCCTGGTCTCTCACCCAACTCACAGAGGTTCAAGCATCACATCCAGCTGCTACCTCTGACCCAAAGAGGCTCTTTAAAGGACTTGCTGTAGCATTTTTCCCCCTACATTCATCTACAGGCAGGAAGCAATTAATGTATTCATGGAAGGCCTCAGCCATTCACAATGAAACTTAATGTATTCATGCCTGCCTCTCTCTCCCTCACCAAATACCATTTCCTGATTCCAGTGGCAAATCTGCCAAATATTCCCTGCGAGGCTTCTCGGTAAACAGGAAATCTTGCAATAAAAAAGCTCATTACTGGAAGGTAAGAGACAGGCTTATCACCTTCCTCGACCTTCTGAGACTTCATCCCAACCTCAGCTACCATCTCCAAGGCTGCGTCTGCCTATTTCCTACATGATTCTGTAAACATGGTAGATCCATGGAGATCTCCTTCCGTGCTCTGGGGACATAGAGTAGTTAAAGCTTTTACTCTACACAGTCTGAGAAATAGCTAAAGAGCTGTATGTAACCCATACAGGGAGTCACTCCCCAGAACTCCCCTCGATAAAGAGGTCTTGATATAGACAGATATAGAGCCATTACCTGGTTAATTATTTATTTGGCATCCTCGAGTCTTTTTACATTTAAATGGAGTATTATTTTGGGTGTATAAGAGTATGAGAGCTGGCAGTGCTGCAGAAGGTGCTCAGCACCTCAGAGAACACGAGTTCTTGCTTCGAGTCAGGTTTCTCAGACAGCATTTGCTTTCCTTTGCAAAGACATGTATTTTATTATTACCCAGCAACACATTAAATCACAACTCAAATGTACTTCTTATTCCACTGACAAGGGGACAAGTAAGAACAATGACTTGTAACATTTCAGAGTCTGTCACAGTTACTGCCTAATTAGAGAAACCTACTAGCAAATGTGCATCTGCATGGATCCTGCGACTGTCATCATTTCACATTCTATTACGGGCTTGCTGCGATAGACACTTTACAAAGAAATTTCATTCAGGCTAATACCAACCTGGCAAACATATAATTGGCTAGAAAATAAAACAGGAGAGAAAAAGAAAGAGAAGAAGGGGAGAAGAAAAGGAAACCTTCCTATTTTGAAAACAAGCTCTGGAAAAAAAAAAAAAAAAAAAAAAAAAAACAGTGTGCTGCAGAGAAGATCCTTACCCTCTGACAATTGCGTGTTTACAACGAGTCTGAGCATAATTGCTCTGATGGGCTGTCAAGGAAAAGATTAATTTGGCAAAGATTAGTATTGACTTGCTGTTTATTAAGGCTTTTAAACAGCTGTATCTGGCAACATTCCTGTAAGTGCCTGTCATGTCTGAAAATCAGGCTCACACCCGGGTGCTTGCCAGCTGTTGCTAAACAATCTTACCACTTTGAGTATCTTTCTCCAGGCCAAACAGCAAGAGCAAAGTATTGCCAAATGAGTCTCTCTCATCCTGTCACTTTTCAGGGGCCCTGAAAGCTCAAATGTCAGTTTATGGCTTGATGGCTGGGCTGATAGCAGCCAGCGGAAGGCGGCAGGCTGGTTAGAGAGGGGTGCTGCGCCGGCCGGCCCGCGTGCGTTGGGAGGGGGCTGCAACGAGTCACAAAACCACAGCTTGCGACTGCGGTGTGGTAGAGGGGATTTAAACCCCTGAGCACCTGCTGACAAAGTTTCATGAGGGGAAGGGCTGCAAAAGGAGCGGTTCATCCCCCCGGGCTCTGCACACGCTTGGCAGGCTGCAAAGCATCAAGCCAACACATGAGGAGGATGTGTGCAAGTACAGTAGGCACCATTAATCATCCTAAAATGAGCCAACATTTTTTTCTGTGATTTTTTTTTGTTCCCCCTGCTGATAAACAGAAGTCATAAAAGCCATACACCCAAAATACCCTGGGTCAATGGGAACCTGTAAAAGGAAAGATGTCAGCTGTTATTTTTGTTATGTTACTTAAAACAGTTCGGCTTTTACTGTAGGCTTTAGTAGCTGGTTCAGAAACAAATAATACCAGTGGAAAGAAGGATAAATGGCTGCAGCTAAACGCCAATACAAATAGCCATGTGTTACAATTAAAGTTGATTTGGCCTTTCCAATAGAAGGCTGATTTTCTGGGATTAATCTCGACCTTTTCAAGTTGCATCAGGCTGAAATAAGTTGTCAGAACAGATGTGAATTTTGTTTGCAGAGAGCAATCGTAATCCAGTAACCCTTAGAACATCAGTGTTTTCCAGACTGCCAGCCAGCTGAATGGTGAGGATGTGGATGGGAGATGCTGAATGCACACAGCAGGCAGGACCAGAGGATTCACAGCAATGTCCAGAGGCTGGAAGGTTAGGTCATAAAATAATTCAGAATGGAAAACAAAGCATTTTTCCTTTAACTCTGGAATTACCAAGCAGAACAGTGCATGCACAACTCCTTTTAAAAAAGACATTAGGTCAAGCATGGATACCTTTATAAAAAGTGTTTTCTGGCTAGAAAGAGGAGTGGGGGGATATTCCATGTGCAACTATTTCACAGCAGGCTAGGCACACATTTTGTAATACAGAAGTCTCTGAAGGCTCCAAGAATCACACATTTCAGAGCTTGCTCTAAAGTGGCTTTCTAAGAAGTTTTGCCTTACAATATGTATAGCTTCAATATTTGAGAAAAAAAAAATAATAATAAATAAATATTCAGACTTTTCACACTTTGAAATCTAGAGTCAATCGAGAGCTTCAGTGGAAGTAAAGAAGCCGCAGATCTTTCCAAGTTGGGTAGGGGTCAGAGGGGCTATTCACCTGAACATCTTAGCACAGCTCATGTGGCAATATAAGCCCTCTGCATTCACTGAGCCCACAGCTTGCTTTCTGCACAACAAAACACTTGGCCCTGTGTTTATGCCAACAGTGTAGAGTATTCTTAAGCACTGAAGAAGTGAGATTTTTCCTGTTGTCTATATAGCACTACTTAAATACAAACATGATGTTCCAAAGTTCATTCAAAATCATGCTATTACTTCAATAAATAAGGCTATCTGTTTTCCTAATTAGTAGAAGAAGACTTTGTGTTTTGATACATACTTCTGCTGAGGGTTCTGAAGTAATAAGCTGAGCCTTTCAACTTCTCTGGCATACACATATCTGTTAGTTTTTTGTGTTAAATAGATAAATACAAAAAATGATAAATGATGTCTCCAGGAACAGGAAGTAATTTAGTGGAAGAGTAGCTGAGATCTGAGAGTTTTGGAAAAAAAATAAAAAATAAAAAATAAAAATAAATCTCCTGCCTTAGCTGTAACTCAAGTTCAACAACTGTGAAGCAGTGCTCAAACCCATGAGGACAGCTTTAATCAGGTGAGATTTTACTAATATATATAATAAATAGGGAGATGTTTCCAGGTTTTACTGGTCTTCTGCATTTTCCTACTTGTCAGCCCTAAGAGTACAATGGAGTGCTATTTTCAAACTTATCTGTAAAGTAACTTTTAAAAGAATAAAATAATAAAAGAGGGATTAATCTCTGATCTCACACTTCTGGAATTTTACATTAAAATTTCAAATCTTATGAGACTGTCATTTTGACTAGGCTGTTTTTAAATGCCTTTATTTCTCCCTCTCTCTCTGAACAATTTTGCCCTAGACCCTGGCAAAATCCCTTTCCTTCCTGACTTTATGCACCAGATTTATCAAAGCACTATACATATATATATATGTATGTATATTTACATACGTGCACACCAAGGAGACTCATTGGACTCACAAGGCCAGAGTCATGACAGCTGAAAAATGGGGCTGTCCTGCTGCTCGGTCCCCAGCAGAAATTGCCCTCTGCAAACAGGCTGGCGGTAGTGACACAAGGAGGTCCTGGCAGCAAGGTCACGCTTCTGTGCTAAATGGGTGATAGATTTTCAAGGCTATTTCTAAATTCTCAGGAGAGATCAAAAGCAGAAATAGGCTATCCTGTCTTCTTGTACTGTGTCAGCTTTGGACTGGGAGGAACCCAAGCCCAGGCTTTCCAAAGGTGACCCCAGCACAAGAGCATTGACTGGAGTGAATCCAAGGGAGGCCACCACGATGGTCACAGGGCTGAGCAGAGAGTTCAGGAAGAGAGACTGAAAGCACTGGATCTGGAGAGTCTCAAGGAGAAGAAGTTAAGGGGAGCTCTTACTGCAGTATGACACTGCCCAACAGGTGTTAGAGCAAAGACAGGGCCCAAATCTTTCAGTGAAGGACAAGAAAAAACAGACACAAGTTGCAATGAGACAATCCTGACTGCATATTAGGAAAATAAAAAAATCACCAGGAGGGGGGTCAAAAGCTGAAATAGGAGCCCAGAGAGGCTGTGGGATCTCCATCCTTGGAAATACTCAAAACTCAACTGGACAGCCCTAAACAGCCCCGTTTCATGGGCATTTACTGTGGGGATGGAGTGGACCAGAAAACCTCCAGGGGTCCCTTCTGACCTATGCTAGTCTGTGGCTGTGTTTGACACAATATCCTCACCCACAGGATAGAAAGAAAGCGAGCAGATCGTGGTTATTTGGCCCCAGTTTTGGAAAGGGAGTAAGAAGGTTTCTGTTGGTTACTTCCTGTTATACACCTCATGTGCTACAGTAAATTGAACTATTTTGAGCTCAGGTTTCACAGTCTGGTTTTACATCTACAGAAAAAGCAAAAGCGAATGTCATTTATATATGAGTTTCCTGTGGAGATTTATTTAAGGGAAAAAAATACTCCCAAGCAAGACATAAACCCTAACCCACCAATCACTTTTCTGAAATGAATTTAGTCTACATTTTTGGGAGTGCAACTTTCATGCAAAGACAAGCAGGAATGTATTGGTTGCCAAAGTAAAGCTGATCAGTTAAAGCTTGGACTCAGGGGAATAAGGCCTCAGATAAATGAGGGAAAAGTTACAGAATTTTCCTTTTTTATTTTTTTAATGTATAGCACTCAAAAGAAATCTCTGGGGCTTCAGTACGTGACTTTCCATTTTAATGCTTTTCCTCCACCAGATGGTTTAGATAAAACCTATTAGTTTCATTCGTGCAAATGGTTTCATACAAAAAATGTCCATTTTTAGCATATTTGCCTCAAGGCTTGGATTTTAGTGTCTTTTTTTTTTTTTTCTTTTTCTTTTTCTTTTTCTTTTTTTTTTTTTTCCAGAAGTGGATAAGTTTTTCCTAGTGTCTAGTACTTTAATCATCATCATTCTTACCATCAAATAAGATGCACACCAGAATATGGTTGATGAGTCCTCTAAAAGAATTTATGTCAAAAAAGTGCATTAAAATTACTTCATAAATTTGATTTATGCATCTTTTCATATAACCTTTGCATGTTTGCAATTTTCCATAAGCTTAGTTATGATCATTTCAATCTCTGCATAAGTAGTGTACATGCTCTGTCAAACATAATGATGCAGACCCTTTATCTTCTTTTTTGTCTTGATGTCATTACTTTGCAGAATACATTCAGTGTGTGAAAATTGGAGAAGGTTCACTACTGGAAACCCTAACTAAATCCACTCCCGTTTCTGGAGGTAGGGAATTCCCCTTAGCAATGAAATTAATATGGCTTGGATATGCACATGCTGAAGGGATATTAGGAAGGCATACATGAGTAATTTTAATTCTGTGGAGTCTTTATCATTCAAGGAGTTCATTTGGAACCAACAGAAGTGGACACAGGACACACCAAAATCTCTTCATTAACACAGCCACCCAATTTGATTCAGAACAGACGCTATCAGCTGTTTTCTCTCATTTCAGCAGAGCTCTCTGGAGGCTCTTGGGTGCCCAGCACCCAGCCTGTCGGTCCTGCAGAGGACCTAACCAGCATCTGATGGAGGCACACTGTTAGGAACAGGATCGCTGGCCTCCTTCTGTGATCAGAGGAAAAAGATCAGCACCTCCATGGTGCATATTAGTGTGGGATGAAACTCCCCTCCCCTTTGCCTACGGTACCTGTCTACAGTGCCTGTCTACCTGCCTACTACCTGTCTACAGTACTTGACAAGCCCAAAAACATATGACTGTGCAACACCAGGAAGTAATTTCTCCCACCAGCAGCTGATCAGTTGACTGAAGATGTGCAGGGGACCGAAGCTCCCACAGCTGCACTGCATGAGTTTAAGAGAGTTCACTTAGGGCTAACTTTGCTGTCTTCCCCTGTACTGCACCTCAGCACCAGTAACTCAGCAATTCACACAGCAGAGATTACAATTCAGATTTAGATCCTGACAGGTATTCATCAAGTTAAATGTAATAATATGTAGCACAGAGATTTAATAACAAATTAACACTATATGTATCTTCCTACATTGGGTACTCCAGCTTCTTTGGAAGAAACAAAGTTGGTGAGCAGCTGTTGGAAGAGACAATGAAAGGGAGTCAAAAGCAAGGAAAGAAAAGGGAAAAGAAAGGAAATAAAATTCCTGTGTGTCTTCGAGATGTGGGTTTGTGTAGTATCTCATCATGTTGGGCATTCAGAAAACCTGAGTGTATGTAAATAGAAACCATTCCGAAGAACAAAACTCTCCATGCAATAAGGGGATTTCCAGTCATGAGTATATTGGTTGCAGGATTTACACCACAGGGGCAATACATTGACAGACCGTGACTTCATATATACATCATTGTATTATTATAGCTGTTAGGATGTTCAGGAGGTTGTAATTAGTGAGCATCAGGGTGTGTAAGCCCCCTGCGTGGTGCTGCCAAGGCTAATCCATGTCAGTGCCTACAGGCGACGGTGGAAAATAAAACATTTCAGTGAACAGCAACAGGAAAATCTAAGCCAGGCCAAGACATCCACAAGGCCCTGTGGTATGAAACAAAGGCAGGCATAATCCGTGGCTCAGAAATAACTGCTGATCCAAGGCTTATTTTTGTGGTGCACCTCCTGCATCAAGAGAAAGATTTGCATATCAAAACGGCAAATGGGAGTGTTGTTTTTTTCTCCCCAAATAATGCAAACAGATATCAGCACTTCACTTAGAGCTGTGGGTGGTAGCTGGGGCACAAGTACTGGCATCTGTGGGCACCAAGGGCTGGATGAGAACTTTCCACCCTCGGCAGTAGTTACACCTGAAGTGGGGCAACTCTCCATCAGGAGAGTGGGTAGCTCTATGATGGTCCTCAGTGGGCTGACATATGTGGATCCATTGGCAGAGATCAGAAGTTAGTGAACTGCTTTTGTCACTGATGACAACCTCAGCAGCTAAATGCTGCATTTCATTTTATTTTCTTTTGCTTTGCCTTGCCTTGACCCTGCCTGCTTCCCTCCCAGAGATCAGCCCCTGGAGCACAGCAGACACCTAAACCATGAGAGATACCTCAGACAGGCTGGTGAGGAATCTAGTAATTGCCTTTGTGGGGATTGCTTTCAAATCCTGGTCCATCCTTCAGGACAGTCTGAGACATTTTGGCCTCAAGCCTGCCATCTCTCTGATGGCATTTGGACAGACCAGCTTGCCTACATCCTTCTTCTCTGCAGCTGAACACACTAAGCCAGGAGGGCATCTGGGGGCAGTCAGGAGCAGTAGAGGCCTGTGAAGGGACCACCACAAACATGCTCCTCTGGGCCTCTTCACTCTGGTGCTGTTCTGCAGTCATTACTCTGTCCCCTCCAGCCCATACCCATAAATGCCATGTCAACATGCCAACACAGGAGCTGTTGGACACACAAAGCTAGCAAGCTACCTCATCATTTATCCACCTCCCCTGGCATTTATCTCCACTCTCCTATCTGTACTTGGAAGCCAGTTGCAGGTGGGTCACCAGCCACTTCTCACTCCTTTCACACTGACTATTGTATGATATGTGAAATAACTGAGAGGGTGTAGGAACCATTCCCATAGCTAGGTAAAAACCGCAGAAGAATTAGACCAATTGTATGGAAATTTTTCAGCATATTGCTTTGGGTAAGGACACCTTCCTGTCCCTCCATGCTCTAAGGAAAGGAACTCTTACCATAGCAGCAAATACATATGATTATGATTTTGTCATAGTGAATATTTGTACCAGGAAAACAGATTCTAAAAGAATAATGTGCATCCAGTCAGGGAAAATGGACCCAGACTATGACCTGCAAGCCCTCAAAGGAGCTATGACTTGAATTACAATGAACTGTTCATGAATAAACTGCATATCAAGAAACAGCTAGTTCATCTCTAAGCATCAGACTTATGGTGAATATTTCTAAACAGAAAAAAAAATGAATTCATCGTATGAATAATTTGTTGCAAACAATTTTCCTACATTAGTTACTTTCCAAATGGTTCTTTTTATCTTTTCTTCAGGGAGAATAAATTTATCTCAAGATTGTCATGCCTTTCCCAAAATGAATCAGAATTCCTCTTGAGAGATACATGCAAGTCAAGAAGCCTACGAAGGTGCTCTTCCAGTAAGGCCTGATCTACCATTAAGACTAAAGGGACTTTTGCCATTGTTTTGAATACAAGTAAATTTAAAAGTAGGAGAAAAAAGAATTTAGACTGTAGAAATAAGAGTGAAGTGAAGGGCAGAATGGTGTTGAATGGATGCGTTGATGTCATGCTATGTTTTCTTTCAAAAGCAAAAACAGATAAACTAGGTAAAAGCACATAAGCAAGCACTTAAAATGAATTAAGCTGTGTTTCAAGAGAGAGTTGAAATTCCCCTTTGTCCTCAAAACAGACTCCTTTTTTCTTTGTCCTTAGACAAGCCAGAGATTTCATTTGCCTCAAACAAAGGAAGTGCTCCCAAAGGAATAAGCATCCAATTTGCAATATGACATGTGAGTGCTCCACCTGCTTTGGGCCAAGCAGAGAACCAGCCTTTCTCTTGAGGACACTGCTGCAGCAAGATCTCCATGGGGATTTGAAAAATTACAGCCTCAGATGGCTGCTGGATATGAGTAAGTTTAGCCTGAGCAGTGTGGAAAAAAAATAAAAAATAAAAAAATAAATAGGTAAATAAGCTGTATTCCCCTTCAGCACATCTTCAGGATTTATAGGGTAAACCAGCAGTGCCAAATAACAGCTCACCAATTCACTCTTGGGCCTTGATATCTATGTTAAGTGCCAGTTAACTCCTGTACTCTCTTTTGTAGTGAAGTTCCTCTGAAACAAGACTTGTGTGTGGTTTTAAGCATATTTCCCTATGGAAATTGCTTAGATTTTGTCCTTGGGGATGGGTGAGGTGGCACCAACCCTTATGTGGTACTCCAGCATTATCCCTGAACGCCCATCCCACTCCCACAGAGCTTCCCTTTCGTGTCAGGGGGCTCCATCAAGGGTTTTGAGCCAAAACAACAACAACAACAAAAACCTCACACAACCTGATCTATGTGTTGTGATTCCAGGATACTATGGGAGCACTGGGGGTGCTGAGTCACTTACATCCACACTGAGTGGAGTGTGGATGCAGCCAGCCTGACAGAGGGGAGGCTGTGCAGAATGGCTGAACCATGCTAAAGTGCTTGTGTGTTCAGCATCCTTTGGACCTTTTCTGTGCCTCACACTGGGAATTGTTGGGGCCAAATGGACCTTCAGACACTCTGGCCAGAGCTGTGAGCAAGACATCAGCCATACAGTGGTCCTGGTCTTTAAATACCACACAGGAAAGGCTACTGAAATTATTCTTGCTCATCCAACTGTGTTCAGGTTCCTGTTTATTCTGGAGATGTATATATATATAGATAGATATAGATATATGGGAGGAAAGGAGTTTTAGTTTCAGTTGAGAGTTTGCAAGCTCTTACTGAGATTGTGAAAACCATTTTGTAAATACAGTAGTGCTTTTTTAATGTCACTTGTGCCAAATGTGTTGTACCAGTTAAAGCAAACTCTGGATGGAATCAAATAAAACAGCTAATGGGAGAATATAATAGATAAACAGCAAGGTTATGAATTTGACAGTTTCCCACTGCTGAGTGTTATTATCAGCAACACTATATTCAGCCATGTGAATTATCGTTGTGAGCTATGCTTCATTTTATAATAGGAAAAAGGCCACGTTTGAAAACTCTGATCAACATAAATTATGCAGCTCATAAGTAATTTCTGATTTATGTTTTGTTTTAATTTGTGACTCTCGGCTCTAGTGATATCTCCGTCCCAAATCACTGGAGAGTCTGCTGTATGTATGCAAACCAGGAAGGCAGCAGTTCACCAGCAGCACGTTGAGTGAGATGGGCAGGGAGGACATCCCAGTGCTCTGCTGATCCGGATCACATGGCAGGAGTCAGAGCAGGAGGCTACTGGGAGGTGAAGGGTTTGCTATCAAGTCATAATCCTGCCATTACCCATAGATGTTCGAATGAAAGCAGCAGGAGCGTTTGCACTCTCTGGGGACAGAGTGTGTTATCTGGGCACCAGGCAGGCATGGATGGAGCCATCTCAGAAGATGATTGCTTGGGAGAAGCGATCATCACTTGCTTTGGGGGTGAAACCAGTGACTTAATAGTTGCTGAGTATCAAAGCGTGCCACCATGAATGATACTCTGTGGATAGTGGGCTTCTTTTCAGCCTCTGTACCTAGGACAGGTGGCATTACTACAAGCTTTTTCTATTTTCAAGCCACCGAGACTTAGCCTAAAGCTGAAGAGTGGCCTTTTCCAATACAGAATGAGCCAGAGAAGCAGCTGCACAGAGTGACCTACTGTCACGGAGCAAGACATTACCATAATAGCAGCCAGATGGTCAGGCTTTGCCTTTATTATTGGAATTATCATTCCTACCACAGGAGTGCTGAGATTCATCAGCCAAGATTGGCACTTGACAGCCACATGATAAAACACAGCCTTTGCCCTACAGAGGTTCCAGTCTAAAACATCAGGACAGGTAAGAGGAGGAAGAGGGGAGAACAGAGAGAGGTCAAGAGGCTCACCAGTTGTTGTAGAGCACTGCAGGCAGGTTTGTGCCAGTGCAGCAGGACCAGCCCCACAGCTCCATAGGTTCTGCCTCAAAACCATCCCACCTGCATGAGACTTACACAGGTCCCTGTAGAAAAGGTCCCATGCTCTGCCCAAGCTCTCCTGTGGTGAAATAATAATAATGACAATACCAGAGGACAAAGTGAAGTTTCACCATTTGACCATTTGTTGCTAAACCATCCTGGCCATCCCTGGATAAAATATGACAACAAACTAATATTGCTATCATCTCCTTTTTATGTTACCAATACAGACTAGTTTGTTTTATCTTTGCCCTTTCTCATTAGGGGGGAAATATCTGAGTAGTCAGTAAGAGTGTAGAGAAAGATCCACCATCAGATAGCATGCATGCACTTGCTTTGTTTATTGTAAAACCACAAGGAGTCTCATGCCATTTTGTTTTTAATTTGCTGAGATCGGAAAAATCAGTTTAACAGAAAAAAAAAAACAAGAACTTACCCACAAAGGTAAAAGCCCTGGGGCAAGAGATAACCATACGGGATTTTATCAAGGTAGGTCACATTTTTCTCTAAAGTTGAGTAAACTCCTAGAATTGATAAAATCTTGCAGCCAGATTTCATTCGATATGAAAAAGCATTTGTGGGAGGGAAGCATCTGTTCATTATCACTCATGGGCTTAATTGTATGTTTGTTATCACCCAGTGGTGTTTTCATACTTACCACATGCACTACCGTATGTCCAACTTCAAAGAGAGAAAGGAATATGGAGTGACTTGTTTCACAAAGGAAGATAGCTTCAAATAACCTGGTTTCCTTCTGAGAAAAAGGAAGGGGGCAAAATCTGGGGAGGGGTGTCTCCTATTGGAGCTAAACTGCGAATGTGAGAATAGCAGACTGGTTGGAAAGAACATACGGCCCCAACGAGCTAGTTATCACTCTGCCTGGTGATTGCAGGAGCTCGTGTGATTCATTTTTCCCAGGAGAGAACTTACCCTTTTGCCTCACTTAAAAATAAAATAAATAAAACAAACCAAAACAAAGTAAAATAATCCCTGTTTCTTACGGAAAAGCATATTGCAGCTCAGAATTGTAAGTTAAGAGGAAGAGGCAAAAAGCAATAGAAAAAAAAATGGAAAGGAGAACAAACTGATATGAGGTCTGATGATATTCAAGAGAGTCTGCCCACTCCTTCTCGCAGTGCTGCCCTCTGTTCTATGTCTGTCACCTTGTGCTCTGCTTCCAGCCTCAGGCCTGTGATTTCAGCTCTGGATTCCACACAAAGTCTTCAACAGCAGAAAATGAAGGAAAAAAAAAAAAAAAAAAAAAAAGGAAAAAAAAAAAAAAAAAAAAAAGGCACACCAAATTTTTTAAAACCCCTTTTCGAATTTCCCCTGGGGAAAAAAAAAAAAAAAAAAAAAAAAAAAGAATAATCATTTTAGGGCTGAAGTAGTTCTCTCGGTGTGAATTTAATTAATTGAAGCAAGAAAGTCCCCAGGAACCCTGTCATAATTCCCATCAAAAACACTGTAGTAAGTAACCCCATAGCTATAGATGAGGGATTTTTTTCATTACTGTTTCAATCTCAACCCTTCAGAAATCCTTTTTATATTTCAGTCATGACTCAGCTGATTTAGGTACTTTAATTCCTCTTTTCTTCCTTCATGCTTTCCATATTGTTCTGGATTTTCTAACAATACATACATGAAATTCATGCTGTGAAAGATGAGAGGTAATCTCTGATAGCAACTTGAAAGCTCAAGTTAAAAATAATCATGTGGAACAAAAGGCTTCTTTTTCTTGTTCTGTAGATTTATACTCAATATTGGTCACATGCCAGGGAGTTTGCTAAGATGTTTATTTCCCCACATACAGCCATGGCAGTGTGCAAGTGTATTGAACTACACTCAAGAGTAGCCATCCACTGCACTTCCATGTCACATTGCATTAAAAAACTAAGTGGACACATTACAGTGACATCTGAGGATTTCTTCTCCCCAGTGCTCTAAGAAGCTTAACTTCCAAAACCTGTTTATTTATCCAAAACCTCATTATCGCAGACACTGAGAATTAGGCAGTTCAACCTTTCTTTCTTTCTTTCTTTCTTTCTTTCTTTCTCTTTCTTTCTTTCTTTCTCTCTTTCTTTCTTTCTTTCTTTCTTTCTTTCTTTCTTTCTTTCTTTCTTTCTTTCTTTC
>NC_048894.1:119581118-119762150 GCF_011077185.1 Oxyura jamaicensis | reverse complement strand
TTTCTTTCTTTCTTTCTTCCTTTCCTTCCTTCCTTCCTTCCTTCCTTCCTTCCTTCCTTCCTTCCTTCCTTCCTTCCTTCCTTCCTTTCTTCCTTCTTTCTTTCTTTCTTTTTCTTTCTTTCTTTCTCTTTCTTTCTTTCTTTCTTTCTTTCTTTCTTTCTTTCTTTCTTTCTTTGTCTCCCTCTCTCCCTCTCTCCCTCTCTCCCTCTCTCCCTCTCTCTCTTTTTCTCTTTCTCTCTCTCTCTCTTTCTCTTTCTCTTTCTCTTTCTCTTTCTCTTTCTCTTTCTTTCTCTTTCTCTTTCTCTTTCTTTCTTTCTCTTTCTCTTTCTTTTCTTTATTTTCTTTCTTTTATTTTCTTTTCTTTTTCTATTTCTTTTCTTTCTTTTTTCCTTTTCTCTCTTTCTCTTCCTTTCTTCATTCCTTATTCTTCATTCCCTTTCCTTTCCTTTCCTTTCCTTTCCTTTCCTTTCCTTTCCTTTCCTTTTCTAGACCAGCCCCAAACTGGCCTTGCTGATCAACTTTTCAGCTTTCATTACTGAAGTTATAATGAATCCATTAGATTTTGGACCCAAGGAAAAACAATCTGTAAAATCTACTGGAGTATCCACTATATTAAATACCTTTTTTTCCTGAGATACTACCTTCATTTTTCTCTTTCTTCCAACCTCCAAGTATAACAGGACACAGGGTCCAGCATATCCTGACATTCTTGGTTCCCAAAGAAACAGAGAAAATGTTTTGCTTATGGAAATTTTCCTCTACTTCCCATCAAAGGGCAAAGTCCAATGACCACCAACACTGGAGAGATGTCATTTACTTCAAAAGGGGTTTTCTCTGGTGGTCAGTGTCTCTGCCCCTTCTGAAAACTTCTGTCCTGGCAGAATAAGGAATCCTTTCACTCCACATTGCTGGTGCTTCTATACTGGATAAATCCCCACATCTACCATGCAAATCTGTTTCTTCATGCTTTCCCAAAATGTAATACAAGTGAGAAATCAGTCCTCCTGACAGCTACTTATAAGCACTAACTGGAAGCACAGAGAAGCAGTTCTCCCAGTCACGTTTTAACCACTTTCAGCACTGGGAAAGCACAGTGGGGAGGTAGCAGTTTATACCATGGTTATAGAGTCGAGGTACCCATACCCCCACCAAGGGTATTAATGACTGTATTCTTCTGTATTAAAATAATAACAAAAACTATCAGATCAAATGATGAAGGTAAACATGGAGATAATCAGGAAGGAGATTTAGGAGTTACCATATAATTCCCCCAAAGCCCCAGGCCTAATTAGTGAGGAAGATAAACCAGTTGACAGACTGCACAGCTAGAAAAACATAAAACAAAGAAGGTTATAATATTTATTATAACTGTATAAGGCAGCAATTAGACCCCCAACCTATGTACAGATCTAATCACCATTCCCTGGAAGGGATAATAGACAGCCCTGCGAGTCGGCTTTGACAAATTAATCCAAGCCTTATCCAAATAAAGAGATTTGTAGTTTTCAATGAAAAATTAACTCCCTTGACTGGGAAGCGGGGACATCACTGCATGTACTAATAGCATTGTACTGAGAGACAGTGCTGCACCATGTCTGTGCTCAAAGTTCTGTCAAATAGCATGTGGGGACTTGTTCAGTGTTGCAGCAAGGGCAATGAATTGATGCCAAAATTTGTGTATTTGTAAAGTATTAGTCATCCTAGGACATAAAGCCTAGTACTGAGATATAGACAGTAGACAGATATAGATAGTCTATAAAGGTTGATGAAGGTGGTCATTCTCTAATTCTTGGCCTTCTTGAAGGACATCCATATATCTCAGACAGGTTAGGGTGAGGAAGTTGCTCACACTGAGCATGCACAGAGTAGAAAAAAAAAAAAGTACTAAACAGATTTAATTACACATTTATACTATAGTGTGTCAATCTAATAGCAAACACAAAAGAAGCAACGTGACTAGTAGGTGAGACATCATATGGACATGCATGTTTTTTCCATTTAAAAAAGAAAAAAAAAAAAAAGATTGTAAAAAATGCACAGAGCTTACAGAGCTCAGGGATCTCAGGGAGCCTCTAAAAATGCTGGGAAAATAAATAAATAAAATAAAATAAAATAAAATAAAATAAAATAAAATAAAATAAAAATGGAGCAAATGATATAATCTGTGGAGAAAGGACAGGCCTGATTTGTTTTTTCCATGTGATGAGTGAGTTTTTTTGCTTTGTCTTCTTTTAGAGCTCCAAGGATTTCAGGTTCTCTGGTATATTTGAAGAAATGTCATGGCCATGGCCAGCATGGCATCTTCTCCCTGAATATTAACAAATGTTCTTTATATTATAGGCTTTACTTTACTCACATGAACAGTATAAAAACTACATGTTGACAGACCAAGAAAACACAATTTTTGCCACAGTGCTTTTAGGAATGTATACAGGGAGTCTGAGGCTATGAAGCTAAGTAGCTTGCAGAAGTCAGTTCCTACTTTTCATGTTTCAGGGCACCTGAAATGAAAGATTTTGTGTGGGGTCAGACAGGTAAGCACTTGTGTGATTGCAGGGCAAGTTAGGTTTTGCATAACAACTTTCTCAGCAGTTAGCAACCCAAGAGAGCTGAGATAGTTAGGAACAGGAAGGGACAGAGGTAGGTCTGACATCCTGCCCATCCCCTGTCCCTGGCACGTGGTTCTGTGCTGCCAGGAGACACTCCCTACTTTACTGGATTTTCTCAAATTCACTTTCTAAAAGCACTCAGCACACCAATCCCTCGTCTCAGCAAAAGCAGTTTTCTGGCTAGAAAGTGGAAAACTAAAGTTCATTTTCAGATAACTACAGAAAGGATATAAACTCATCATCCCACCCTATGGCACAATGTCCCAACCATTAAGATTAGCAGATTTTCCTCAGTAAAAGTAGTGGAGATGTTGCCCCTGAAGTGAAGCTTTAGCTCCGAAGAACTGCTTTTGTGAAATATGCAGGTGTCCTTGGGATTAGGAAGCACTGCCACAATATTTGACTTCAGAGTTTAACTCGGAAATTAGGCCAGACTTGAATACTTTGGGTGGGAATCTAATGAAATTTTCTACCTACAGATAATCTTTCTCTCTCAAAGTGTGCAGAATTCAGTGCAATCTTCCTTTTCAATTTTCAACCTAAACAATTTTGGCAATTTTGGCCAAAAAGCAGAGCTTTTCAAGGGATCCTTTCTCACCCTTCTCCTGAGATTAAAGCATTTACTAAAGCAATGAGGTGTGCTTACCATTCTTTGTGCTTGTATCTGAATTATTCAGAGAAGCAAGACTATGTTATTGTCCAGCTGTCTTTTGAACAGCTGGGCTTTACAACAGTACAGACAAATAGCTGAGCAGAATACAGGTTTTTATAATACCAAGAACATGATATTCAGAGAAGAGAAATTACAAAAAGGATCTTCTTTTACACTGACAGCGAAGTGTTTAGCTGAAATTCGTATGTGATGGAATCAGATAACTAACAGTAAGTCCTTAAGTTAAGTGCCCAAAACAATATTATGCTGGTGCTATACAAAGATTATATGTAGTGATAACCAGATACAGACACTAAGGAAAATAAGTTCTCATAAAACACTTTCTGAGACTAGTAAATAAATAAAAATACAAGTATTAAGATAAAAGTGAGGGGGATTTAAGGGTAGTTTATTCCCAGGAAGAGCCTGTCCACTGAATTTAAATCATTCTCCCAAGCTATGGCTAAGGAAAAATTATCAGGAAAAACATCGCTGGAGCACTAAGGCTGCTGGTCAGGGCATCTGGGGCCCATTGGTGCTCTCAGGATGTGCTCTGATAAATATGAAGTGTTTCCTAACTGTTCTGTTCATAGGCTGTCTAAATAAGGCTGCCCCTGGTGTTCCTAACTAAACAAACCTTTGTGTGTTATCCGCAGTCCTGCTAAAGAATGATGCTAAATGAAAAAACACTTGTTTAACATAAGATACCACTGTGATTTCTTTACCTGTTTTCCTTCCTGTGTTTTACAAGACTAAGTGATTACAACCCAAGTGCAGTTCTAAGTGCTGAGCCACGAGCAGACAGCACAGGAGAGATGCCTCCAGTACTAGTTGCTTATCCCATGCATATATAACAGCTCATGTCTCTCTGTGTGCAGAAGAAGGTACAAAAATGTGGTTTTTCATCTCATGCCAGACAGTTAAATAAATATGCTGGACTGGAAATAAGCATATTGTGGGTCAGGATTTGACTCAGATATCAGCATTTAAATATTGGCCATAGGACTCACTGAGCTGATTCCTGCTTGTAATGAGAAACACTTTAAAGGACATGTGATCTTAATTGAGATATTTCCAGATGACTTCACCACAGATTTCGGTAAATAATTAAAGTGTTTAACCACCACAAAGTGTATGTGTCCTCAGTGCTGGGTCTGGTTACGCATTTCCATCTAGGCTGAAGAACCTATTCTGACCTATTTTCCTCCTACAGTTTGCTTCAGACTGTGACCAAAGGCATCCTTCTATCTTCTCCTGGTTGAGCTAAACAGAAAGAGCTCTTGCATTGCCTCTCTCTCTAAGGTATGTTTACTTGTCCTTTTGTATCTGTCATGACTGTTCTCTGACTCCTCTCCAAATTGTAAACATTTTCCTCAGGCTCAGAGAAAACAGTAACATAGTGTTGCAGTGACAGTCAGATTCATGCCAAATGAAGAGGAAATATAATTTTCCAACTCTTAAGATCACTGTTTACAGCCCAAAGATAGCATCAGCACCAGGGCCCACTGCCACACACTAGGCACTTGTACCGAGCTGAGCTGTTTCTTCACAATTTACTGACTCCCTTTGCATAGAGAGACTAATTCAAGTGACATTACACATGACTGTCTGAAAAAGAAGTTTTGCTTATTTTGAGCAGCACATCCCTTCCTATTCCCCACTTGCCTGTCCCACAGTTTTTGTCAGCTGCAACCCCGATCAGAAATGGTAGAAGCATGAAGTCGTTCTAGATCCACTCTCAGTGAAATGAAATATCTCTGCCCAACACTTACCCATGTTTGCGATGACTGGTTATTAAGTTTTCTATCAGCTAGATGTGCCATGCTAGTTTTTATCATCCCAAATGTTGTACAGAACCCAACACTTCTAAAAGTCAAGCACCATTACCTTTATCAGTCAGCTTTACCAAAAAATCCCATTGGTTGGCTGGACAGGATCTGTTTTCCGTTTGTGTGTGTGAATTGCCTTTAACCTTATTAGTACTGTATTAACACTTTAAAGGAACCGTAGCATTGAACTACATTAGCACTTTGTTTTTTTCTGTGTCACTTGTTTATTATTTGAATGGGAGACTGATAGCCTCGTAGTTACCCAACTTTTTCCTTTAAGCTATTAAAATACAATGGTAACTTAAACAACAAGAAACAAAAGTCTAACAGAATTTATTTGGTGCTCCAAGACTGACTAAATTTCAGCCTCAATGTTCATTGAGTTCCTTTGCCAGCTCTTTTAAAACTCGTGGGTACAGGATATCCAGATTGCTGAATTTAAACTATCTGATTCCATATCTGTTCTGTAACAGATTCTTCTGTTACAACTGGATAGTTCATATTTGACATTGACATATTCTACGTCATATACTGTTTATACATACAAATTGAAATGTTTATTGTACGCTTCTCTTTTTTTTTAATACTATTGAACTGACATCACATACAATTTTATATTAATAAACTTCAAAAAATCATATTATTATTTGTTTTTCTGCCATCTCAAATATTCTCCTTTATGATTAATATTTATTACTAGCAATTACTTCTTGCTTCCAGTAAATAAATCGATATTTCTAATACTCAATTTAAGTAAGGTTTTTTTGAGTGAGTTAGGTTTTCCTTTTTTTTTTTTGCTTGGGAAATGTGGCTTTTGGTCTACTTCATACAACGTTTATAAACATTTGGAATTAATCATTCACATTCATCATTCACTACAACTGTTTTACAATTTTTTGAAAATTATTGAGCTTCATATTTCTGGCTTCATAAAAATGCATATTTACACATTTGTGCGATATAAGAAATAGGCACCATGAGTCTATAGGGATTGGAATCGATTTACTGAAGACCTTAAGATGAAGAGAATTTGGAGGGAGTCATGCAGACAAATAGAAGTATCTTATGTTCAGCGTGACAAAACCAATCAACCAAAACAAACAAACAGTGGAGCTGGTGTAGCTATGCAAGAGGTGTGCATATTTGAAATGGTGTGTCAAGAAAGCAATTTTTACAGTCTAATTAGCTATTAGTTGATTTGAACTCGCTTCAGTGACAGAAGCTGACGGCCTCTTCAGAACTAAAAATAAGCTTTGGGAAAAATTCTCCAAAACAAATTCCAACCTAGCATAAACACTGGTTCTGTCATTACATCACCACACCATTAGTGTAGTAGTCTGTAGAGAAGACAATACGGTTATCTCATCACCTTTTTCTATGACCATACTGTAGGATACACACACTATGAGGGATTAAAATTTCTCTGTGCTGTAAACTTTGCTTAATGACTGACACCTGTTCATAGATGTTCTCAGATGCCATATGCTGAACCTGCTTCCAAGGTCCCTTCCAACCCCTACAATTCTGAGATTCTTTTTTTTTTTTTTTTTAAGGTCTCAGAACAGCAATTTTTGATCACAGCATTTGTTTGGATTTATAGCTATACTACCATTTTCAGTTTACCATTGTTCTCTGTTTTACTCAGTCAGTTACTCAGTAAGGCATGATAGTTGCCAAGCTTTATTAGTAAGTACATCATGATGCATAGAGCAACGGGAATAAACAGCCCAAGAATCCAAATGGAGAAAAATGTCTTTGCAACAAAATATATATGATAACAGATCTTTTTAAATGATATATTTTGCATTTTAGACATGAAGAAAAAGGTTTGGCTCAAGATCAAGGTAATCAAGGCACTGCATAAGCAGAATGGATGAAGAGTTTCCCAAACTGGAGTAAGAATTGATCAGTATGGGCAATTCAGCAGTTTTCTAATTGTCAGGCTAACATTATAAGAGCATTTTATATGCAACCAAAATAGGTTCATTGATTTCAATTGAATGTACACTCTTTCACTTAGCTGGGGATCTGAACCATTGTCCCTGCAAATGGAAGTACTCATGAGCATAATAACAATGACATTATTCATCAATGATATGTTTTATAGCTCTTCTTGTGCTGTTTATTTGACTTTGCTTAGTCCAATTTTAATCATTTAACTTGTGGCTTTTGTAGTGGAATGATGTCTATAGGCAAATAATTTTTTTCTAGGTTATATAACTGTTCTGCAATCTGTTTGACATCGAAAGAAGAAAGAGTTTTTTTTTCCCTTGTGCTACTCAAAGTTTAGAAATGAAATTATTTCTATTGTTTGTTACTGTTTTCAATGTTTATTTAGTCTAACATCTGCAGCTGGGCAGATGTTTGTTTTTTTTCTGTGTTTTTGTAAAGAGAGGAACAGGTTTTCCTTTTTTATTTTATTTTAATTTTATTTTTCTTATGAGGGAAAGCAGCAAAATTGTCAATGCTTTTCAGATATACACAAAGGAAACTCCTCTTATGTGCATATATATGCATGTATTTGCATATACCTGTGTAATTACACATGCATATACATGAATATGAATACATCATTTTTATCACCATATTTATGTATATGCATGTATGTATATAGCACGGAATCACAGAATGATTGAAGTGGGAAGGGACCTCTGGAAGCCATCTGTTTCAACCTCCTGCTCAAGCAGGGCCACCCAGAGCAGGTTGCCCAGCATCGTGCCCAAGTGGCTTCTGAAGATTTCTAAGGAGGAGACTCCACAACCTCTGCGGGCAACCTGTGCCAGTGCTCCACCAACTGCAGAGTGAATATATGTATATTATATATGCATATATTAATATATGTGTGTGTGTGATTGTGAATATATAACATATACAGTAAATATATAAACGTACATATGTATACACATAATCCTTATTAATGTGTTAAAATTTCCCATGAGAACAAGCAAAGTAACAAGCAGGTTCTTCTACATATACATGCTTTGGAATCTATAGTTGGCACCATGGATTCCATCCATATCCATGTGCAAACACTGTATCATATTAAAAGCAGTGAAAAACAATCATAAGTGAAACCTGTGATAAAAATATTTTGTTAATTGGATTTAAGGTTATTATGCTTTTTAGGACCAAAGAAAGTCATAATTTTGCATCTCAGCGGCCCCTGGCCTATGGACTTAAAATATGATCTCTCTACAAAATAGGAGAGCATAGCAGAGAGATATTCAGAATCCAACTGGGCACAGTTTTGGACAACTTGCTCTAGCTGACTCTGCTTGATCTTTGGGCTAGATGATTTCCAGCAGTATCTCCCAAATGCATCTATCTTGTGGTTTTATGAAGCATCATTTTTTTTTGCCTGAGTAAAAATAATCATAATAATTTAAAAACAAACAAACAAACAAACAAAAAAAAAACATATACGTTAGCCAGGTTTTAGGGGATTTCTGTCAGTGTCGGGCTCCACACAGCCACCAGGAGGGATGAGACAGAACAGAACTCTGAGTGGATGAAGGTCTAGAAAAGAGCCAGAGAATAAGAAATATATATATATATATATATTACTTCATATATATATATATTTAATCTAACATAGACGACAAGTGAGAAAATACAACAGGAAAAACTTGAGGTACTCTTGAATTATAACATAAACTCCTAGCTGTTTGCAGGAGTATTGAGCCTTATAAATCTTGATTTATCCTCCAAGATACACTTTTCCAAACAGCTGAAGATCCTTGACCTCCTTTTTCCAAGGACTAGACTTGATGATAAAATTATTACTTGGATTTGTTTTGTTCAGGCAATATAGCAAACAGAAAAAATGTACAAGAGCACTATGTTATCCCAAACTCAAAATGGGCAACGCAGCAGAGCCTATTTTTTCCATGCCTGAGATCTGCAGAGTTCTAAACACACTTTCCTTATACCCAAAGTACTGCTGACTGTTTGCATCATGCCAGAGATTTTTGATATATCTAAGACACACACTTGCAGCAGTCCATCTCTTGATTCTGCATGGGACTGGTGTGTCCTTGCTTTAAAATTGGACAGCTAAGCTAGGGATATTTAATTTACTGGTATTATCATTACTCAGCCTTAGAATCTATAGGCTATAGTTTTATTAAATGCCACATGCACTATTTTACTGACATTTAGGCCTAGGCTTACATTGTACAGCTTGAACTTATATTCATGTATGCTCCCATTAACTTTGCAGTGGTGCAGAGCTAGATGCCACTGAGACAGGCAAATGAAGAGCACAGAGTGCTGAAGGTCCTATGAAACTTTAAAAATGGGCTGAGGGTTCTTCAAAGAGCACGTGTGAGCTGCATTGACTTTATTCAAGGAGTGGTGGAACGGAAGTACAAACAGCCAATCCCAAGGACACTGAAGATCACATTTTGGCAATGAGATTTGGTTCACACTGTGAAAGAAATTAGAGAGTAGCACATCAAAGAATGAGGAGACAATAAGCCTATTTGCTGAGACATGCAAATGCAGGAAGGAAGATCTGGTAGCTGTTCAGAGCTGTTCAGAGTGCAGATCAGGCTGGAAAAATGAAGATCATAGGACAAGAAACATTACTCCCTTAATTGCTCACGGAAGGAAAGAGACCCTGCACTGAGCCTTGGGGTGTGGTGGTTTTACCTTGCTGGGCAGCTGAAATCCACCACAACCACTCTCTCACTCCCCATCCTTAGAAGAGGGGAAGAAGAAAGTATTCTGGAATGGAAAAATAATAATAATAATAATTATTATTATTATAATAAACAACTCGGGATGAGATAAGAATAATTTAATTAAAGGGAAAAGGAAGATGGAAAAACAAACAAACAAATAAACAAAAAAAAATGCAAAAGACATGGAGAAGCACAGAGAGAGAAGAAAGAAATTATGTCCCATCAATAAGTGATGTTTGGCCACGTCCCTGAAGCAGGGCCTCAATACATGTAGCGGTTGTTCAAGAGGACTGACATTTTCATAACAAGAGCCCCCCCTCCCCTTCCTTTCTCCTTCCTTTTCCACATTCATGTGTGACATCATGTGGATGGATAAATCCACCATCCTTTGGTGGATTTAGGTCAGCTGCCCTGGTGATGTCCCCTCCCCGCCTCTTGCCCACCCCCAGCCTGCTGGCTCTTGTTGGAGGCTGGGGGGAGTCTTGGTGCTGTGCCAGCACTGCTCAGCAGTAGACAAAACACTGGTGTGATACCACTGCTGTTCTAGCTCCAAGTGCAGAGCACAGCACTGTATGGGCTGCTGTACGAAACATTAACTCCATCCCAGCCAGACCCAGTAGATATGGTAAAAGTAAATTTCTGAAGTGAAAGCTGTAATAATTTTAATGACCTATGAGGGTGGTCCTGAAGGAGGTGCTGACAGCAGCAGGAAGCCCTGCAAGGAGGAAGGGCTGGTGCAAGCCCACCACCCACCAGAGCCAACGGCATTGTCTACAATGGTGTGAGAGGAGGGCCGTGGGGAAAAAAGTGCCGATTACTCAGCAGGGATTACAAAACCTTTTAACTGGCTTTGGGTCCTGGGCCCATATCTGTGAGATCTGTTTTACAGTTTAGGATTGTGCAGGACTTCCCTATGGTACCTATTGCTGAATGGGATTACCATACAGTCCTAAAGTCTGGACTCACCTCTTCAGTATTCATTTACATACTTTGGATTGATTGCAGACCTGACATATTTTTGAATAGGACTGCTCTTGCATTAATTTAAGGTAGTGGTTCTGATAGTGCTTATAAAGCTTGTTATTTTATACGGTTGTCATCAACTCATTCATTAGGTTTTAAGTATTCATTTACAGTTTTAGCTTACAAAATGAGCACTGAAATGCAGTGGTATTAATATAAAACTATCACAGGCACCCACTGTTTCTCTATTCCAAAATATGAGAAGAGGTTATATGGTGTAATTAATGGCAGTTAAATGAAGAACAAATTCAAGGAAATATTATTTCATGCAAACTATGAGATTTACAGCCCCAAGAGACCTTTTGAGTGAAATAGTGAGTTGAGTGATTGGATTTTTAAAAGATCTAGATAATTATGTGACCATTAGCATTTATAATTATGCAAAGATAATTAAGTATAATGAAACCTCATGCTTCTTGATATAAACGGATTACTTATAGAAGTCAGGAAGGAATGTGTTTTAGGAAATCAGCATTTCCCAACTGGCCAGGTATATTTTGGTTTTGTTGTGCAGAATCTTTTTTTTTTTTTTTTTTTTTTCTTTTTAACTTTTCCAATCAGACAACAAACACATCTGTAGGCAGAATGACAGATTGAGTGGGGTAGCCATCTATTTTGCTCTAGAATATGCTATCTCCTTACCAGTTGAAGATAACAAAGTTTCACTGTCTATTTGTGAAACTCTCCATAAGTGTTCAAAATTGACTATTCAAAATTGGCACAGAGGAAATTCTATTTGGACATATGTCAGTAACCTTATCTGCTATATCACCTTCTTGTTGCTCTTCACTACCATCATTTTCATTGATGGACATCGTAGTCTCAGAAGCCAGATATGTTTTTCAAAGGAAATGTCATCAGTCTAATAGAGGGTAGGCTTTTTGGCAGAAGACAGTAAGTTGTTGTATGAATATTTTTAACCTAGACAAGATTTAAAAGGTGGGTTTTATTTTGTTTTGTTTTGTTTTCTAAAAATAATTGTTAATCAGATGTATGCCATTGTTGTTTACAGAGTCAGGCATCTGTCTTAATGTATTGCACAGTCTGGTTCTTATTCATTCATTCATTTTAAATAAGACAGTTACAACAATTTGGTGGTGAATATCTCTGCTTACAAGCTGGATGCCTGATTTATATAACCCTGCATCCTGCATAGATGTTTACAGTAGTGCAATGTGAATATGGTTTGATTGAAATATCAGTCTATTCTGCCTGTGTTTGGCATTTGGTTTCACATCATGGAACACAAGGAACAAATTTGGTGTAGCCAAGGTATTTCTTGCCCATTTTGTCCATTAGGTAATAAGCAATGCTATTTTGAACAAGTTGAGGTACACGTCCATAGCTATCTGTTGTTCTGAATGAGTCTGTATTTGAAGGGAAGATTAAAAATTAGCTGGAAGTCAATAGACAAAGCATATACTGCTGTTTCAAACAAAGACTTTCTTTATTACCAAGTTATGCAATACTTCAGGGTGTTTCTTTTCCTAAGTTTAAAATAATGATAGCAGCATTCATTTCAATTGCTCTGGAACTGCAAAGATTTATGATGTTCCTTGAAACCTGGCTGTCAAATGCTTGAAGGGTAAAGTCCAGTCTTTCAGAACTGTGGACACTTGTAGAAATGGTTAAAAAAAAAAAAAAAAAAAAACAACTCATTGTACCTTCAATATAACTCAAATGAACTTTGCTGCAAGATTTGTGTTACTCTATATAAAAATGCTGGGAAACAGTAGAAATGCTGAAGTGTTTATTTCTCTGTTTATATTTCTCTTAAAAGCAAGCATCAGGTAATAGGATGTCATGATTTTGGCTGGGACTGAGTTAATTTTCTTGACAGAGGCTTGTATGATGGTATGCTTTGAATTTTTGATGAAAATAGTGGTGAAAACACACCAATGGCTTTATTGCAGAGCAGTGCCAAGTACTTTTCAATTTCTTGTGCTGCCCTGACAATGAGTAGGCTAGGGGTGCACAAGGAGCTGGGAGGGGACACAAACAGACTGACCAAAGACACATCCCATACAATATGACATCATGCTCTGCAATAAATTCCAGGGTAAGTAGGAAGGAAGGGAGGGACATGAGGAGGGATGGTGTTAGTCTTCCCAAGAAACAGTCATGCCTGATGAGCCCTGCTCCTTGTCTTGGGAATCTGGAGAGGTCCTAGTTGACTCAAAGTTATCAAATGTTGTTCCAATTTTCTAGAGGGGCAAGAAAGATGACCTTGGTAATTACAGGCCTGTCAGTCTCAGTTCAGTGCCTGGTAAAATTATGGAGAAAATTACTTTAGGAGTTACTGAAAAACACCTGAAAGACAATACAGTCATTGGTCACAGCCAACATGGGTTCATAAGGGGATAGTCCTGCTTAATGAACTCAATTTCATTTTATGACGAGATCACTCACCTAGTTGACCAAGGGAAGCCAGTTGATGTAATCTTTTTGGATTTCAGAAAATCTTTCAATATTGTTTCTCACAGTATCCTCTGGACAAAATGTCCAGTATTCAGCTAGATAAATACATAATACAATGGGTGAACAATTGGCTGATGGGCCAGACTCAAAGGATTCTATTAGGGTCACATCAGGCTGGCATCCAGTCACTAGTGGGGTTCTGTAGGCCACCATTTTAGGGCCAGTTCTTTTTTTAATATTTTCATAAATGACTTGGATGCAGGACTTGAAAGTGTACTAAGTTTGCAGATGACACTAATCTGGGAGGATCTGCTGACCCCATTGAGGGTAAAGAGGCCTTGCAAACCTCTTGACAAATCTTGAAAAATTAGAGAGCTGGGCAATCACCAACTGCATGAAGTTCAACAAGAGCAAGTGCTGGATTCTGCACCTGGGACAGGACAACCCCAGCTATACATACAGACTGGAGAACTACATACAAGGACTGGAGAACAGCCCTGTGGAAAGGGATCTGGGGGTTCTGGTCAATGATGAGTTGAATAAACTCGAGCCAGCAGTGTGCCCTGGCAGCCCAAAGGGCCATCTGTACCCTGGGGTGTATTAGGCATGGCATTGCTAGCCAGTCAAGGGAACAGATTATCCCGCTCTGCTCTGCACTGGTGCAGCCTTGTCCTGAGTAGTGTGTGTAGTTTTGGGCACCACAGTGTAAAAAGGACATAAAACTACTTAGAGAGCATCCAAAGGAGGGTTTTGAAGATGGTGAAGTGTGTAGAGGGCAAGATGTGAGGAGTGGCTGAGGTCCCTTGGTTTGTTCAGCCCAGAGCAGAGCAGGCTGAGGGGAGGCCTCATGGCGGCCTGCAGCTCCCTCACGAGGGGAGCAGAGGGGCAGGCGCTGAGCTCTGCTCTCTGGGGACAGCGACAGGACCCGAGGGAACGGCATGGAGCTGGGACAGGGGAGGGTCAGGCTGGGGGTTAGGGAAAGGTTCTGCACCCAGAGGGTGGTCGGGCACTGGGACAGGCTCCCCAGGGCAGCGGTCACAGCACTGAGCTGCTGGAGTTCAAGAAGCATTTGAACAACGCTCTCAGACATGTGGTCTGATTTTTGGGTGGTCCTGCAGAATTGGACTTGATGATCCATGTGGGTTCCTTTCAACTCGGGATTCCGTGATTCTTTCCTGGAAGTGGCTGAAAACCTGCCTGCCCCTGGGAAGTAGCAAGTTAATTCCTTGTTTTGCTCTGCTTGTGAGAACAGCTTTTGCTTTACTTCACAAACTGCCTTTATTTCAACTCATAAATTCTCACACTTACCTTCTGATTGTCTCCCCCATCCCACCTGAGTAAAGTAAGCCAGCGGCTGCGTGGTAATTAGCTGCCTGGCGGGGTAAAACACAACATGGGGAAAAATGAAGAATATAAGTAGAAAATATGTGATTTGTTAACCACAATCTTTTGGACTTTAGTGTAGGATCTACCTTCAGGAATGATGGGAGGTAATATTAGCATCTTCTGTCAGAATGTGACAAGCATCCTTTTCTGGGATGTGAAAAAAGCAGAAAACCCCATAATCTTAATTCAGAGGGGTAACACATTCCTCCTTTATTTTAGATGAGAAGCATGCCCTGAGATGTGATATAGCATAGACAGTCCAATTTGTTTTTTCTTTATAATACAAGCTGAAGGCAAATGCTGTCTGCACCTGCAGCCAAGAACAAGAAGCTATAGAATTATAAATACTTATTCAACAATAATTATAATAAAAAAAACCCTTTCCTATATGAAATCAAAAATTGGTGAATATGGTGAAGTTAAGGTGTGTAAGCAGGTAATTTTTTGGAAATGATCTGAATTCTGTCAGAAACAAAACACTGACAGTTCTCAAGACGTATGTACCTGTACTGCAAATGCTCTGTCTCCACCAGCTTTCCATATATTCTGGTGACTGTTTCTTCCAATGAACCAAATATCTCCATCCATTGCAATGGAGGATGCACCATGCAGAAAAGGAGGTCAGATTCTTTGCTGAATGTCCTGTAACACATCATTATAAAATTCACTAGCAGAAGTTTCTGCTTAGTTTTCTTTCAATCAGAGAGTGACATGGACCACATTGTTATACATTGCATATACATGTATATATATGTATGAGCATAGCACACTGTTCTAAGAGATGAGTCCTCTTCAATGTCTTTATAAACAATTTGGATGTAGGGCTGGAGGGTGTTTTGAGCAAATTTGCCGACGACACCAAACTTGGAGGAGTTGTAGACTCTGACAAGGGTGGAAAGGCCTTGCAGAGAGATCTGGACAGGTTGGAGAACTGGGCGATCACCAACCGCATTAAGTTTAACAAAAGCAAGTGCCGGGTCCTGCACCTGGAACGAGGCAACCCTGGCCGTACATACAGACTGGGCAATGAGATGCTGGAGTGCAGCCCCGCAGAGAGGGATCTGGGGGTCGTGGTTGACAGCAAGTTGAATATGAGCCAGCAGTGTGCCCTGGCAGCCAGGAGGGCCAACCGTGTCCTGGGATGCATCAAGCACGGCATCGCTAGTAGGGCAAGTGAAGTGATCGTCCCGCTCTACTCTGTGCTGGTGCGACCTCACCTTGACTACTCTGTGCAGTTATGGGCACCACAGTACAAAAAAGATGTTCAACTGTTGGAGAATGTCCAGAGGAGGGCGGCGAAGATGGTAAAGGGCCTGGAGGGGATGACATATGAAGAGCGGCTGAGGTCACTGGGCGTGTTCAGCCTAGACAAGAGGAGGCTGAGGGGGGACCTCATCACAGTCTACAACTTCCTCGTGAGGGGGAGTGGAGAGGCGGGTGACCTATTCTCCATGAACACCAGTGATAGGACCCGTGGGAATGGGGTGAAGCTGAGGTAGGGGAAGTTTAGACTAAATATCAGGAGGAGTTTTTTTACTGAGAGGGTGGTTGCGCACTGGAACAGGCTTCCCAATGAAGTAGTCACTGCACCAAGCCTGTATGAATTTAAGAAACGTTTGGACTGTGCACTAAGTCACATGGTCTAAACTTCTGGGTAGACCTGCGCGGTGTAAGGAGTTGGACTTGATGATCCTTATGGGTCCTTTCCAACTCAGAATATTCTATGATTCTATGATTCTATGAAAGGAAAAATTAATTATGATGTCAAAAGTCCCTGATATGAACAATCACAGTAGGTTATTCCTCTAATTGGATCTAAGGTACCAGTAAATGAACAGATTACCCATTTCCCTTGCACCAACAGTAGAAAACCATGGCTCACATTTCACCTTCCACATGCTCTTCAGGAGTTGCTGTTACCCAGTGAACATCCTGCAGCTCTGTTAAGAGTCTCAGGCAAGTGATCCCTTGCCCAGACTGCAGCCTGAGGAGAGGTTCACTGAAATCAAATTGCTGTCATATGCGTAATGATGGCATCAACTTTTGAGAGTCTTGTTTAGGCTCTAAGAACATTCCTGTCTTTATCTGCCTGCCTACCCATCTGTCACACTTACATGATTCATATTGCTGTAGTACCTGTATCTTTGTAACCTGAGAAAACACTGAGCTGTAATTTCTAGGTACTATTGAAGAAAAAAGAATGTGCAACCATTTCAGTAGGTTTCAATAGATCAATGGCGCCAGAGCAGCCGATAGATGAGAACTGATTGAGATGAACTATGCTTATTCCTAAGGGAAAAAAAAAAAAAAAAAAAAAAAAGTTATTCTGCAGCCATAAATCAGTGCTTTCTGGTCCCCCTAACTTCCCTTGGAAGTTTCAGAAATGTAGCTTACAACCGAAGTATCAGCACACAGGATCTTTCAAGACTCATTTCTTGTAAAGCTGCCTCAGCTTCAGCCTGCCAACCAAGTCAGCCCAGCTTGGGTTATATTTCAGTCACTTTTCCAAAATCCACTACTGCTGAGTCCTGGATTAGCACTGTCTAAAAATTCAGTCCCCTCTGTCTGAAGGTGAAATCCGGTTCAGCAGTGGGAAGGTGTTAACACAACTGCATTGTGGAGATTAAAGTTACAGCAGAGCATCAAAAGAACCAGAAATATCCAGCACATTCAAGATATCTATTTTTGATGAAATCCTCAAGAAAGTAATAAGAATAGAGTTTTACAGTAGGTCAGTTATTAATTTTTCTTGGAACAACAACAAGACCTTGGCAAGAAACAACATGTCTGCAATATATATAATTTTTTTACTTTTGATTTAATTTGAAGTTCCATATACCAATTAACTTTCTCTGCTCAAACTAAGTATTTATTGTTTTATCTGTTTTGAACTAGGAACTTTGATCTCATTAATAAAAGGTTAGAAACAGTGTCTAGTTTCATTGCAGTTCCCGTAAGTATCTCTGTGTAGGTACTGAAAAATGAGCGTGTGATAACCTAGCAGCAGTATTCATCATGATTCACAAGTCATGCCCCTCCTATGTCAAGAGCTTTATAAGTACCTGTACAAATACTGGAGTGAGAAAGAGTAAAGGAGCTCTTGCTTTTCTGAGCTCTGGTCTTTAGGGTACACAATTAACATGTTTGTACCTGTGATCAGTTGAAATGTTCCTGGTTGTACCTGCCATGGGAGTTAGAGCTGCAGAAGTTGGTAGGACTTGCCCCTTCCCGGCCAGCCTCTCCAAGAGAATGGCAATCATACCAAAAAACTGTTGTGCCTACCTTGCATGTCTAAAATGTGCTGGCTTTTGTGGTGTGACAGCACGGCAATGTGGACAACCCCACAGATCAAGAGCTCATTTCAGACTATAGCTATCATATCTCATGAAGTGTGATCTCTCTTGTTCTGCTAATGTGTCCTGCACTGCTATATTTGTGTCTGTTCAGCCAATACTAGTTCTCATAGAGCTTGCTTATACTGTCACCACGTTAACAACAACGTAAGCATTTTTAGTATATATTAATGCTTCTGATGAGTTAGTGTTTATGAAGCCCCACTTTACCAAAGGTGATTCTGTAAGCATTTCTGAGGGAGCCTGAAAATCTTTTAAACACCCACTGGCTCCATCACATTTCTAATCATTTGAAGCAATACCATTTAAAACCCAACTGTTGAAAACAAAAACATTGGAAGAATGTACTGTATGTAAATGGATATAGTGCTGCAAAAAGTAGTGAACAACTGATAAAAAAGATATGATTTAATAGGGGATTGCCAACTATGATGCTGTTATGCTAATCTTTAATCCATACAGGTAAAGCAGAACAAAAAGTTCCTATCTACAAACTACAGACTGCTTAGCTCACATTGGCCACACTTGGGGTAGAAGTTCGTGCTGCGAAATTGCCACCTCCCCGATTTAATCTGTCAGATCTACATGAAGTAGATTGGAGAGGCACAGATCATGAATCAACTGCTAGACAACTGCCCAAAAAAATAGCTGTGCGAAGTGAAGTGGACTCACTCATCTAAGGTTTCAGGCACACATTCTGTTGATATCTAAACTTTATCAGTCCATGAACCACTCATTTGGTTTTAACATTTTCCCATCTGAGCTCAAAGGTTTCACATTAATACTTCAGTTATTGTAAAAAAATCAAAGCAGCAAAGTAAAACAAAACAAAACAAAACAAAACAAACAAAAAAAAAACCCTCTTCCCTAGCTTGCTCTCAGAGCTATCGCTGCTGCTTCAGACACAGCAACAAAACAAACTAAGATGTGTTTAGAACCACTGAATTAAAATCTTCAGCATGTGCACTCAAGTATGGGTGGTAGTCATGCATGTGCATAATCATGTTAAAGCTGCAAACCCATAAGCCTAAGCTCAGACTCAAATCACAGTTCTCTGAAATGACTCTGACAACACAGGGAAGAGCTTTTCCTGAGTAGCTTCTAGCTACTTCTACCTTTTCTACATCATATCCTCATATACTGTGTTAGTGGATGAAGAAGAGAAATATGATTAAGGTATTTCAAGCCTGACATGAATATTTTTCCAGTGTAGAGGGTTTTGATAATGTAGACTTGTGAACTGAATTTGGAATTTGCTTTGCTTCTGTAATTGGGCTTCTAATGCCAGCAGAAGAATCAAGGCCTGAGAAGCAAACTAAAAATAAATTTCAAGGGAATGCACACATCTGTGGCACAGTAAAACTATTAGGCTACCGAATGCCTGTTTTGAATTATATCAAATTACCTGAAGACCATATGGCAAATGGAAATTTTTAAAGTTACCATTTACTGCCTTATACAATATCATGAAAGATTTTTTGTTATTTTAGCTAAACCTATATATGTAAACTCATATGCTTTCAACATTTTGTAATCAATAACTGAAGGCCAAGTGCAACCTGCTACAAATGCATAATCTGCAGAACAGAGAGCCGTTATCCAGTGGAGAAGCGTGTCTGCATTTTTAAGAAGGGAGTGAATAAAGGAACAGTCCATACAGAGTGTCATTGGTTCTTCTCAGATTCTTCGGGGGAACCAGGACTAAGAATCTTAAAATTAGAAGCTGAAATGTGGACTCAGTTGTCTAACCTTAGGAACCAATATTTGAAAGCATTGTCCTCTTTGTCCTTCCCTAAAAGGCCAGTGTTTTAACAAGGTGTACTTTCCCTGTGCACTTTCCCATGTACATCTCACGCTGTATGTGGGTTGCAGATGGAGAGAGAAGGCAGCAGTCCTAAGAATGGCTTTCTTACCATGTGGCAGGTAATATTTGATAAAATGTCAGAAAATATTTTGTAATTTTCTGTGTACATTTCCGCATATATGGGCATCAATTAGCCAAATCATCACTCAAACCATTTGCCTAGTATAAATAGTGACCCTTTGCTTTAGTCTTTACATTGCCAGAATGTGACTGGCTCTGTACTGATACCCTTTCCCAGATTGTTTCCCATACTGTACTGATACCATTTCCCAGACTTGTATTGTGGGACAAGTCCCATTCCCTCTGGATTCCCAATTGCTAAGAAAATTGGGCCTTTTTCAATTAAAATGCCCATTGCAATAGAAACTAATTTAAAGTTTGCATCATATCTGAAGGCCATTCTGGATATGTGTTTCTTAATGCTGGTGTGGTTTGGATTTTTCCTGGCCAAGGGTTTGTTGTATTTTCCACATATCCTTGAAGTATTGGTATATGTTGGTTTTTATTTTTGTTTTTATTTTGTTTTGTGTTTTTGTGAGTCTTGAGCTGTTTGTCTCAAGAACTTTTACTCTTGGTAACTGTACACGAATGTGTTGTTTTAGTACACAGATCAGCACTAAATACACATTTAAGGCAACAGGAATTGTGTGAGTGCAGCTGAGTAAAGGATACCTGAAGTTAAACATCCTTGTACCTAATGTTTTCAAAAACAGCCACTGAAACTCCATTGGGAGTTTCAAAAACTCCCACTTGCAAGATATTTTTCCTGTTTTTCTGTCTTCTACAAGAGACGAAAAAGCACCAGTCTCTTAGAGCTACCACTTAGTTTATTATTCATATTCTACTTCAAACCAGAGAGAAGAGAGAATCTTCTCTAGATGAAAAAGGTTGCATTATGCATTCTGTCCAATAAAACATGGGACTTTATTATTGCTGTGTCATGGTTTGTTAGATGTAGTATAGCATATTAATGAGTTGCACCTATCTAAAAAATTGAAGACTTTTTTTTAAAAGGTCTTTATTGAAAATAACTCCATGATGAAAAAGACTTGCCAGACTGATTTGTATTTTGGTATTTCAGTTTATTTTTTACATTCTTACATTAATGTGCTTATCTAAAGCACACATTGGAAGGATAAAGAACTCTTTTATACTTGTACTGGCTACATTGCAAGAGATGGTATTTCGGTTCACAGGAACAAGTTACTCTGCAGCATAACATTTATTATTTGATCCTGCTAGTGTAGCTGCTGGTGAATATGACTATTCTGCTAAATAACACCTGTTCAGGGACCCTTATCTGGCCCTGAAGCAAAGTGTCCTGGCTTGGTCCTGTCTACACTACTACAACCACTTGTCCTTCAGGTCTTCTTTAGGTACCCCTGAGGCCCTCAGATATGATTGTTTCTGCATGCATGTGTGCTCAAAATGTTCGTAATAATACAAAAGTGCATTCCAGCTCACCAAAACAGTGTTTTTGCAGCTTGAAAATAAAAATATGATTGCATGCCTTGGGTTTGATATACTGACATGTTTGAGGGTACAAAAGCTGCTATTACAGTTTTGGAGAGCTGAGAAGGGTGGAGGGAGCCAAGTCTTGTCATTCTTATTCATACTGCCTTTTTGGGAATGGTTGTTAATGCCTCCAAATCTCAAATCTGAATCCAACACTTGTGGCAGAGCATGCTAGTTGGCACAGGACAAAATCATGCCATCAGGCTACTTACTAATTGAGCAGCACAGATGACCAGAGTATGAGTTTCCTCCATGATTCCTATTATTTAGAAGTGTAGATGTATGCTGAACAGCTCCTTGGCTTCCAGTGGCTAAAGAGAGCAGGATTCAGGTGTATGGTTATATAAATGCGTACATCCTGTTTGGTTTTCTACCTGACACCATGAACTTTGATTTAACTATTGCTAATTTCCACTGCTGACTGAATAGTCAAAGCTCCCATTTTGTCATGTTTAGCCCAGATAACTGAAAAAACACCCTTTATTTTTTTTTTATTATTTTTTTTTTTTTCGCATTGAGTTATGGGGTTGTGTGTGGTGTCATAGACATGTCCAAACTGTGATCCATGGCCTGGCAGGTCAGTTTGTCTTACCTGTATAAATTCCAGAAACATCCTTGTTAGAGAACCATCACACCTGTTCTCTTTGGCCAGACCCCACGGCCTCTCCTGTGAGGCTGAAGAGGACAGGGCTCCCTTGGCAGACAGAGAAGATGTCAAGTCAGAGAGGATTGGCATCGCTGAGGTACTGCAGTCAACACACACAACGCTATTTGTACTTCTTTGGAAAAGACTATGTCTTTCCCAAATTGCATACACTATTCAGGACTGGAATTAAGAGACTAAAAGAAAAATGAACAGTTAGCAAATGGGAAAAAAAGTCATCACTACTGTTACCACACTTAATTTCTGTAGAAAGACAGCTAAATTAAGTCTGACTTCTTGAGCAGCTCTTCATGCATGCAGCTCTTAATTTGGGATGAAGGAATGCACTTTGTGTGAACTCCATAGCCTTCTTTATTTTAATTATTACTTTTTTCTTTCTTTTTTTTTTCTTTTTTACATTTCTATTAATTTTTCTCCTGAATTCACAACACACTTCTGTTTCTTTCGTGGAACAATGTGAGCACTTTCCAGTGGCCAAAAATAATATGTCTAAATTCCAGTGGATTTCAACAAAAGACTGCACAGACCCATGGATAAAGTGTCTGCCTTATATTTCAAAGCACAGTGTTCAAATTTTGTAGATGCTTGTAGGTTTTGTTGGCTTTTTTTTTTTTTTTTAACAGGCCCAATTCTCAGTTTGTGTAAATCAGCAGAACTCCACTGATGCTAAGGGACCTATGCCAAGTTAGTATCTGGCTTCACAGATTTTTTTCGCTCTTTGTATTGTATTTAGTCTCCAGTACTCACCCACGAATAATTTGAAGTCTAAAACTAAGCGTGTTTTTCTTTTATTGTAAGTAAAACTATAGTCCAAGAATTTATGAAAATGACTAGGCTCTATGAGGGGAAGATTGTGGGCATAAAGGAATATTAAAGCTGGACTTCCCCCATGTGGACTTCTACTGAAGTCAATGGAAATGTTGACAGAGTAGAAAGTGAACAAAAGCGTATGGACATATTCACTTCGGTCTCTGTAAAGAAGAAGAAACAACAGTTTCCTTCCCTCCTTTGAACACAGACACAAGGCTGCTTGGAATTAGGAGGTAACAGCAATGCGAATTTTGCCATCAGTCTCAATGTATGTCCCTGAAGAGTAGCCTGAGGCCACATCAGAGTCCCAGATCTGCCTGTTCCCTATTTATTGACACACATGAGTTGCTTTCACTGCTGATCCTTTTTGCCATTCACATGCTTGGATTTAATGATTAAGTCCTTGTATTTAATGCTTGCATCTAATGATCCACAAGCAACCAATTGTTATGCATAGCCCTGTATATTCTGGGGGAGCCATTGGTAGGGCCTTACTACCAGGTTTGCTGACAGGGCAAACCACAAAAATAGATCTTGCTAAGACTCTCGCTCAAGCTTCACTATAGACACATCCAGTGAGACCAAGGTTTTACCCTTAATTGATTATGAAGCTCTGACATGCACATTCTCCACCAAGTAGGCCTATAACTAGCTTTGTTCACAATGAAGTGTTACTTCAGAAAAAACATCTGCCAGGTGCATACATTTTAACATGAGGGTTGACAAGTAGTGGAGTGAGTGGATGCGAGGGGTCTCCCTAGGAGTCTCCAGGAGTGTTTCTAGTTGAGCTGCCGTCATCTCAGCATTTTATTCATTTAAGCATTTCATCTCTACTCAAGTAGAAATGTAATGCAGAATTTTTCTGAGTAAGGATCACAAGGTTCCATGAAAACACAGAGGAGCAGGAAGGGCAGCAGTGCCCATGCCATCTGGGCAGCATATCCACTGAGTCTCTCTGTGTCCATCCTCCCAGAAGTCCCTCTAATAGCCCTCTCAGTAAATGTTACGTTTTTGATTCAAATGTTAATGGATTTATTGATTTTGCAATCGTTTTAGAAACCCTTTAAAAACATAAAAATAAAGAAATTAATAAATTTTATGTTCTACGATCAAACAGTTTTAGAAAGTGATCACTGTGCAGAAATATAAAGGAGAGGGTGGTTTCTGACTTGCCATGAAGAGTTATTCATTCTGGGTACAACCATAATCAGAACTCGACATGTAATTAAAATGGTGATCATTTTTTACTGTGGCTGTAAAAAATTAGGTTTTGTGTTACGTGATTCCAGCACGCTTACGGGAAGCATGAGATAAAGATGTGTAACAGTGGAAAACCTATATGACAATGTGTGGTATTGAAAAGACGATTTCTTGAATTCTCCTCATTTCTCTCCTTTGTTTCTCTGTCAGGGGGGTTGTGAGTTTGAATTTAGTCTTAGTATTCTATTCTTATATTTATCATATAAAACCTAGACCTGCATCTAAAAACTAGAACTGCATCTATTATTTCTGAAAAGATTATCATACATATTTCCATATTTCCATATATATTTCCAAACACAGTTTGACTGGTACTATATAGAATAGTGTCATTTTTCACATGGTTTATATTAGCTTAGCTCACATTTATCCAACTTCATGAAGAGATTCAGTTTGTTGTAGCTGGATTAAATTTAGTGAGTGCATAATCAAATAGCCATGAAACAAGGTATTTTAAGCCAAGAAATCCAAATTTGTGCTCATTTACCTCCTGTGGAAATCTAGGCGCTTTCATGAATAGAAGAGAGAGCAGAAATTGGCTTTGCATACTGTGGAAATCAGTCCACTGCTTTGGCCAATCCCTTTCCTCTAACTTAACATGGTTAAGGACACATGAGATTACAAGTTCAACCAAAATTCTGGCAATGGATTCACTGGCTGGCACCTTGCAAATTACCACTTAACAGAAGCCATGGTAAAGTTCACAACCCCCCAGCAAGCACCATACTTCTTGATCATTGCAGAATCATTGGGAAAAGGAAAGCGAGAGGATATGACAAAGTGAAGTCCCTCAGAGCCCTCTCTCTGCAGCAGCTGGACAGTGACAACGCAAAAAACCTCCAGATCAATGCTCCAGTGCTCCAGAAGTGGCGGTGAAGGCATGGAGGTTTTTCTCCCCTTGGGATGCGTACCATCCAAGTCCCCCATACTGCAAGTAGTCACAACAGGTAATAAAAGTAAAATGGAACCAATTAAAAAATGCTCTATCTGTAAGTCCAAAAATTATCAAAAGGGGAAAAAAATCACCTTTAAATACAATGACCACATTTCCTTCCTCTTCAGCTAGATGCATGTGATGTCATGGGACTTCCCAAATTCAGCTCTATGAAAGCCCCTCTGTGCAAGTGCTGCTCAGCCAGTCACTGCTGCTCTTTCAGAAGGGTTGGCAAAAAGGTGGAGGGAGAGTGGTTGCAATCTCCAGCATCATTTCGAGAGCTGCCTGGGAGTTTTGTGCCACGGTTTGTTGTCTTTCATTAAGGCCTATTTATGGGAAAGGACTGAATGTAATCTCCATTTGAAAAAGAAAAAATTCCCCCCCCCCCCCAATTTATTTTAACTTGCTGTAATATCCTGCTTTAGATTTCCAAAATAAAAGATTACTTTTGGTGGTTGTAAAAAGTCTTTCAAAACCTTTGGAGGTTTTGAAATCCAAGTGACTTCCTGTTTAAGTTAAAAACATCCAGAGAAGGAGCATTATCATAACAAACTACTTTCTTTGATCCAACCAAAGCATTTTTGATTCCTGGTCTGTTAACAATTTTCAAAAACTTTATTTTTTCTCCCTTCGTAGGAGAAGAAAATACTTTTAAACCTCAAAAATCAAATAAAAATGTTCCCTTACTACTGTAGTCACATCCTGAAAAGTCCTGAAAAAGGCCCCATTTAGCTGAGATTTCGCTCAGATTTCTAAGTACAAATAAAGAGAATACAGCCATTGTGCTGGACAGTCCATGAGGAGCTGTCTTTACTGGGAGGCACAGCAGGCTGCATTCCCATCTTTGGCCATCAATCACACCAGCAGCTCCCTGTACAAGGACTGAGATCATCCATGCCAAGCTCTCCCCCCTTCACCTCTGCATTCACGCAGTTAACCCTGACATTTAGCCCTGAAATATTAGCCATTTCCCTGTAGACACTGAGATATGTAAAGGGCCAGGACATCCATGTGCTCTGCCTACTGCAGGTGGCCATAAACAACCTGCTGGCTGTACACTGTGGTAGAAACTAATGCTCGAAGTCTGCAGATGTGTCTATCGGATTTGATGCTGGAAGGCTTGGTTTGGTCTTCAGTGCATTATATTGGAAAAGTGACTTTTGTTCTGCTCAGAAATGCTATGTGTTCCATTACCTTGTGGTATTTGTAGTATGTCATGAACTTTAGCAAGACAGAAGGAATGCAGTAAGCCAGATTTCACAACTGTTTCTTGGTTTTATGTTTGTTTATTTTTAATCTCTTTTATGTCTGAAATCTGTCCGGAACAAAACAAAGCACTTTCATCAGGCCAAGCCTTAAAAAAATACACTGGCACAGAAATATTCTTCTGCTGTTGGCGATTAATATGTATACTGTGTTCGTTTAGTGCCATCAAGTGACCAAAAATGTGAAACAGCACTTCTATTTCATGGTGGTTTGGTTTTTTTTTCTGATTTTTTTTTTTTTTTAATAAGGAAAGCTGACCTGTTCTCCTTTCAATAAAGGTACAGGGAATAGTTTCACAAAGTGTTACTTCCAGGGCTTTTCTCATAAGAATCTAAGAGTCAGCTTCAAAATTTCTTCCATACATTGACAAATCAAGGCCTCCTCTGTTTTCTCAGTTTATAAGGTTTGAAGAACTTCTGGCTGAAATCTTTGCTGTATATAATTCAGTAGGAGGTCTCAGCTATTTGAAAAGTCTCGATATTTTTTTATCCCATGGAGATATCCCGAGGCTCTGACACTGGCATTTTTAATTGAGGATATCATAAACTTGGTGAATAAACCCAGGTAATGCCCAAGTGAGAAACAGTCTGAGAAAACTGGTCTGCCAGAGCTTGGCTGCAGTCAAGAGCAGCACAGAGTGTGACTATAAACCACACTTGTTAGCTGATCAATAGTCCCCTGGTCAGAAATAACACCATAGACGATTCTGTAAAACTCTTTCCTTGACAGTTCACAGCACCTCTGCCTTTACAAATTCCTGTATCATGTGCAGACTGTTAGCACTTGCAGTTATAGCTACCAGTGAAATACAAGGAAGAACAAACCTTTGTGGTGCTGCTATTTCACAAGAGCCTGTGGTTTACAGTTGGATCTCTTTTGTGAAAAGCCTGCAAGAATTAAAAATTCAGCACATACTCCCTAGCTTTTACAGTGGTTTCATGTTTTCTAGGAGTGTCCTGAGTGCACTGTGTAATCAGTACTGAAATATTTACAAGCTATTTACATTCTAAATACATACTTAAATGTATGATAACTTCTTTTTTAACTTCTTCCTGCTTCGTTTCCCACTTTCCTATAAAGCTATAAAAAATTATAATTTAAAAACTATTTGCTTCTTCACAGAATATGTTTCTTCTATTTGCTTCTATTAAACTAACAACTATTTGCTTCAAAGCTAAGTTACATATCTGGAGACCTGTGCAGACAACACCAAGCTGAGTGGTTTAGTTGATACAACAGAAGGAAGGAATGCCATCCAAAGGGACCTGGACAAGCCAGAAAAGTGTGACATGTGAACCTAATGAGGTTCAACAAGGCCAAGTGCAAGGTGCTGCACCTGGGCTGGGGCAATCCCAGATACGAGCACAGACTGGGAGAACTCACTGAGAGCAGCCCTGAAGAGAAGGACTTGGGGGTTCTGGTGGATGAAAAGCTTGACATGAGCCAGCAGTGCGTGCTTGCAGCCCAGAAGGCCAACTGCATCCTGGGCTGCATCACCAGAGGACAGGCCAGCAGGGAGAGGGAGGTGACTGTGCCCCTCTGCTCTGCCCTTGTGAGGCCCCACCTGGAGTGCTGCATCCAGGTCTGGGGCCCCCAGCACAAGAAGGATGTGGGGCTGTTAGAGCGGGTCCAGAGGAGGGCCATGAACATGATCAGAAGGCTGGAGCACCTCTCCAGTGAGAGAAAGAAAGGCTGAAAGAGCTGAGAGTGTTCAGCCTGGAGAAGAAAAGGCTCCAGGGAAACCTCATTGCTGCCTTTCAATACTTAAAGGGGGCTTATAAAAAAGATTGAGAGACTTTTGACTCAGGCAGATAATGATAGGAAATGGGGAATGGCATTAAACCAAAAGAGAGTTGGTTTAGATTAGATATAAGGAGGAAATTCTTTACTCAGAGGGTGGTAAGGCACTGGCTCTGGTTGCCCAGAGAAGCTGTGGATGCCCCTTCCCTGGAGGTGTTCAAGGCCAGGTTGGAGGGGGCTTTGAGCAACCTGATCTAGTGGGTGGCATCCCTGCCCATGGCATGGGGGTTGGAACCATATGGTCTTTAAGGTCTCTTCCAACCCAAGCCATTCCGTGATTCCACAAAGAGCACAGCCAGAATCTGAGATGAGCCAGAGATACTCATATGCAAGCAGAAATTTAAAATAAAATAAAATGAAGAGATAAATTAATTTATACATCATCCCCGTATCACAAGAATTCAGATTCTGGAGGGGTTCAGATACACATGATTGAGAAGCAATGGTCAGCGTAGAGGAAAAGTTGAATGGCAATCAAATACTACCAGTAATTCCCAGGCAGAATTTTACCTTCTCATAATAACATCTCCCTTCTGCTAACGACATCCGCTTATGGTCTCATAACAATTTATACTTTGTATGCCTTGCTGTTTTTCTGGACTTTCTTATGGTCCAGTTGTCATCATCATCAATTACTGTAGCTCTGTTGTTGAAATGTATTTAATGTCATGGACAACAATATGCTGCTACATATCACACAAACACAACCAAAAGATGCTCCATTTCCCAAAGAATTGACTGTTTACTTAACATAAAGACATAAAAAATGTTTACAGTCCAAGGAAGGAAAATAATCAGTCAAAAACATCCAGTTCACATGTACAGCTGTCTGGAGAACATCCTACATGTTGGACACCTGTGGTAATAAACCATACTCTTAGCTTTATTTTTTCTTCTGTTCTCCTCTTCCCAAATCAACACCACCACTGCTTAAGTTGTAAACGAGAGTGCTGGATTCTTTTATGCCTGATCAGTAGTGATGCTGAGCACACAAGCTCCTTTGAAGCAATGGATTTCAGGCTCAAAACCTCAGAAAAGGAGTAGGTATCTTTTACATTACACTTTTTAAAATTCTTCTTAGTTACTTAAAGTATACTATTGAAACAGATGAACCCTTTAATCTCCCCCAAATGAAAAGTCAAACACTGTTTCAATGTCTAAACCATCTTTCAAACATGTTTTGAAAGAAGGGCTCAGATACCTTAAAGAGCTTCTTCATCAGCGGTCTTCCCCTTTAGGAATTAAAAATAATAACAATCATAATAATTCTTGGAAGGAGTACAGCACGAAGAGCTGTTCAATCTATTTCTTGCATATTGCTGAGTGATGTAGTCCTAAGTAGTTTCTCACACCTATTCTGTTCCAATTCTTTGAACAGAAGGCCATTGAAGTCAGGCTATTATAATGAGGCAGCAGTATCAAATACTGAATTTTTCTCTTTCAAATCATACCAAGTGGGAACTCTAAATGTGGTACTGTAAAAATTACCATATGCTTATGAGTACCAAGCAGAAGCCCTAGTTTGGTTTTGGAATTTTTTCAGAGCACACAAGAACCTAGAATTTCACCTCTGCTCCTGGATTAAAAGCAGTCCCCATGAAATATAAAAGACTGCTTCTCCTCTCCTTCTAACCGGTCAGCCGCTGGCAGTCCTGTTTCCACTACAACAAATGAAAGCACAGCCTTGCAAAGTAGCTGTAAGAACAGTGTGCTTTACGGCCAGTGAACTACCCCTTCACAGAGCTGCCTGGTGGACAGCCTGCCCAGGCACATCTGACCATCATAATTCAGGAGGTCATTGTGAATGCAGATCCCAGAGGAAGCAAAGCATTCTCCCTCGTGGTGGTGTCTGAGCCAAGAGTGGTGAATCACTCCTTAAGATCTACAGTAGAAATATGGGAGACTATCTCAGATTACAAGCTTAATTTATGGATATATTTATGGATATATTATATGGATATATAAAAAAATATATTTATGGATATATTTAGGGGAGAAATATCTACCGTTAGTTCCTGCACTACAATTATTTCCTGAAGAAATTCTGTTCTGAACAATCCCTCCAAATAGAAGTGCTGTATCCTTTAGTCACTTCTGCAGCTGCTCTGAAATAAAATATAACTCTGTTGACTGGTGACAGAGGAGACAGAAGTTTCCAGTCAAGAAAAAATCTGGTCTTGCATTCAGAAATACATCCACCGCACATGAGCATTACACATCATATAAAATGTGTCATGTTTTCTGGATGGGAATGCTGTTGAAGGAAGGGCTCTTAAATCTTCGTTGTGTGGTCTTCACAACGGGGTAAGAGGTCCGACTGCTTATTTAGGTTTTGTCTGAGCTGATCTTATTCACACCCCAGTTCATCACACAGTATTAGGTTTTAGACAGAACTTACGTTACCATAGGTTTGCTCTTTATCTTTGCTGAAGTGTGTTTGGATATATGGAAAGCAGGATACAATCAACCGATAATTTAAAATACATATCAAAGAAATATTACATGCCTGCATGTGTATCTGAAAATTAATCTAGATTCTGGATCCCTTTTACTGAATTTAACTGGAAGCATGAACGCTATTTTATCACAGCTTCTGCTGCTGCAGCAGGAATGGTGTTGGATACGGAGTAGCAGTAGTTGATTAATAAAGGGCCTAACATACCTAGGACTATTACCTATGGAAAAAAAAATAATATATATATATAGGTAGGCACTTAAAATATCCTTAGCCAAGATTTTGGAAAGTTTTCAGCTACAGCCTAACTAATCCAATTACATAGCTTTGCCTTGCATCTTGTTTTTTTCTTTTGCTTTCTTTTCCATCCCCTACATCTGAGCAAACCACTCCTGCCTGGGAAGGTGTTTCCGTGCAGAATGCTCAAGCTGTTGACCAAAAAAACAAGATTTATGACTTTAGCATTCGCAGAGTGGAATTTGAACTGCCCCTTGCCATAGGATTTCATACATACCACATACACACTCTTAACTGTACTGTCACATGCACTTGCTCACAACAGGAATAAAAAACAATGTATTCATTTGCAAACTGATGTTCTGCCAACAAATCAACTTTGCCCATACAAAAAATGGGAAAACCCAGCAATATCGTAAGTTTCTTTCTACACTGTAAGCATATTTAAGTGACCTATTATGATGGGAGATACAGTGAAAATCAGACTTTAATCTGAAAGGTTCCATTTTTAAATACTACTTTTGCATAATGTGTCTGTGTTGAATAGATGCTCCCCACGCTCCTAGACTTTTCTGGTTGTCTCACCATCACTATCCATATTCATTTTCATTCCTGCTATTTGAAATACAGCTCCATTGTCTTGCGGACTGTGTGTCTATGCCTGTATGTTACAAGGTTACTGGAAGGCTTAAAATAGAGGTTAAACAGGGAAATGACTCAACCACTCATCTATTTTTCAAACTATCATCTGAGATATTTAGTATTTCTAGATCAGATCAGAGTAACTTCTACAAATCTAATGACGTGATTTATAGATGTTGGAGGGGAGCAAAGTCATCACTTCATGAAGTACCCGGGCACTAAGGTTGTGAGGAGGGATCTTATTTGATGAACATAATCCACATTTTTTCCTGGTATAGTTATATATTATTCTAAACCTATTTTAATAGAGTAAATATACTCACATTAAAGTTTTGCCATTGGTATTTAAATTTTACATGCCTTTAAAGAAACTTAATTAGCACTGAGTGCTGCATACCCCACCAGTGCAGATATATAAATGTGTACTGGATTATTTTGGGATAAGAATACACCATGCACTATTTTACGAGTCCTCTTCAGGACACTTCCATAGTGAGACTGTAGGGATCTGCCTGTATGCAGACAGCAGAGGCTGAGCAGCACATGCAAGATGTCCACCTTCCTAGGCGTTTAGTAAGCAGTTTCATGACCACCCAACAGGGAAATCAGGATATGGCCTGAGATTTGGGCATCACTCTTAGGCTGTCATACCTTCAGTGCTAGGCACATAATAATACGATTAAGCAGTAATTCACCTCACTCTGAGACTTCCAGTTTAAGCTTCAACAACAAGAAAAGTCAAAATGCCTCTCCAAATTTCACCTCTGACCATAGCAGACATCTGCAGCTCAAAGCAATTGAAGACTTTGGTGACAACATACCTCTTGTATTACCTAAAATGCCTCTGCAATTGTTTTAAGAGATGCCTGCACTCTCTGACAACTATCCTTTAATGATATGTGCTTGTCTATAAAGGTGCCACTTTATGTTTGACTACATCAGCCACTTTATAGCCCATAAACAGGCTGAACTGACCAAACCAGAGGCTGGGAATGCAGCTCTGAAATTCTCTGTGGCTCAAACTGCGATAAAGAGCTCCTAGCAATTTTAGTGAAAGCATACAGAGACCTAAAGGAGACTACCTTTCAGTGAGCACTAAAATCATAGAATCATAAAATGGCTTGGGTTGGAAGGGACCTTAAAGGACATCTAGTTCCAACAGTTGTTTCTCTGGACAACCCTTTGCAATGCCTCACTACCCTCTGAATACTTTCTTCCTTATATCTAATCTAAACCTATCCTCATTTTTAGTTTAAAACCATTCACCCTTGTCCTATCACTACACCCTCTGACAATGAGTCCCTCCCCAGCTTTCCTGTGGGCCTCCTGTAGGTACTCGAAGGCCGCCATAAGGTCTCCCAGAGCCTTCTCTTCTCCAGGCTTAACACCCCCAGCGCTCTCAGCTTTTCTTCATAGGAGAGGTGCTCCAGCCCTTTGATCATCCTCACAGCCCTCCTCTGTACTTGGTCTAACAGTCCCCAGAGCTGAACACAGCACTCGAGGTGGGGCCTCACAAGAGCAGAGCAGAAGGAGAGGATCGCCTCCCTCAGCCTGCTGGTCATGCTTCTTTTGATGCACCCCAGGATACTGCTGGCTTTCTGGACTGCAAGCACACACTGCTGGCTCATGTTGAGCTTCTCATTAACTCCCTCAAGACCTTCTCCTCAGGGCTGTTCTCACTCCATTCTCTTCCCAGACTGTATTTGTGCTTGGGATTGCCCTGACCCAGATGCAGGACCTTGCACTTGGCCTTGTTGAACCTCATGAGGTTCACACAGGCCCGCCTCATCCAGGTCCCTCTGGATGGCATCCCTTCCCTCCTGTGTGTTGTCTGTACCACTCAACTTGGTGTCACTGGCAAACTTGCTGAGGGTGCACTCAATCCCACTGACCATGATGTTAAAGATGTTAACAAAGATGTTAAACAGCACTGGTCCCAATACTAACCCCAGAGGAACACCACCCGTTATTGATCTCTACCTCGATGTTGATCTGTTGACTGCAATTCTTTGAGTGAGACCATCCAACCAATTCCTTACTTCCATGTCTCTCCAATTTAGAGACAAGGATATCATGGGGGACAGTGTCAAATGCTTTGCAGAAGTCTGGATAGAGGATGTCAGTAAAATCAAAACCATTTAGTCAAGTACTCCGTTTAATCATTGCTGTCATTCAGAGGGATTTCACAAGAAACCTTACTTTTGTATGAAATCATCAATTTAAATTGTTGTGTAAAATATTTGTGCAAAATTCTCTCTTCCTTATCTTCACTTTTTTTAAAATAGAACAGCTTTAAATGACTATAAAGATATGCCTATAGGATTGTTTTGCTACAAGTAAAATGGTAAATTATGCATTTGTTGATTGACAATATCGGTTTAATTAAAATTGATTTTAAATCAGTTAAACACTTGCAAATTTCTTTGTGTACACACAACTAGCTTAAAAAAAACTTGGCAGAATTTAGTACAAAGAAGCCGATTACAAACTAGTTTAAATGTGTTCACATTGGAGCTTGCAATGGTATGATCAGGGTAAATTTTACATGATTATTTTCAAATTAGTGGAATTTCTGCATGTACCTCGAAGTGATCATTCAGATCAGGACAACAGTTAAGCCATGGCACATCTAATTATTGTTGCTGCCGATGTTGTTGATTCTATTATTGTTACTGTGGTAGAAGCAAGATTTACCAGTTAGAGACATGTTAGTCTAGGCTGTGAGTACACATACAATGAAAAGATAGCATATACCACAAAGAATTTTGAGCAAGCATCTGCTTTACAGGATTCCACCTCCCCTAAACTCTTACTGAAAGTACAAGTATTTGTTTGCACCTTTTCAAAAAAGCTAACTTTACAAAATGGCAAACTTATTTTAAATAGTTTAAATGTCATTGCAAAACAGTGAGGGGTGACTGTTTTTTCCATGAAAAATGTGCTTCTGTTTTCTCACCAGTTCTAGCAATAAGAGAGCATTCTTTACAAATTCTGCTTTTCATTAACATTTCAGGGATCGGCCATTACCATACACTACAGCATAAATATAGTACTGGATGCATCCTTGAAATGCACTCGGGAAGCCTTTTATGATCCCAGTCGTTCAGTGGGAATTTCACTGACTTCAGCAGATGAGCTTAAGCCTCTCCTGAACATGTCTGAAAACTCTCCATAGAACAGAATGGATTGACATGGAATATCTGAATGCTGTATTTCATGAAGCTTTTTTAGGTACTTGAAGGACAAAGCTTTACTGATAAATATCCTCCAGAAGCCTACTATTGTAGAAACTTTCCCTAATAAAACTGCTGGCACAGTACGTATAATACTACACCTAATATATGACTCCCATATGCACAATAATACTGGCTGATGTACATTCATATGTTCTCCCCAGTCCTGAAAGAAAAAATTGTGTATGCCTTCAAGTTTGTGCTGTTACATAGACATTGACTAAACTGAGCCCTTTATTTATTTAAGATGGAAGTAAGTTGTGAAAACATAATAATAGTAGGTCTTGTCATTCTGCTGCTTTCAATTATTTGCCCTCCACCAGTTTCTTCAGGACAAGGAAAATGAGCAGCGGTATTCACCTGGGAATACAAGGGATGACAAGGACATCAATAGCATGATGCTGACATGACACAAGTCTAGAATAGAGGAAGCTAGCCAGAATAACAGGATTATAGCAGCACATTGATAGAAGAAAACTAACACCTCTATGATGGAGAACTGGGCATTAGCTACTCTGTTACAAATACAGGGGTTAACAGCACAGAACTGTGTATGGTTTGACAGCGGGTCTCAATGACATGACCATGGCATATTGTTCCTTAAATATATTTCTTCCATATTGAGAAGAGAGGTGTCAATTCAACAAAGGCAGGAAAGAGCATCTGAGGACACTGACTAACATATGCAGGGAGGTGAGCTTTTAACAACTTGAGAGAGAGACTTCGAAAAAGAGACCTGCCACAAAGAGCCAGAAATAAGAAATCTTAGAGAGGAGGACAGAAGAAAGAAATGACTAAGCATTAAGAGAGGAAAGAAAATCATGAAAGACATGTAGGGATATTTGAAGTCAAATGTCAGGGATCTAACGAACTTGTGGAAATAATATGGTTTTAGTATCATCGGAGATACGGTGGCACACTTCAACAATAGCTGTATAAGAATGCAGCTTGCTAAGGAAAATGGGCAGAGGAAAGCAAGAATAGGTGCTTCATTTTGTATCAAATCCAGGAAGAGAGAGATTGTATCTTGGTGAAAATGAAAAGGCAGAAGTAGCAGTATGTCACCACTGGGGTCTACTTTTCATAGCTCTCTTAAAAAGAAGGAAGTTCATGCTTTTTTTCTGACTTATTCTGAGCAACAGAGGTATACAAAAAAACTCACCCTTGAGATAACAGTGGATTTCAACTACTTGAAAATGAGAAAAATGACATAACCAGGGCAAAAAAGGTCCATGAAGTTCTTGTTATGTTTTAGGGATGATCTTTCGCTTCAAGGGACAGAAGTTAAAGAGGCATTACTAACTTGAATTTCATGACAAGTAGGGTAGAATTCATTTTGACTTTAAAGGGAGAAGGTAAACCGGGTGAAAGCAATCATGGAATATTTTTAGCAAAATAGGCTTCTCTATTCTAAGAAGAGGAAGAAAAAGCACACTGCCACTGCCAAGAAATGCAAACTGCCACAGATTGCATTGTTATGTAGAAATAGTTAATAGTTTAATCAAGCTAATCTGGGTACTAAAAGCAGGTTCATCATAACAGCATGCTATCCTATATGAGTTATTTAACCTCCCTTCTATATTGTCTAGCCTGTGCTCGGTCATTTAAAGCTAACCTAGATTTTCTACAGAGAACAATACACTCATTTTTAATTAAACATACAATAGCAAGCTATCTTGATGTGAACAAAAGGAAGTGTAGAAAGCTTAAGTATACTGTGTTAAAGTTACATTAGGAGTCCTTCAAGGATTTGGAAAAAAAAAGAAAAAGGCCACAATAAAGGGACATAACTGAAGAGTAACCTAAAAGAATAGGAATAAAAGAATAAAATCACAAAGCCTACAGTACAAAATGAGTGACAGGCAAAAAGGGATAGAAATTGCAACAAGGAAATATGCCCAGATAATTAGTTAAATTTCTTACAAATAATTTAGAGAAGGAATGAATTAAAAACTATCTAGATGATATGGGTTTGAGTTAACAGAGCCTGAAGAATTTGGTTTAATAATATGTCAAAAGTAATCTCTGAATTGCTAAGACTATGCAGGTTCCAGGAGACAAGAAAACGGTAGAATGTGTCTATCTAAGGTAAGCAGGTCCACAACTATCTTTTCTAATTTTAATCCTGATATTCCAGAAAAATTGTTTTATAAAGAGGTTAACACGGGTTTGTCAAGAACAAATAATTTCACATTAATCCAATGCCCTTTTTTACAATCAATTTAACTGATTCAGTAGAAAAACAGGTATCATAGACCTTGAGTTTACTGTAGTTTGGAGACTGTCCCATGACAGTTTTATTAAAACAAAAAGCAAAGGAAATACAGTTTTCATGAAATTACAACCAACTGGCATGCTGCTTGCAAAAAACAAACCTGAAGAGCATATTCAGGGACATCCTATAAGGGTATGTTGTCATTTCTGTTCTATTCAATATTTCCTTTAATGATCTTCAAGATGTAACAGAATATAGGTATATATTAAAATAAATAAATAAATAAATGTTTTTCACCAACCTGGGAGCTACAAGGCAGAGTCAGAGTTTAAAACTATTTCTATTACCTGGATAAGTATCTAAAGTTAGAAGGAGGGCTAAGGCAAAATGTTACAACTGAGAAAAACTCAAATGCACAGACTAAAATGGGGAGAAGTAGGTGGCAGTAGATGAGAAAAGGTTCTCAGCAGAAGTAATGCTGTCAGAAGAAAAGCAAATTATTTCTGGGATGTATTTATAGAAGTTCCTCTTTTGCCTAATACATAGGGTGTAATTCTTACACTCTAGTTGGTGTTAGTCCTCAGCTGAAGTGCTCTAAGGGGCCTTACACCTTAAGATAAATGCAAAAACCATACTGGAAAGAGACTAGAGAAAAACAGTTAAGAATAAATCATTTAACGAATGTAGTCTGGGAGGAAAATGAACAAAATTGTGTAGTCTGTGTGAAGATGATATACATATCTACACATACAAAACACTTGTATAAATAATTATGTATATATATTCACCCACAGATTCATAAAAACATACGTGAACAATATAAAAATACTGTCCGTTTCCATTTTGAGTTTGACAGAAAGGACTGCAGTAAAAGAATAAAGTGGGATACAAGGCAAATACAGTTTCATAAATGCAGTTAAATATTGCTGCAATCTACATAGCAGTGTTGTAGATTTCCTTCCAATAGGTGTTTTTATAAATCAAAATATCTATTTATGAATGATACCACTTTTCAAACCATGATGCACAGCCTCTTTAGATTCTGTCAACTACTCCTAAGACGTCCCTGAAAGACAAATGGCAAAAGTAAACCTATTCTTAGCATACAGAGCATACAATATTCTCATATTCATGTTTACGGGTCCACAAATTGAAACTGAGTAACACTGATCAACATATATCTGAATCAGCCTCAGTGCAGAGATTAGATCAGACAGACTCGAGGCCTACAAGCCTATAATTCTTTTTATTCCTACGTGAAAAATCACATTCCCTGCATGACTCAATTTTTTTTTTCTTTTTTATTTTTTTACTTATAAAAATGCAAACAACAGTGTTTTCCTACCTCGCATGAAACCGTGTCAGCGCACACGTTACGGATTGTTCAGATGCAGCTGCAGTGACACAGACTAAAGCGTGCGGGTTTTATTTACCTGTTCCTCCCACTGAGGTTTTTCAGGTTTTAAACCCGTGACAGGATGGTACCTCCATTCCTGCTCTGAATGCACCCCGTGGAGAGGGACAACCCCGGCCTATTCCCCCCGACACCAGTTTGGGCACAGGCCCTGCTGCAGGCCCTGCTGCGAGCCGGGGACGTGGGTTGCTCCTCTGTACCTGCGGCGATAAAAAAACAACACAGCTGAAGTTTTAAGGAAGGAATGAGAAGGGGAAGGGGAAAAGGAAGGAAGCTTAGGGAAGGCACCCCTGCGTCCCGCCGGGCCGGCCCTGCTCTCCCCGCCTCCCTGAGGCGCGGCCTGGCCCGGCCTGCTGCGACAGCGGCGGCGGCGGCGGGGAGGCCGGGCGGCTCCATGGCTTTCATCCGCAGGCGGCGGCTGGAGCGGGAGCTTTACTCCAAGGAGAGGTGAGAGTGCCGGACCTGGACCCCTCGGGCGAGAGGGTCCGAGGGTGCCGGGGGTCCCCGGCCCCGGGGGATGAAGGGGCGGCAGGCGCCGTGCCCGCCTGTGCCCTCGCTGCAGTCGGGTCGGTGCTGGGTGCCTGCAGTCAGGGCTGGAAAGGTGCCGGGCAAAGCTGGGGAAATGGAGATAAATTAAGCTCGCTCGGCTTAAACTGCGTGGAAGCAGCGCGTGGAAGCTCCATTTCGGCTGTTTTCGGTTGTGTTGGTGGTGAGGCACAGCGCTGTTTCTCTATAGAAGCTGTTTGTTATTTTTCTGAACATTACGATTGGCGGCGTATCGTCAGTCCTTCAATTACAGACTCTCTGACAGCTCCTTAAAGCGCTAAATGCAACTACCCCCCTCCTGCTCTCAGACTGCATTTCGTATTCCTGTGGCTGACCGTATGAGAAAGGCTTACCTTGCGCCCGGCCAGAATTTGCTCTCTTATTTTTAGCTTGTGTCACAGTTTCTTTTATGTGGCTTATCTACATCTGGCTTGTCAGAAAGTTTCAAAACCCTTCATAACCTTCATATTGCCGTGTAGGAGGTCTCTGCAAGGTAAGAGCACGGCACTGGGATGCCCCCCAGGTGCCTCCTGTTGCAGGATTTGCAGGGTCCGCAGCTCCAGGGCCCCCGTGGACACCGAGCAGGGCCTGCGTGAGCCCTGAGCAAATTCCTGACGCTGGCTGCACAGTGCTGTTTATTGTTGGGGAGAAAAACATGTGACAAAGAGTTTGGCTCACTTTGCCCATATACATTCTGATTCATAGGTATTCAGCTGATGAAGCTACTACAGCTTTTGAAACGTTTCCAAAGGCCAAACGTATTCTGGACCCCTTTTTGCTTTCTTTTGCTTTCTTTTCCTTCCTGCTTTTGGGGGCTACTATGGTTTCGGTTAACTGTGAGGGTGATGGAGGGAGAATGGACAAGCTCCTTTGGAGGAGGAGAAGGATTTTTAATTGTGAAGTAAAATATCTTCACTGTAGGAAAAGCTAGAAGTATGACTATAATAGCTCTGTTCAGGTTTTAACATAACTTGTCTCCCCTTTTTTGAGAAGCTGAGGAAGAGGCCACGACTCATCAGATTTGCTCTAAGATCCAAGTGGTATAAAGTCTCTCCTAAAAGCCCTGACAACAAAACCAACTTATCAGTGGCTGTCAGCAATACTGATCTGCAGTTAATGAAAGTTCCTTGGAAGCATTTAGGATCTTGTATCTTACCGTTTGCAGTTTGAGAACATCATGAAAGATCAATTTTGTCATCATTTTCACTTGCAGCTTTTCCCATCTAAATATCTGCAAACTCATTTCTTCCCCTTGCCTAACTTGACGTATGTGTAAAATAAGAGTAAATTTGTATATATGAAATCAGGTGCGTGTGTGTGTATCGTGCCTTTTCCCCTCTCTCTCTTCCTGTGCCTTTCTGAAGAAAAAAAAAAATATAAAAAAAAAATCATAAAACATTTCTTAAGCACTTTATTTTGGCTTTGAAATATCAAATCCTGTCTTTTGTTTTCCTTAAAGGCACTCCTGCCTTAAAACAGCACAAAACAGCTGTTTATTTTGCCTAATAGAAATGACATCCTCTGGGAGTTTTTCTTCTAGCTTTCTTGCTGGGTAATTGGTACAGGGACAATAGCTCATACTTCTCTAATCTTAAGTAATCTTGCTGTAGTTATTTCCGAGTGAGATGACCAGGCCTTTCTGAAATCTTGTGGTAATTGTGTTTCATGTGTGGGCTTGTTTGTTTCTGTTTGTTTGTTTTTATATAAAGCAATGAACAAATATGCAAGCTATGAAAGTTCTGGTTGAGAGCACAGTGAAACAGTAGGTAAAAAGTTAATCTTCTTATATAGTTGCTCGGGGGGGGGGGGGGAGGAAGGAAGATCAGTTCTAAGTGATCAGGAAAAAATCCCAAACTAATTACTTGGACTGATTTAATATCTGATTATGTAAGTCTACTGTTCTTACCATGCTATTTTCTAGAAGAAAAGAAGATCATTCCAAAATGTCCTGTGTTCATACACTGAGAACAAAGAATGGGCTTTACTTTATTTTTTATTCAACAAGGCAATCTACCTAATGAGGTTGAGTTAATTTTGGCAGGATTTTTAACTTCAAATGTACCTGTATTCCTAGACTTGTATTTTCACTTTTCCTAGGTGTTCAGAGCGAAGAAAGATACTATGTTTTCTTCTAATTAATGCAGTGTTGCGTGCATGATTACTCAATTTAATCTGTAAAAATACTCAACATGCATTAGTAGGAATCTTTTTTTTTTTAATAATTATTTTAGTTACCAAACTTCAAATTAAATGATGTGGCAATTTGGTAAGGTTGTTGCTCTCTTTATAAATGGAGTTCCGGGTTCTGCTGGCTGTGTGCCCAAATGTAGGCATATCTAACACTTGATACAGAGGCTTTTTATAAATAGTTCTGGTGGTTTGCCTGCTCGGCTTCCTGTTTGAGGAGTTCATCTGTTTTGCTGTTAACATCACTCACGTAAGACAACATACTGGTAGCATGTAGATCCTGCACATTGACAGTGTTTGATGTTCCCTTGTTTTTTTGTTTTGTGTTTTTAAGTACGTAGCCTTATTTTAGCTTCTGAGGACAAAATACACATAAGGAAGACTCTTTTTCACACATCAGCTGGCCGATAGATACTTTGCTCTTAGGAGGAGGTTTACTTAGAGCTGGTTTTATGTAGCTGCAGGCTGCTGAACTGGGGGCCTGCTTGTTCATCCCTGGCAATGTACTTCCATTATGAGAACTGTACTTCAGTATCGGGTCAAGTGATTGTCCAAGGTGTGTCCAGTCAACCACCTGAAACTGTTCTGCCCCAGTAGTTTCCCAGCGTGTGCAATGAAGTGGTGGAAATGGAAACAATTCAATCACAGATGAAGAATTTTAAAGGATGACCAATGGGCTGCTGTTTCTTCTGGATGGTGTAAATGGGGTTTTGCTGAGATGCTGGTTCCTGCACACTCATTCCTGTGCCTCGTTTGGTGCTTCAGGTGACATTGAACATAAAACATGTCCTAGGTGACATTGGAACATAAAATAAATTGTGGGTTTGTTGGTTTTTGTTGTTGTCGGGTTGGATTTTGGTTCTCTCCCTGCTCAATGTATTGCTGAATCTCACTTGGGTCTTTGAGAATCGAAGTATGGAAGGACGTGCGCATGAAGCAAAATAACAGTAAAATTCTCAGGTAGACTGAGCCTGATATAACACATTTTCTGGCAGGACTTACAAACCTCAAGTTGTAGTTGGTAAATCAAGAGTTGTGTGTTTGGCTTCTTTGCTGCATACTTGGAACAATGCTAGGAATGTTTGGGTGCAATTTGGGTTCCCAAGCCTTATGTATAGGAGGTGACATCACATGAGGTTAGGTTTTGCAAGTGTTCTGCTGCTTAGTCTCCTGCTTAGTTTTTTTATGTGTCTAGGGTGTGTTCTTGACTCATATTCCTCAGCCCTTTTCTGAGTGGCAATTATATTGGAGCTTTTTGAAAAAGGCAAAAAAAAGCAAGACAATAGTCTTTTTTTCCCACCTTTTTTTTTTAATAAAAATAATAGTCTTTTTTTTTGTTTGTTTTGTGTTTTTAAGTATGTAGCCTTATCTTAGCTTCTGAGGACAAAATACACATAAGGAAGACTCTTTTTCACACATCAGCTGGCCAATAGATACTTTGCTCAGTGTCTTTTTTTTTAGAAGAAAAAAAAAAAAAAAGAGCAACCAGAGTTTTTCACTGCTTTGTTTGTGTACCAGCCTTACCTGCGGTATTCTTTCTTCTTCCTGCTACAGATTAAGTTCTGTTTGTCTTGGCAAGGTGCTTGCCTTCTCTTTTTCCCTTCCTCTTTCTTTCCCCAAAGCTACTTTTTGAAGCAATACTGATTCTCATCACAAGGGAACTTCCACATCACTTCCATTTGATTTTTTTCAGATTTTCTTAATACCACTTTTCTGGGACAACACAAAAAGAGGCATATGAAAAAGCCTTCAAGCAAAATTGTATTAGCATGCTTTAATTACACTTAAGAGTAGGTACTTAGATTTTAAGCAACAGCTATTAAAAGACTGATCATCGTGGAGTAAAGAGCTAATGGACTAACACCAGTGGATGCTGATGGGTATCAAAGATATTCCAAAAAAAAAGCTGTTAGGGCCTTCATTAAAGTTTCTTCTTTTTCTCCCTCGTAGCTGCTTCTGCTGCTGATTTCAGATACAGGGTTTGCATTAAATCTGAGCTGTAACAGCTCAAATGCCCTTCCACCTGTGTTAAAGCTCGAGGCTTTGCCCTGCTAGCCGTGGAGGCTGCTGATTCATTTCATCCTTGAAGGGGCACTGCTGCCTTCTCACTCTGACAGCAGGGCTGCTGCCCTCTGAGCAGGAAGGTCTTGTTTCTGGCCACGGTGTTCTTGCCCCTGACCCCTTCATTCTGTACAGTCTGTGTTACTTGTTGTTCTCCTTCATGAACTCATTCAGGTTAAACCTGTGCAAAACTATCCGGAGGGAACTCCACAGCTCTGACTGGAAGCTGGTGTTCTCTGTCTGCTAATTTGATGGCCTCTGCAGTTTGAAGCGTGTTGTCTCCTGAACTGGAAGTAGTCTCTGAGGAAGCTGGTAGGCTGGGTTGGACCAGTGAAGCTGTTAAAGCTTTTTTCCTTCAGATTTTGAAATGATCAAATGCATTAAGCACATATTTTCTGAGAAGCTTTCTTGAAAGCTTACTTACTGTTGGCAAGACTTTATCCAAGGAAAAAGACCAGACTGCTAAGAAGCTAAAACATAAGGCATTGAGCGTTCCCCCATACAGATACTTTAATGGCATCTGAGCTTTTTTTAAAAATCTCGTCTATTTTGTTCCTCTCTGTCACTTTCAAATCAATATATCGCTTTTTAAAAATAGTTTAATATATCAAGTTAAATGTATGAGGAAAAAATAGTAAATTGTAACTGAAGAAATTTCTGAAGAAATGTGGCTTACTGACCTTATCAATCTGTTGTAAGCAATTAAATAGCCTGGTGACCGCAAAAATTGTGAACGTAAGCCTGTGAAATGTATCTTTATTAGGAAGCCAGCATAAACACATCATACAATATGCTAGGGTATGAGTTTTATTGCTTGATTTCAAAGGATATTTGAGTTGGTTTCCATGAGCTTTCCAAGAGAAGATAGCTACTTAGAGAACGGTAATGCTATTTTTAATAAATGCTAATGAAATCACTTGTTTCAAGTGATCCAAATTCAAGGAAGTTTCAAGTAGCAATGAGGCTATACATTTCAAAAGTGGATTAAAATGAGCCACTTGCTAATGCTAAGAAAAATACTGCCAACTTGATCATCTCATGTTTGCCTGAAACAGTAGTTGCCAGTATTCATTGTTACTGTGTTACAGGAATACAAGGTTTGAGAGCAGCAGCTACACATAGAAGATCCCTTTGCTTTTCTATTAAAAAACAAAAGTGCTTGCATTAGAACAAAACCTCTTTTTCCAGATACTGGTTCTTGGTAATAATTAAAAAGGAAAAAAAAAATCTTTTTCATTTTAGATTCAGCGGTGGTGTTGTACATTTCCCTGTTGATACTTATGCTTTGCTTTTTGGGGAAAAATTAGTCCTAAATAGATTTTGTTGTTTTTCTGTTGGAGGGAAGGGATGTGAAACCAATTGTATTATTGAAGCAGCCTGGTTCTTCTCACTGGAAGACCTTGTGTTTATATGTTTGCCTGACTAATGGCTGAGGTTGAGTTTTCTTGATGTCTTAGGGTCAGACTTGAGGAAAAAGGAATAGGCTTACCTAGTCTTATGTGACTTGACGCTGGGTTTGTGAGCCAGGCTGTTCTCCAGGGCAGCATGGTAAGTCATAGGCTTATGCAGCACAGGGAAGATAGCACAGCTGCTCGGTGGCTTGAGACCAAGATACAGTTCTCCACTGCTATGCATTTAACCTGTTTCTTATCTTGGGTATCATTCCTTTCCTGTACATGTGTGTTTGTTTTCTCTTGTCATGCCCAGAAGAATCAAACTACTATTCTAGATCTATACCAAACACGTACAAATTCCTGTCATAGGACTGTGTAGCAGCTGATAACATAAATTTTGTGTGTCAGTCATCTTGATACCACAAGTGTCTTTCAAATACCTTCTGTAGTTCTTCAGAAGACAATCACCCTGCTGGGTCCTCTGCAGTCCATCTGCTTAGTTGCATGTTGAAGATCCCCACCGCTATAATTGTATAGCTATTGATTTCCTATTTTTTCAGACCTTCACAACACCATGTTTGCCTACGATGCCATGTACCAGAGAGTGATCTGTTCCCCTGACACCTGTAAATATTTGTTAAAACTCCTGGCAAGCCTGAAGTATCGTGTGTGGTGAAGGCTCTCATGAGGGACCCCGTTGATACAATTACTGTTAGTGGCCCTACTTATTTACGTTATTTCAGAAATGAGTTCTATCAAACATGATTTGCCAATTGTCACAAAAGAAGACTTATGGGACCTCTAACATCATTGCTGTGAAGCTGATTGTTCCTTGTGTCCATAGTGTCTGTTCCCTGACAAAAAAAGTGGAAGATTTTTCAAACAACTGGGGGCGTTACCTTTGTTCTTAACTTTATTTAAGTATTTTGGCTTGCGGATTATCAGCTGAGTGTGTATGCTTATATATACTATAAAGAAAAACATCTTGATGTTGAACTGGTTTACATATCTTGACACAGCTTTATTAAAAAGCTTTGAATAAAAATATGATAGCACTTGCTAGATCTGAGTTTGCAAAAGCCCATAAAACTTAAGCTTGTCCCGTGTGACTTCAGTTAGGTGATGTGTTGAAAAATGGGATTTAATGGTAGCTATGTGGAAACTGCTATGGTTTCATACTCCTCTACTGCCTTAGGATTTAGAATATTCCTAATGAAGCTTTATTCTTCAAAATGCAGAGCTAGAGCTTCTATTTTAGCTTGTTGAAGGTGAGTGATGGCACCAAAGCCTCTGAAAGTTGGAAATTCAGTTTACACCTGTTGATAGGACGTGCTTTCCTAGGTTGCAGTATGTTTGAAAGGTAAACTTCTATGAGAAACAGAAGGCAACTGATACTGTGTCTTCTGAAAATATGTGAAGGCAAAGCTCTTAAAAGTCCATTGGAAACCTGAGATATTCAAGAAACACGCGGCAATGGTAACTGGGGGAAAGGCTGAAGTGACCTTTGAGGTCACTTGTGAATTTTCGTAAGGAGTTTTATATGGCTTATACTGTTGTAACTCCTATGTTTTCTAACATTTTAACCTTAGTGTTTCTTAATAGCATCACAAAACATCTGTTTTCAAGAATGCAGGGGCAAAGAGACTGGACTTTTTGCAAAAGCGGCAGAGTGTTAGGGCATTAGTCTTGGACGTGGGGTGTCAGGAGGAGGTGTTGAGCATGTGGACCCACTTGTAGGTACAGCAAACCTTTGCCTTGGTGTTTTTAGTGCAACACAGGCACAACACAAAACTTAGGTAAACTGGATGTATTTTCCAGTAATGCTATTTTTCTAGTATGAAATATGCTGCCCTAACAAGCAGACTGTTTAGTATGTGGTTCATTTCTTGAACTCACGACATGTTTACTGCTTGCTATTTAAACATGCCATAATACTCTGGGGACACTTGGTGCTTATTAGCATTGTCACAAACATTTCTCGTAAAGCACCTCATGAACACAATGCAGAACTTAGCTCAAAGCGTGGATGTGAATAAATGTTAAGTACTTCTGCAGATCGGGCCAGCCCCACACACAAACAAACTGTTGTATGTTGAAGGAAAATAAGATGTTGCTGCTCTGCCTGCTGTGCTGATATTCACTGTCATTCCCTGCTGCTGAAACACATAGGTGACCCCATGTTCACCCTGTTAGTAGAGCTGATGAGCTTTCATTACTTGCAGCAATTAAGTTAATTTGTGAGAGGATGTAGTTTCATGTTATATCAAACCTAACCTATTTGCGTTTACCTTGTGTGAGTGTTGGCATTACTGTGATCCTCTGATAAAATGCTTTAGAAGACTTCTTCAATTTTTTTGTTGTTTTGGTTTGTTTTCTATTGGATTAGCCCGTAAACAGGTTTCCTGTGGGTTTGAACAAACACTGGCACCAGTACAAAATGCCAAAAAGTTGTTGGAGAATGCTTTATTAGAGGGTATCCATAGAGTGGCTCAGCTGTGTTGTAAATACCATGCCAGTGGTTTTCACTTAACACTTGAAACCAATGTCACTTGGCTTTGCCCTGGGAAGATCTTATCTTCTCCATTCCACGCTGTTAGTTCCTGCTCCACCTCTCGTGTCATTGCGTATTTTGACTGGCTGACACTGATCCGAGTTAAATGCAGTGCTATTATTATCATTATTCCTTAAAGACTGGCTGTGCTAGGATAGTTCCCACCTCAGACATATGAACAGACTGAAATATTTAACCTTGACTATTTTGGAAGAGCATCAGTGAATCATCTTTATGTGTATACAAAGTTTCCATACAGGCTTGTTCTTTTAAAAAGTTATTTTAAATTAATTCATTCTTGAGTGTTGGGAGGGGGACAGGGCACATATAGGGTAGGAAGGCCCTGCAGGGGGACCTGGACAGGATTGGTCGATGGGCAGAGGCCAGTGGGATGAGGTTCAACATGGCTAAGTGCAGGGTCCTGCACTTTGGTCACAACGACGCCATGCAGCGCTACAGGCTTGGGGCAGAGTGGCTGGAAAGCTGTTCAGAGGAAAAGGATCTGGGGGTACTGTTTGATGCTCGCCTGAACATGAGCTGGCAGTGTGCCAAGAAGGCCAACGGCATCCCGGCTTGTGTCAGGAAGAGTGAAGCCAGCAGGACCAGGGAGGTGATCGTCCCCCTGTACTCTGCCTCTGGTGAGGCTGCACCTTGAGTACTGTGTTCAGGTTTGGGCCCCTCAGTACAATAAGGACATTGAGGCCCTGGAGCATGTCCAGAGAAGGGCTATGAGAGATGGAGAAGGGCCTGGAACACAAGTTTTATGAGGAGTGGCTGAGGGAACTGGGGTTGTTTAGTCTAGAGAAGAGGAGGCACAGCGGGAACCTTCAGGTACCCTACAAGTACCTGAAAAGAAGGTGTGGGGAGCTGGGGGTTGGCCTCTTCTCACAGGTACTGATAGGACTAGAGGGAATGGCCTCAAGTTGTGCCAGGGGAGGTTCAGGTTGGAAATGAGGAGACATTTCTTCTCAGAAGGAGCAGTCAGGCATTGGGATGGGTGGTGGCGTCACTGTCCCTGGGGGTGTTCAAGGAAAGGTTGGACCTGGTGCTTAGGGACATGGTTTGTGGGTGGCATTGGTGGTAGGGGGGTGGTTGGACCAGATGATCTTGGAGGTCTCTTCCAACCTTAATGATTCTGTGATTCTATATATATTAGTGAAGATTTCCCAAATACTTGATATATTTTATTAAGAACATTAACTGTTTTATGGTGTTTTCTTTTTGAAGAAATAATCTTTGTTTATTTATTTGTAGGTTTTCACTGCTGCTTCTTAACCTGGAAGAATACTACTTTGAACAGCACACAGCTAATCATGTCATAAATAAAGGTTGCAGGGATGAAAGGTACGAAAATTTTATATGTATTCGTTTACTCTAGTTGTTCTAGTCTCATTTATCTGTAAAACATACACAACTACTACTTGTTTTTTTGTTCCTGTAGAAAAATCAGAGGTTCTCTAAAAATCTGTTCAAAATCAATCATTTTTGAACCTGATGAAAATATCCAACCCATTATCAAGGTAAGCAGTGCAACCTTGCAAGTTCTTGATAAATTAAGATTCCTTTTAAAAACCTTTTAAGAAGGGGTATGTGTTTTTCTTACTTGCTGCAGATACCACTGAGAGACTGCATTAGTATAAAAGCCCCAGAAGACAATGAAGCAAATAATCCTTTCACTCGGTATGTGAATTTGAGTTACTGTATATATGCAGTTAACTCTAAAAAGCTGAAATGCCCATCAATTTAAGTATCTTATTTACATTTTAGGGAAACATCCGGAGGGATTTCTGTTGTATGTAATCAGGTAAGAGCTGCATATAACAGATTCTTGATGTATAAACATGAAAGATTACGTTCTTTAATGTTGTCTTTCTCAGAGCTGGAATTCTAGGGTGAGGAGTTGACTGGAAACACAACTAATTGGTGTGAAAAACCTTAACATTGATGTGAGACTGTTGTTGCTGAAAATTTCAAACTACAGAAGAATTTTTTACATTGCATTTTATAATGGAGCCTAGGGCAATTTTAGAATTGAATGAAAAAGGTGAATAGACTGATCTCAGAGTGGTTATTAATCATTCTTGTTTTCCTCTTGCTACATTTATATATATATATATTTTTCTTTCTGCAGCATGTATTGGTAATGGCAAAGCCACCTTTGTCCTTTCAGTTCAGCTTTATAAAAACATTGGACTCCACTGTGTGTCCACCAAGTCATTTTCAGTAGCCATCCTGAAATGTGGGCTCAAGCTCCAGTCATGAGTTATGATTAACTTAAACATGTTTGTACTTAATGTTAACCAACAGAATATACTTCAAGTTTTGCAAAATTGGGGCTAATAAGTGTTCCCAAGCTTAAACAAACAAACAAACAAACCCCTCATGTTTTCATTTCTGGAAAGAACAGAGATGAGGTGGGAAATACAAATATGCTAGAATGTTTGAGGAGGTAAAATGTCTTTACCAAAGAGTGAAAGCCTTGTGTTATGTACTCTGGCAGTCAAAGAGGTACACAAGCATTTAATTTTGTCTATGCTATTTTTTGTATTGAGTGTTTTACAGTTGTTGTTTATAGGTATTTCTAATTGTTCCATGCAGACTTGGAGGTGGTCAAAAAAAAAGTGTTGTCTTTTATTTCATTACACTTTTTATTCATCCCATCTACCATACACTGATGTTCTGAAGAACAGATTAGTATAAAAAAATTCAAGAGGAAAAGAGAACTAACTTTTGAAGTGTCAAATGTTGTTAGTCCCACTATGTGTAGCGTACCAGTCATCCTTCTGTCACTGGGGAAATGCTCTGAAACATTTTGCTGTGATGAAACATTTTGCTGTGATACTGGTATTTTATATAAAAGGCATAGGGACTTTCAAATGTAAAGTACTCACTCAGTAGTTGGATTGATGATAAATCATGATCTAGTTCTGAATATTTTTAGTAGAATTGCTGTCTTGTAGGAAACTGTACATATTGAATAACTGGATCATCTTAAACATGTTCACCTTTTCTTTGGGCTCAAAGTTGTTAATGAATAGCTGGATAAGATGCTTTCCTTTACGTAACAAGAAAACTAAAAAATAATGACTATAAAACAGCAAATATAAATAATAAGTGGAGATTATATTAACTTATTTTCTGGTACTTTTTCTTAAGATAGAATTGGAGAAAAGTCCTCCAAAATATGAAATTAATGTAGTATGCTAAACTTTTTGTTCTTCTTCCATACGTTTTTTTATGTGTGCTGTTGACTTTTCCCTCATATTTTGGAATTTGGAACTTTAGGTAGAATAATATTTAGTTATAGTACTGAAGTAAGTGCTGAGTATAAAGAAGGTGTCTCTTATTCTGATTTTTATTCTCCTATAGCCTGGTTCAGGTCTGTAAAAGCTGATGTCAGATGAAAGGAACTAATTGCCATTATTATTTGATGTGGCACTTAGAGAGGCATGCTGAGCCTTCAAGCTTCTAAGCATGCCGCTCAATTTCTGCTGGCTTGCCTGTACTGTGAGTTGCTACATGGCAAAGGTCGGTTCTGATGTTAGCTTCTGAGCCCTGCTGAAGTCCAGGTAGGCAGTGTCCACTTCTCTACGCTCATCTGTTAGGCCAGTTACAGTATTTCTCTTGGTTTTGGTTTTCTTTGCCTTTGAATGCAGACCCACAGGCATGGTGCTCGCTGTAGGAAGCAAACCAAGGCACTGGGTCTGGTGGAGCCATGTGGATGCCTGGTGTGTTGAAAGGCTCTCAGGCCATGGTGTAGAATAATACAGTTGGCAGTGCAGTCTGGTGCCTTTCGTGGAGTTCAGGATTGATTTAGTCTTAATCAGGCATGAGATTTTAACAAGTTTGAGCCTTTCCTATGGACAGGGAAAAACATGACTTTTCTGGTTTTTGACACTTTTCAGACAGCAGATGATAAGGTGATAAAATCAATGTGCCAACAGTTAAGCCTTTGTGTAGGAGCTGTGAAGAGAAGGATCTGAAGGTTTCATTTTTTTGTTTGTTTTTGTTTTTTGGAGGGGGGGAGGCGGAAGGTCCTCTCCAGATCTGAGAGTAGCATCAGAGATACAAAACTGTTCAAAAGCGAGCTGTTGAATGAGAGAGGAAATCTAAGGTTCGTGGCTGTTGGAACAGGAAGCAAAATGTTTGGCTGTGGAAAGAGCTCATTTGAGAAGGCTCATGGTATTTCATGAGTTTCCCCTGTGGGAAGGGGCATTCCCTTCAGGGCAGAACCCGAGGGACATGAGCTGCCAGACAAAAAGATGGGGAGGAGTATTCTGTTGAATGGGGCCAGACTGGTGGCTGTGTTTACTGCCTTTAATCTTGCAACTCGTTGAAGGTCATATGATGGGAATAAAAGCTCTCTAATTGACTGTATAAATGAGTAAGCCTCTGAAATGCAGTGTACACTTGTCCCTTTTGTGGTTAGCAGCTACAAAAGGTCATTGTTTTTCTGCAGTTCATGTAGGGTGGTTAAAGCAGGATATTGCAACCCAGTATTTTGATTGCTTAAACTGTTTTTAGCTTTGCCTTTATCAGGATTTATGTTTACTATTGATGTGGGTTTGGGTTTGTTTTGTTTTTTTTGGATGTGTTCTTTTTTGCTTGGGATGTTTTGTGTTGCTTTTGTTTTTTTTTTTTTTCAGACTAAAACTATCATTCTTGCTTTTTCAGGCTTTTCTCATTAAAGAAAGAAACATTATTGCACCCTATAAAACAGTCAGAGTAAGTATACATTTTTTCACTGTTTTTAGTGAACTCATGTTCTGCAAAGACCTATGCTCTCATTTCTGAAAGAGTAAGATAATTAGAAGTTGAGGAATATAAAAATAAAGCTTAAAAATAAATAATTGTACATATTGGATAAAAAGCAGTGCTTGAATTCTTCTACAATATATTTGTATGATTTGTTGGGGGACGTACTACAGACTTGACCCTTGCTGTGCAGCTCTGTGGGCTGAACAATCAGACAGAGCTGTCAGCTGGCCACTAGTATTTAGGGGACGCTGCTTCTCCTGAGTTCTAAGCACAGCTGAGATGAGAGATTCCTAACTGGTATTTCCCAGCTGAATGCGTCATGGTTCAAAGGAATGGCAGATAAGTCTGCTCACAGCAGAAACCAGAACTTGCTTCTGGTTCCTTTCTGCTGATAGGGTGAGTCTGCTCTGATTCTTGAGCCTGAAGGCTTCAAAGTGCACAAGTAAGGGTTTTTCAGCTTGAATGGGAGATGGGTTAAGATACAAATACAAAATGAAAATGCAGAGTCATTAAAACACTATTTCAGCCCAATAATTCTTTCCAAAGGCAAGGATTGAAACAGGCTATTATATTTATTGCCATATTCATTCAAGTAAAAGATTTCAGGAGTCATGGAGTCCATAAATAAGTATTACTGCTATAAGAAGCAAGAAGATTGTCTGAATTATTCTCTAAACAACTGGTTTGGGTTGTTTTGTTGATGTCTCTTAAACTACTTTATTTCCCTTTTTTAAAAAAATTTCCTTGTTCATTTGCTTTATGTCATTAGTTTTTTGTGCTAAACCTGATTTCTGTTCTGCTCCTTGTATTTTCTGATTTGCCTCCAAGTGCACAATTTATTAAATATCTTGTAACTATAACATTGTCAAAACAGTGGAAAGATAGTAAAGAATTAGTGTTTTTTTTTAGAAGGTTTTTCATTTTAGTTTGTCCCAAGTCAAGAGTCATTCATACATAAATCATTCCTGAAAGTTGACCATTACAACTTCCTTCACTAAAGTGCAGGTATGTTTCTGTAAATTAAAACAGAAGTCCAGTTAGCCTTCAGTCACTTCAGAATATATATATATATAATAGCTGCTAGATATCTTACACTTAAATCATTTCCAGTGCCGGATGCTTCACTGAGTGCTGGAATCTGGTAGTACGTTTTAGCTTCCATGTCTTCCACTGACTGTCTGAGATCATTTACAAAACACTGCATTGCTCTCTTTGCATACAGCTGGAGAGCTAGACAGAGAACTGCTCATCAAAGCGTCTACGTTGTAGGCTATAAGCAGCCCTTGTAGACCATCCACTAGAATATGAGAGCCATGCTTCCCCTGTTGAAGGAAAATTGTGTACTTGTAAAATGTTACAAAGTTTTTAACCAAGTTGCTGCTGAAATTCTAGATCTATGTTTTGTTTCCTTAAGTTTTAAATTAATCCAATTGTACCCACTGATCAATGTCTTGAAGTAGTTTTACTGATCGCTATTTTAAAAGTCTAACCAAAGATAAAATCCTACAGAAATGTGTTAATACTGTTTTACACTGCATTCCGGGTCTTTCAAGGGATCCTAACCACCTTTGCTGAAGATGAGTCGTGTAAGAGTTTCTATCAGCTGATCCACGCACATAAAAGTCAAAATGAGAGATGTTAGTGAAATGACACCTGAGAGATCTGGGAAGACTTTTTAGAGGAAATAAATGTGTATAGCACACAAGTTGGGTGATGTTAATGAGGTTTTCACAGAATCGTAGGGATTGGAAGGGACCTTAAGAGATCATCAGGTCCAACGTCCCCTGCCAAAGTGGGTTTCCTAGACTTTTTATTAATGGGTAGTCCAAACATGTGATTACATTTGGAATCATTCCAGTTTAAAACTATTTATGTAGAAAAGAATGATGACTTTTAAAGCCAGGTCTTTCAAGATTGAATGGGCTGGAATATTTTGTCTAAAAAACTATATATAGTAGCTGTACATTCATTACATTCAATACATTCAGCTACTATATATAGCTATAGTAGTCAGTAGTCATTTACTAGTCAGAGCATTTACTAATTCTATATTTACATGTTTGTGTTACTAAACTAGTTAGAGCATGTACTAGTTCTACACTTACAGATGTTTTCACTATATTAAATGGAGCACTTCAAAGCTATTATGTTGCATTATATTAAAGAACTGACCAATTACTATGCAAAGAGCTTACCACAGGGAAGTTAGATTTGTAAAGAAAAAAGTTTGGGTTTAACATAGGTCTTTCAAATGTATACTGCAACCTATGGAAACAATTTGACAAGGTTTTAGCGTATTTTAATTTTAGGTGTTTTTTTTTCTTTTTCTTTTTTTTTTCATTGCACTTTACTTTAAACTTACTTGTAGTAAATACCCTTTTGGTTTTAGGGTACCACGGAACACTTATTCCAACTGGACGTGGCTGGGAAAGTAGGAGATGTAGTGCAAACTCTACATCAGGTACGTGGTTATTTGGTATCACTACACACTTTGTCAGAGTGCCTTTTTGGTATTTGATGGGGAGCTTTCTTCAAATATTTTGAGCAGCTTATTCTCAAAGTGAAATTATGGGAGTATCTAGTTTTTAAAATGCAGCAGTTGAACATAGCATGTAGTTCTGAAAGCTGTTGTAAGCTACTCCCAGTAGCTTTTTACTATGAGGGGTGGTAGTGTATAGACAAAGTAATAATAATAACAATGAACAAACGTTCTGCTTCTAAAAGAAGGAATAATAGCTCTTCTAGTACTCCAGCACTAAGAATGCTCCCAGTTGCTATTGACTTGTGACTTGTGTGGGAGTTCTGTGCTATTTCACTTAAAGTTCAATGTCCTTTAGCTCTACAGGGCTTCTTGTCTAGATAAGATGGGAGATCAAGCTGCCATGGTAAGTATCTCATTATTTCTATCTGAATATCAATGTTACTAACGAAACTCTAATTGCATTTGGATCATAGACTGTATTTTCTTTTTTCTTCACATTAGATAACTGCTATACTGCAATCCCGTTTGGCTAGAACTTCATTTGATAAAAACAGGTATTTTTCTAATAACTTTCTACTGGGAAAATATACTTGAATTGCTGATCAATTAGTTTACTGCTTCAGTTCTTAAGTGCTTCCTTGGGGAAGCACAAGTTCTCTAATTCAGAGAGTTAACTTCTTTATATTCTGAACCACCTGGAATGGAGAATGACAAATTCTCCATTGTAAAGGTGAATGTGTTACTTCCCCCATTTCTTTCCTCTTCAAATGGTTCGGTTTACCCACTAATTTTTTTGCAAATTGGGCATTGGTATATGCAGAATAAAGCTCTGTATAGAAAAATGAACATAGAAATGATATACTGCTCTGAGAATGGTGCAGAACACATGACTTGGTAAAGCAGAGGTCTCAACAAAGAAGTCTCTTCTTTCCTAAAATAGCAAATTCCCCATTCTGACATCCCATGGTTATAAACTAATCCGAAGAATTTAAGGGTAGCTCTGCGTATGTAAGAACCAGAGGTAAACTTACTCCCTTTCTTCACTTGTAGATTTCAAAGCATTTCTGAAACGCTGAATATGGAATGTAAAGCAGAAATGGTGACACCACTGGTGACTAATCCAGGGCATGTGTGTGTTACTGATGCTAACTTGTACTTCCAGCCACTTAATGGATATCCTGTAAGTGCCTCATAGATGGTCTTGCATATGGTGTGAGCACACTGCACCTTTAGTGGACAGTTTTTTTTAATATTATTTCTCTTAAATGCACATACCGCATATCTCCAGGAAGACTGTATTTTCAGAAAGTTCTCATAAAAAGTTCCTTAGCATTCCTTTAATTTATGCTGCTGTGACTTCATTCAGTATATCTCAGTACTCTGTGCTAATTTGCTTAAAACTTGCCTCTTACTGACAAAGCACAAAATGTCCTTTGCTCATTCTCCATTAATATTTAACAATAACTTCTTGTAAAATTTCATTTAAGGTAAAGTTCTAATCTTAATTTGTGGTGCTGTTCCTACCTGGTGAGAGCTTTATATATATTTACTTCATATTGGAAGATTTTAGCTAGGTTTTAAACTGAGCATTTCTTTCTCTAGAGGAAAATTGAGAGCATCTCACTGCTTTGGAACTTTGTCACAGAAATAGCAGCAATAGTCCTAGCAGGCTACTAATACCCTGAAAATGTGTCCAGACAAGTAAAATGTTTCAGATCTTTTTATGACAAAATGCCATTCAGTTTTCATCCATTAGATGGCACCATTGGCAAACATTCTGCCCGGCTTCCTTATTTTTTTAATACAGATCTATGTGCTCTGCGTATCTTTAGCTTGATTGTTCTTACTGGCAACAGACTTAGGTGATAATGCATTGTTCTTCTTTTATTCTTAAGCTGCTTCGTTACTCAGACAAGAACCAACAGCAAAGACAAACTTCATTTTTTAAAGTAACTGCTTAAAACCACTATTTGACTTATAAAATGACATGGGTGGATTTTGCTTTGATATTGCTAGTATCTCTAGCTCAGAGAAACTTCAGATTGATTGGAAAGATTAATGTAAATGAATATAAATTTCCTGGAATATCTCAGTCTTTTCTTCCTCACCACCCTACCCATTCCCCCTACAGAAACCAGTAGTACAAATAACACTGCAAAATGTACGGCGCATCTATAAAAGAAGACATGGTCTAATGCCACTGGTAAGCTCAGATATACATATACATATATACACTGCATGCTGTTAAAATATGTTTTGTTAAACTGACCAGCTGAAATTGTGTGCATCATTACATAAAACTTAAAAGTTTTTAAAAACTGTGGAATATTTGGCGATCAATGCTCAAAACCTAAACCTAAAACACTAGAAGGTGTTTTAGTTCCCTGTGTTGTCAGAAAGATGGAAACAGGAAAATTGAACTCTGTCAAGGATGAAAAATTTCCTTCATAAGCAGTCAGTGTAGGGGAAGGGAGAAGGGAGTACCTCCAGGGAGCAATTCATCCCGTTTATCTCAAACACCTATCTTATGATAGAATGAATTGCCCTCTCATGGTGTATTTTCTCTCTGGATAGATTCATGGAGGGAGCCTGATCGCTAGTTTAGTTTGAGACTAATGTGGAGTGATGAGCCCTGCTGTACGTGACTAAGGGATACCGACAGTGCTGTGGTGGAACCTCAGTTGTGTGTTCTCAGTGTTAACGCTGAAATTTCAGTATTGAACAAAATTTGCGTGTCAAAATACCTTTAAACTAAATGGACCTTTAACTCTTTGCCTCACTTCATTCACTTAGGACAAAAAATATATTACCTGTCCTTAAACAAGCTAGATGGAGCCAGTCTATAGACAGCTGTAAATCTGTTTACTTAGTTGGGTGTAAATTGAATGCTTTTAGGGTTGGAAACAGAAAAGATCAAGATGTTAGACTGTATGTAGGCAAACCTACAGCCCAGCTTATTAGTCTTAAGCTTTAGATATTAGTAACTGGAATATTTTGTAAAAACAGGAATGTTATACCTTGTCAGTAACCGCTTTCAATTTGTTTTTTTCTTCCCCTTTAACTTCTAAGGGACTTGAAGTATTTTGCACAGAAAATGATCTATGTTCTGATATCTACTTGAAATTCTACAGCTGTCAAGATCGAGATGAGCTCTATTTCCTTATTGCAACATATCTAGGTTTGCAATATTTATTTATTAATGTAGTTTGTAGCCTCTTGTGAGGGGAAATTTGTCTGGGTTTTGCTTTCTTGATTTGTAGGGAGAATTGGAAGAATGAGCCCTAAAAATTTTTGGTAGAAGCAAGCGAAGTTCAAAATGAATGTTGCAAAGTGGCATGGTTTTTGTTTGTATTTGAAGAACTGAGTATGAAAGCCGAGATGACATTATTAAAGTGAAACTGATTCCTTTAATCTGCAACTTGTTATGTAGTGCCCAAAAAACAAAATAATAAAATAGAGTTTCTTCAAAGCAAGGAGTAAGAAAGATCCACTCAGCTAAATTGTGCTTTGCTGGATGATTATAGGCGGGCTTGTGGGTGGATTCCATTCCTAGCCCTTGTTAAGTCTGAGTACAAATTGTGTTGAGAAAGCTCCTGTAGTGAATGGATTTTTAGTACACGCAAGTATTTGAACCTTCCTCAAGCTCAGCAGCAATGGGTGATGAAAATTACCTTTCAAAAACAATTAAATTATCATTTTTATTAAGTCTTTTATTCATTAATTCCTAGAAAGTGGTGCATATCTTTTGCAGATCATGAACACAAACTTTCTAAAATGCTAGTATGTGTGCTGAAAAAACGAAAGGAAAAGCTAATCGTTATTTTTTCTAAAATGCTACTACAACTGAAACACTGGATCTCCATGTTTACTGCCAATATTGAAAGTGTTATGTAAATTTTGTACTATCTCATTGTCGTACCGGAACTGTAGTTCTGTTTTAATGAATTTGCCTAAATATCAGTTGACATTTTCCCCACTTCATCAAATCTTGGAGTGTTCACAACAGAAACTGGAAAATCCACAATGAAACGATCACTTAACTTGAGAATCCTTTTTGTCCTTTACCTTTTCCTTTTGAATAGAAAATCATATCAGACTCTACTTTCTCTGTTATTAAACTAATTGCATGCTGTTACCCTACTTCAGACTTTGCTGGATAACTTTCTCCTGTATTTTTTTTTCCAAAGACAAAGTTCCCAGGTGCAGGGACTGATGAAGTCAAGGCTTCCAGTTCCATGGAAATAAATTGAGTCCAACTCTACTTTCCAAAGAGGTCAAAAGATGTACAAGAGGGTGGAGTGGAAAAATCAGTCTTCCCTCTTTTATTTCACTTCCAGCGCAATTCTTTGTTCTGTCTTGAAAATTTTGTTGATGTTGGACGTTAGGGATAGGGCTCACCCTGTTATAATTTCTAAAGGTGCTTGTAACATCTCAGTGGCTGGATGCTTCAGGTACATAGTTCCTACTTTCCTGAGTGGTGGTAAAGTTTTATCTTCCACTATTTTCTCTGTTTCAGTTGTCTTGATACTGAATTCCTCTTACATTTGTGTGTGACTTATTGCAATAAATTATTGTCAGTGGGCATCCTTAGTTGTCCAGTAGGAAAACATATTTATTTTTTTTCCTTGCTTCCTAGCAGAACTGCTTCTTGAACCTTGAAATCTTAAAGATTGCCTGCTTGCCATGAAAGCTGTTCATGGTCTGCAAATATTGTTCTATACCTTCATAAACTTTCAGCTTCTTTTCCACCTATTGTGTCCATATTCGGTTCTAAACTCCGAGTGATTTTTTTTTTTTTAATTATTATTGGGGGGGGAGGGGAGTGTAGAATGCACTTCAGGCCCATCTGAACAGGTATTACAAAATACATAAAAAAAATAGTAGATTTTGAAACAAATTTTTCACATAATTCTGATTGGTTATCTTAAACAACTGTGCCCTTAATTATTTTACATTGATTAATATTAATTACAGTGTAATTTTGTGTGTGGAACTCCAAACCTCAAAAACCCTTAATGTTATGTTTTATTTTAGAAAATCATATTACAGAGCATACAGCTGAAAGTTACATGTTACAATGGCAGCGAGGACATTTATCAAACTATGAGTATCTTCTTCATCTCAACAATCTGGCTGATAGGAGCTGCAATGATCTCTCCCAGTATCCTGTATTTCCCTGGATCATAGCAGACTACTCTAGTTCAGTATTAGGTATGTGTATACAAGAAGGCATGTTAGTGCATCATGCCCGGCATCTGTGGGGCAGGTGGGGGGGATGGGTGTTATACTGCCAAAAGTTCCAGGTACATCAAAATGCACTTGGTGTTAGTGGCCTCGGATGTTTTTCATTTGCACTTACCCTTACTGTGGAGTTCAGTTGGACAACTGAACTTCCACTTTTTCTGTTAAATATTTCACTTTACACATAAAAGTCTTTAGCATCTGTTTGGTCACTTTGAAAATCAGTGGTTTTGAACATTCAGTGTTTAAGAATGGATAAAATGGCCTTTCGTGGAACAACCTGGATTTATTGAAATGTATAGGTTCCAGGAGTTCTTCTACAGTTCTGAATATTTCAAGTTGAAAGGAATAGGCTAACAAGGATTATGCCTAAATAGGCTCATTGGTTGAGGATATTTGTGTAATTTGTTTTGGAAGCTTGTCCCTCTAAAACCAGTAAAGGAATGTCGCGGTGTTGAGCACCTGCTCAGGTAGTGCAGTCTGATTGTTTGGTGGGTTGTAACTGTAGCATGCAGAATAGTTGAGCAGAAATAAGGCAATACCAGCTGCTTTTGTGTGTCATATAGAAGATGATGTTAGTTGCAATAACTGTCAAGCATGTATAACCACTAGCTCTTATGCAAGTGGTTCAAGAGCAAGTCTACCAGGAAGGAAGGATTTGAGTAGCTACTTAGAGCAAGAATTTTATTCTTTTGCCTCTGGGGAGAAGGAAAAAATACTGGGGTGTTTTTGTGGTGATTGTTGCAGTAGTTGTGGTTTTTACTATTGATTAGAATACGTTTCTTCCTAGCAGGAGCAATTCATAGTCTGTGGTGGTTTTTTTTATTATTATTTTTTTTTTTAGACCTAACAAAGCCTGAAACATTCCGTGATCTTAGTAAACCAATCGGTGCCCTGAATAAGGAAAGGCTGGATAGATTACTGGTATGTATATCTTGGATTTTTTATACTGAACATTTTGGGCCTTGTACATATTGGAAATAAAAGGAGCGTTGTCAAACAAATTTTGGGAGTTAATGCACTTATATAGAATACTATAAACCTTACAAGAAGCCCATAAACTTGCCTATAAACAGTATTAGATTTATTTTCAGTTGATGAGTACTGATTTTACTGGTACTAATTTAAAATTATTTAAATCTGCTTCATCTCTCATCTTGTATGTATTGTATTTTTAAATATTCTGTGTGTTTGGTTTTGTTGTTGTTGTTTTTTTTGGGGGGGGTTGTTTTTTAATAGTAAGATCACTAAGTTGTCACTATTGTAACTGTGTTTGTATGGCAGGCACTGAAATACTGTTAACATACATGGAAATATAAAACTTCAAGACCAAAGGATTGGAATACACAATGTAAAATATGCATTACACAAGGCAAACTAACAGAAATCTTAAATATTTCCATGTTAGAAAAATGCAGAATTTGAGGGAGTATTTGTTAAGGGGAGGAAATATGGATCCATGGAGATCAGACTTCATTGAAATTTCCACATGCAGATAGCAGTGCACAAACTTTTTCCATTTCTCAAAATAGGCATGCTTTCTTTTCATAAACAGTCAAATACAGAATTACAGTTAGAAGGTCCCAAGTTTTTTTGCTCTTAATTCTTTGTATGAAATTATTTTCTACTATGGTAGGTTGACTATTCCAAAATAATTTCTGGAAAATGTTTCATGTTTTGGAGTCTTCATTAGTCCTTAATGAAGTATTAGAGAAGAAAATACTGCCAGACTAGCTGCATTTTATTGATAAAAATATTAAGTACTTTAAAATCCTAAATGGTTCTTAAGGTTGTAATACTGGTAATGTTTGTACTCTCCACCTTTTCAATAACAGCAAATACTTAATGAGCTTTTTATTTAGAGTACAATTGGGTTTGGGGGTAACACATAGGAGCTTAAGGCAGGAGGGAATCTGCCAGGCTGAGTTCAATCAATATGTGCCTTTCGTAATCTTAGTAAAACTTCATGTGAAAAGCAAAAATATTAAGTACTTTGAAGTTAAGTCACTGCCATGTTGTGTGGAAAGTGAGAGAAGAAAAAAGTAGAAGACCTGATAATTCTGGATGATAAGTCATAAAAAACCTTTGTGCCTTCTTACTGATTTACTGATCTGATTAAAGCAGCATAGTTATTAGTACTTAGAATATATTTTCTCTTTAGGAAAAAAAAAAATCTGGGAGGTGACCCTCAACTCTCTCTTTTTTTAATAAATAGATAAAGGGACAGTATATGGGTGTACAATTCTGAAAGAAAGCACGAGTGCTGATATTAAACAGAACTCTCTTCTTCTTATGTTGCAGACACGTTATCAGGAAATGCCAGAACCTAAGTTCATGTATGGGAGCCACTATTCATCTCCGGGTTATGTTTTATTTTATCTTGTTAGAGTTGGTAAGAGAGCTTTTTACATGTTCTCTCTGCAGACAGATGCCTCAGAAGGGGATAAGGTTTGAAGCCATCTGATGACTTTTTCTTTCTCCCTAGCTCCAGAACATATGCTCTGTCTGCAGAATGGAAAGTTTGATCATGCTGACAGAACGTTTAACAGGTTTGTGTATGTTTTGTCTATAGCAAAGTTGTTTTCATTTTAAAATAGGTATCAAGGGAGCACAAAGCTTTTAACATGGTTTTTGTTTTGTTTTGTTTAACAAATGTGTGATTGATACATGTTGTCTAGTCTTGCAGAAACCTGGAAAAATTGTTTGGATGGTGCGACAGATTTCAAAGAGGTAAATGGCCAGAAAATGTTTCAAGTCCTTCTTAGTGCTTATGCTGAGCTTTCTCTTCCCAGATGTCTTCTGTTGATTTGAATTTATATGTTATTGAAGCTATTGACTGCATTTTATGAATCCTTTAAAGTTTTGAACTTTTCTCTATAATTGCATTATTCCTTGTTTGTCTTTACGTTCTTTTTAAGACAAATGTCAGTTGAATAAGGGGGAATTATCAAAGTGTATTAAGGGTGAAACATGCAATTTTATGTACTGGATACACCTGCTGGAATCTCATTAGGATTTGGCTGCATTATAACAGTACATCTGGAGAGATTAAACTACAGAAATTTTATCTTAGGTTTTTGAGCTTTTTAGAGACAAAAACTTGTGGAGCATGTTGAATGATTGCCAAATTGTGGGTACTGTTAAAATAATGTTTCTTTGATAACAGGGTTAGTGATACATAAATACTACTTTTATTTTTTTAATAGTTAATAGTGGAATTAAGAATGGTTAGCTGTGGTGGTCTTTAAAATACCTGACTTAACCTCTCAAGTTGTTCTTGTAATTCTATTTTTATTCTAGATTTTTGCCTTGAATCATACCAGCATGTCTTAAAAGTAAGAAGGCAACTATGTGATTAGAGTTCTGAAGATACTCTTAGATATTATGGATTCATATGCCATACATATAATGTTAAAAATATTTATGCTACTCTGAACTTAACTTGGAGAATTACCATGTTGGTAGCCAGGAAGCCTAATTGGAAGGGTAACAGAAGGAAGTTTCCAATGTTCCCTGACAGAGAGGAAAGCTTGGATAAATGTCTGTCCTCTTTTAGAGCTTAATATATGAATTTCAATAACTTTCATTTTGTTTTTTTCCTTTTCTACCAGTTGATTCCAGAATTTTATGAAAATGATTCTAGTTTTCTAGTAAACAGTTTGAAGTTGGACTTGGGAAAAAGACAAGGTGGAAAGACGGTTGAAGATGTAGAGCTTCCGCCTTGGGCATCAGGTAGTAATAGTCAAGCTTCATGTTTTATGAATGAATTAAATTATCATTGTTATTAGGTTCCTGGCATTATTCTTCTCTCAAAAGCTCTTACTGTGTTTTCTTCTGAAGTAATTTTTGCTCTTAAACACTGCTATAATGGTTACATTTAATTTTCATAGCAAATTTGAGTTTGGTGTGGGTGTTGTTGTTGTTGTTGCTTTACTTGTTTAGGGCTCAGGTTTTTATGTGAAGAACAGCATAAATGGATACCAATACTGAGAGGGATATCTTCTTTAATTAACCTTTTTCTTGCCAGGTCCTGACGATTTTCTTCAGAAGAGCCGAGAGGCTTTAGAGAGTCAGTATGTATCAGAACATCTTCATGAATGGATTGACATTGTATTTGGCTACAAGCAGAAGGGAACTGAAGCAGTTGCAGCTCACAATGGTAAGTGTACATTTTACTGAAATAACAAAACCAAAAAAAAAAAAAAAAGGTAAAGTAACAGCTATCTGTTAATTAACAGCTTTCATAATTATGCTTGGAATTCTTGATGCTTTAAGGAAATACAGTTCTTTACTGGAAATGATGCCTTATCCAGTAAAATCTATTGGCATCTTTGAAGATATTTTAAATGGTAGGCAAGAAGATTCTGCAGCATTGCAGTTATTTGCTTACACAGTGCAGTGTGGCAATGTAGTGTTGAAGTAGTGTTTCCCAGTTAAGAATGGGAATTCGTAGAAGCCTCCACACAAATGTGTATTTAACGTTCCTACACTGTAATCACAGTGTAAGATTTTCAGTTCTAAAATTCCCCCCCCTCCTCTTCTGTGAATTGTCAAGGGAACAAGTGTTTAATGGGCTACAGCTGCTTAGGAGTGAGAATGGAGGAAAACATACATGGTGACTGAGTTTGTCCTTGTGTAGTGTGTATACTTTGTGTGTGGGAAGTTTCATTGTTCCGAATATATGCTGAACATGTATATAACCATTGTAAATGCTTACAGAAGAGGATGTTATTCTGGGCTAGCTATGTTGGCATGTTTAATTTCTCTAGACCTAATAGGAATACCAACGATCAGTCTATTCAGTGGTCTGATACTTAGCTTAAGTATGTTACTGTTTGATAAGGAAATGTCGTCTTGGTAAAAGAACATTAGCAGATTTATATTAAACGGTGAAGGTACTCTGTTTATTTCAGAAGCCCTGATCCTTCTGAAGGATTACAAGTAAGAGACAATGTGAGATAGCGTGCACTTAACAAGATAGATAAATGTAGTTCTTTTTTTTCAAATACTGGGAGGGAAGGAATAAGTACCTCTTAATTCTGGTTGTCAATGCCTTCTACTTTCAGAGTCAGGTGATGTGATTTTAAAAATATATATTAATATGCTTTTTCACATGCTTTTAAATCATGATTGGCTGTATGTTAGGCTTGCAGAGTCTGGTTGCAATCTGGTTGGATGCCATTAAGTGTCAAGTAAAATATGCCAGAGGCTTTGAATGAGGAAAACTGGCATTTAAGTTATGGCATCTGTATTTTATCTCACAAATAAACTTGTAAAACACAGTGTGCTTCTCTTGTTGCAATGTGGATGAATTTGCAAGACAGTCTTGAGCAGACAAGAGACAGAAGGGTTCTGTGTATGAATGACCTTACATCAAAAAACAAAGTAAGTGCTCAAATACAGAGGTCCCAGATTAATTCACTGTATTTGCAGCTGCTACCATTTGAAAGGACTGACTTCTGAAACTTTTTCTGAGTGTCTTAGAAATCCTGGATTTTATGTTAAGTAAGAAACCCAGGATTAAAACACATGATCTCAAGCTCTCTAGCTCGACGAAATAGCTTGGTTACTAAAATATAACTTAGTTGAGTAAAAACACAAGTTGTTCGTAGTAGATACATAAAACAAAGAAAATGAGCCTTGCATATTTATATTGTATAATTTTTTTTCAGTGTTTCACCCATTAACGTATGAAGGAGGAGTGGATTTAAACAGGTAATTAACAAGAATCTGAATGTGTTTGTTAAAGTAGTTAGCTACATTTGCCAGTATCCCGTCAGCTTCTCTGCTGTCTGTAAGAATGCTCTGCATGTGAATGGTGTAGCTCTTCCATTTTAGACTCCCAAATACATAGTGAACTGATACTGGGTTGTCATTTTTAACAAATGTTGAAAGATTGTAACTTGAATGATTCTTCAGTCCGACTTCTGTGAAATTTTATTATTATTAAAATAGTGGAGCTGTCATATGGATGTGTGTTGCATCTGTGGTAAATCTGTTCTGTAAGAATTTGTGATTGCTGATAGTGCCATAGTAACTGTATGTGCAGATCCATGCTTCCAGGGAAGAAACAAACAACTTGCACTAATTAAATACCTTGTTCCTCTGAAGTATTTTGGACCCTAATGAAAAAGTAGCTCTGCTGACACAAATCTTGGAGTTTGGACAGACGCCAAAACAGTTGTTTACGATTCCTCATCCCCAACGGATATTATCGAAAAGCTCCTCTCGAACATCTTTTCACAGTGTTTCCATAACTGAGTCTCCAGGTAAGTGTATAACAGATAAACTGACGATGTAACTGATTTGGAGTTCTGTATCTTTTTCCCACAGGACCTCATTACATAACTCTCTTGGCCACTTGCCCTTTAAGCAAACTCAAAATAAATACATGATCTAACTGTTAGAGGAAAGACTGACAATATCAGTTTCAAATTTGAAAATACATGCATTGTCCTGGAGCTCTGGTCCTGCATCTGGGACTGTTCAATCTTTGCTTTTGAAGCTGTGGGAAGGCTATCTTCCCTGGCCTTTCATGGCACTTCAGAATCAAACTGACATGACAGCAACTTCTTTGACTATCTCTGCAGGCACTCTAAATGACATAAAGATTTGTTCAGTTTTTGAACAGGGATGTCTTTAGCGTGTTTGATTGGCTTGATCTAAGTGAACCCTTAGAACTTAATTTGAGCATCTGGATATGATTGTGTAGTTTTTTTTGTTTGTTTGTTTGTTTTTGTTTTTTGTTGTTGTTGTTTTTTCCCACCCTACCATGACTTGAATGAAAATCTGTAAAGAAATTACTTTGTTCCTACAGTAAGTATGGAAGAAAATGTTGGTTGAATAACTTCAAGAAAAGGATGTGTAAGGCCAACACAGGCTTCTGTTCATGTGAAACTTTGCCCATTTTTCTGAAATTAAGATGTTATTGCCCTCATCATATGAATAGTGGTCTACTGTAAACTGGACTGGATCTTCAGCCCAGGTATTACATGGAAAGACTTCTCTCAGTTGGTTGTCCTTGATTCACTTACCTTTTGATGGCTTTCATTTTTAAGCAGAGAAGTAAAGTTGGTTACTACTTACCATTGCAAACTGAAGCATCCAAATGGCTTTGGAAGTTGTATATGGTTGTAATAATGGTCATGCCTGTTGAATATTTACGGTGGTAGACTACCTAATTCTTGATGGATTTGGCCTTTTTACAGCAATGAATATTTAATTAGTCTCAATTCCTTTGCATTTTTTATCTCTTAACTTTCAGAAGACTACAGTGAAATAGATTTGTAACATTCCTAACTGAGTGAAATAAGTTAATAAAAGCACGTGCTGTTTTGTAGCAGTAGGTGACTTTCCTGGTACTTTTCCATTTCGAAAGCTCTTGGCATCTCAAAGGAACACCACAACATCTCTGCAGAAAGTGTTCAGGGTTCTTTTTTCCCTCTGTTTTGGAAATGTATTATACAAAGTCTCTGACTTAAAAGCCATAGTTCGGGGGGGAAGGGGAGCAGGACAACAACATATTTTTTTAATGTAGCCCTATGCATTCAGGAAAAGGTTTGGAAAAAAAGTTACCTGATCACTGTCTACAGTAGACAGAAATTTGTATTCCTGAAATTCTGCATGATTTCTGGACTTTCATATTTATGTTTGCAACTTCAACTACCTAGCTCTTTGAAATTCATCTTTTTGACTTCTGTTTGTGATGAAACTCTTACTGTGGCATTTTATTGCAGTTTCTCTGAATGAAGAATCATTTGAAGATTTGACAGAAGAAAGTATAACACTTGCTTGGAATAATATTGCCAAACTAAAATTAGATGAGCAATATAAAATTCACAAAGAGTAGGTACTACTCTCTGCCTTTCGGTCGCAATTGTTCTATTTAACTGGGGGATAAGGGGCATCCATGTATCAATCTGAATGATGGGTTAGGGCTTATGGTCAGTTGGTTGTTGTTGTTGTTTTGTTTTGTTTTTTTTGAGACATCTGATTGATTTGGCTACAAAAGATGAATTTGATTATATGATTGGTTATCAGTCTAGAAAAGGTATTTGTCAGCTTAATTTTATTCTTTATACAGATCTACAGCCAAGTTCGTTATCATTTTAGTATCTGAAGCAGGTATTGATTACTTTTCTCCAAACTTGTCATAGCAGCAGCTAGATAAATACTTCCATTTTTTTGTGTATTTGTAAGCCAAGGAGCACCTAACTTCTTTTCGTAGCATTTGATTTGAAAGTTTAAGTCAATTAAAAGATCAGTTGCTGCACACCTGGAGCTGCTCCTGTGTGAGCAGTCTGACAAGTCTCTAGTCATAGGTTGTCAGGTAATCCAAGTACCATACTAATGTTCTGATGGATTCAGAGGGAGCCATGAGCCAACAGTACAGTTTCAGGTGAACTTTGAAAACAGCTAACAATGAACAAGAGCAAACGTATTTTCAAGAACAAGTTTTCCTTTGGCCCCATCCCTTTTCCTAGTGGCTAAACTAGTAGGAGGATGTCTTACTGACTGGACCTTCTTTGTGATTATAACCTAATCTAGAAAAGGGGTAATTCCTTGTCCAGAAAACAAGGCAGTATTTGTAATGAGAAAGGTCCCTAGTTACCAGGTTGTTAGGGGTTAAGAAAATCCTAATCCTGAAAATAAATTTTAATTTTAGCTTCTAAACGTTTTTTTTTTTTTTTTTTTTTTTCAAAAATACTGAGTTAAAAAATAGAAGCAGAACTGTATAAGAGTTTTGGCAGTACAGAATGCTCTGTGCTTCCTAACAGCTAACTCATCGACTTAAGTCGGTTGATGGGTAAATATGTAGACTATAGTGACTCTGCCAGTATCAAATTCAAGGAGAAAAAAATGTATGAATTCCAAATCCCCATACTTCATGTATATATTCAGTATCTGCTTGTAGGCAGATTCCAAACTCTCTTTTTGTAGCTAATGCCAAATGTGAAATCATTAATCCTTTCACATGGGCATGTCCTTTCTGGTGAGGATGAAGTTCTTGCAGAACAATATGGGGGACCAGTACTGGTGTTTCACATATAGCAAGGTATATTTTTGTATATAGGCATGTAACACGCTGCTGTAGTGGTTTTAATCTCCTTAAATGTCTTAACTCTTACAGAGAAGAAATAACAAATTTCAGCTATAGTCAATTGGCGGTTAAGTTTTAAAACCTATGAAATCACCTATAAGTTTACTTGTATTAAACAGGGCAATTACTGGAATAGCAGTCACAAGCAATGGGTCTTCTGTTTTCACTACATCCCAAGGTGAGTATTATTGCAGAGGTATTTACTAGAACCTGCAGTGTAAATACTTCAGTAATACAGCATGAATCTTGCAAATATAGTTAAGATTGAATCCCTTGTGTATCTTCAGTAAGAGAAAAATAAAGGCAACATTATATGGGATTTTTCCAGAATCATTGAGTTCTGTTGTTGGTTTTTTTTTTTACAGTCTTTAAAGTAGCTTTGCCCTAATGTGCCAGATGCAAGATTCTTGTTTTTTTTCAATTCATGCTCAATTACTTCTTATGAATACTGAAACATATCAAGCAATATGTAAAGGCTTCTTCTGTTTGCTCCTGGATTGTCACATTTGCAAGTCACTTATTACAGAAATTAATGAAGTGAAATATATATATTCCTTGTAAATAAAAAGCTTAAGTGCATGTATTTTTAAAGTTTTAGGTCTTTAATTCAAGGATTTCAATATTGTCTATATCTAGGCTTGAGAAGTTGGTAATTTCTCACTTTAGATTCTCAAGTTCAAAGACTTGAACATACATCCTTTTTATAAGAAAATATTTGAATATTCAAACAGGAGCAAAATTACTCGCTTTTATAATATAAAACAGCCCTTTTATCTTTTGTCTGTGTTGTCCATTATCCTTAGATTCAACTTTGAAGATGTTTTCCAAAGAATCAAAAACACTCCAAAGAAGTGTGTCCTTTTCAAACATGGTAAGTTTCTGTCAAAATAAAAAGGACATCATTAAGAATCTTCTGAAAGCTACTCACAGAAACCTCTTAGCATACCTCAGTGCTTTTTTTTTTTTTTTTCCTTCCCCTGCCTGCCTCCTCACTTCTAATGTGTGTGAATAATTTAGTAGAGTGAATTGAGATTCCCTGTCAGGCCTCCAGGGAGAGAAGAGAGCACCTTCTATGAACACAGGAAGGGTGCATTAAAGGCTTGCACTCTACATCTGTGTTAGTGCTGTTCTGAGTTGCTCTGCTGTCCAGGGGGGGGATTGTGGTAGACAAATATACTCTGGCACAGGCAGAGGTTGACTTCCTGAACAACCTTGAACTGCCACTCAGTATAAGAACAGATTCACAAAGCTTAAATGCCACCCATGTTTGCATACCCACCATTGCTGTACTGCTCCAAAGTGTTTGTGAGTCAGTCAGCAGAGAAAAGCCGAGGACAAGAAGTGGAATCCATGCTGTGTGAACTCGAGGTATCCTTTCTTCATGAGCAGTGATCTCAGTAACCTCTGAACATTTTTCCTGTGCTTCTAAACAAGAAGTTGGAAGGGATTTCTCTACTTGATTTTTACTTGATTTTCTGTGTTTGAGCACTGTAGCCAGAGTTGGGTCATTGAGATTCCCTCTCTACTGTCATGTTCTAAGCGATTTATCAAGACAAGATACTAGCATGCATTAGCCCTCCTCTGTACCCTCATCTCTATGGAGGGGGAGAAAGCCAAATATGTTGCCCAGCTAGAAGACACAGTTATGCTCTAGCAGGTCCCCAAACAAATTTTAGGATCAAGACCCTGGTTGGTGCCTTCTGTGGCACACACTAGCAAGAGAAATTATATATAAGAATTCTTAATGCTTTAACCAAGGCAAACTTAGAAATGCCACTTCTTGACACTATAGAAAGGGAGCTCTTTGCTGAATCCTAGTCCAAAAGTTAATTTCTCATGAGGAGGCCATGTACACTCTTGCATTCTTCCCTCTCCACCACCCCTTGTATAGTTTCAGTGCGAATCTGTTGCAGCAAGGCCAGAAGCAATAGTCTTTTAACACTCCATCTGCCTGTTTTTTTAGAACAGTATATTGTTCATGTTTTAGATTATACTAGTAGAAGCACTGAACTGATTCTTTCTTCTGCTTCCATTAATGGCAATGTAACTGAGCACCTGTCTGTAAAGAATGTTTCTTGCTGAGAATAATAGAAATTAGGTATCTGTTGTTTAAAAGAGCTGAGCAGGTAAGTTTCTGTCTTGGAGAACAAACATCAAAAGAAATCTGTTTTTGATTTCTTCTTGCATCTAGAATTGACAGTAGCTTGCAAGATGAAAAGCTGACCCAGTTTCTCCTGAGTGTGGAATCACATCCAATGTACTTGGAACAACAGCATTTTGAAAAAGGAGATTCATCGGTTCTACATGTGTTTCTGACCTTTAGGGTTAACTTTCTATTTACCTGACATTCAGTGTTCTTGCTTTAAAGGATGGTCAGTGTCCAACTTATAAGGTTTTTCTTAAGTAATGTTAAGTAATGTAACACCTGTTTTGTTGTTTCTTTTTAAGAAAGAAGTTAACATGCTTCTGGAGAACAAGAAGCATTGTAATGTACTTGTCTTTAACTCAGGGTAAAAAATACAACATTGTTTTCTTTCTCCTTTTTCCTGCAGGCCTTGTCATCTTGTCTAATCTTACCAGGAGATACCACTGTCATAAGTTCTTCATGGGACAATCATATGTGTGTATTTACTTCCTAGTGACTATTGAATTACATTGAGTACCTTGGTAATTATATTTATGGTTATAGATACAGAAGTTCACTGTTAACATGCAGCATCTATATTTCTATGCTTTTTTTCAATGGATTCATGTTAGAAACTGTAGGAGCAAAGTTATTCTAATCAATTCTGAGAAAACTGTTTAAGTTTTTGAAGATATAATGCTTTTATAACCTCTTCCTACTAGATATTTTTATTCAATTGCATTTGGAAGACGTCAAGACATCTTAATGGGACATGATGATGCTGTCAGTAAGATTTGTTGGCGTGATGGGCGTTTATATTCTGCGTCTTGGGATTCCACTGTGAAGGTTTGTATACAAATTCCTAATATTTCAATAACTACTTATTGCTAACCCTTTATTATGCAGCCAGACAAATAAATTAGAGTGGATGCACCTGTTGTAGTAGAATAAATACTTATTCTAGAAATAAACTTACTGTAATACAAGCTCATTAGCTTTACCTCAGCTGTGTTTCAAAGCTGAAGTGCTACTTTAAAGGGACTTCATTCTAATTTACTATAAATTTGCTCCTTTGGGGGTGAACTGCTTTTGTTGAAGGAATGTGAGTGTTTTGTGACCTTGACTGACAATTGTTTGCTGACTGGAATAGGCTTCTAAAGTGTTTAATAGTTCTGTGGCTTATTTCTTCAGCCAGGAACTTACTAATCAAAAGAGCATGCCTACAGTTAGATTGAAAGATAATTTAAAATTAAAAGTTACAGAAACGGGGAAAAAAAAATCCCAAAGCCTTCTGTAAATGGCTTTTGGTAAGTATACATTCAGTGCAGTGATACACAATCACTTAGGTAGGCTTCTGTAACCTAGTTGGAGTTGTAATGATCAAGTTTAATATGTTGCTCTGCTTAGTGTAAATGACTTGTGGTACAAGTTGTTGTTGCTGTATTGTGCCATGCAGACAAGGCCCACAGTTACACAAGCAGCCCTTTTAATATGAGAATTCAGTAATGGAGAAATTCATTCAGAGTTTTACTAATGCTATCTTGAGCAAACTGAAATGTCTGTGTTACAGGTGTGGCACTGTGTTCCTGGAGAGACATTGAGCAATAAGAAACACCACTTTGAACTCCTTGCAGAGTTAGAACACGATGTTAGTGTAAGTACGCAGATAGAGATACAGTATCTGAGAATTTGAAAACTAGTTGCTCATTAAAACGAAAAGTCAATGTGTTAAAGCACGAGGACGGTCTAGGGGATTGTTTTGTTTAGCTGTGTGTTTTTTAGCTTGTTGTTGTTGTTAGTTTGGTTTACTGCTTTGTTGTTTTTTTTTTTATTATTATTATTATTGTTTTTGTTTCTTTGTTTTAATCTGAGATGAGTGTCCTGCTGTACAATGTCCCCTGCTTTTTTGGATGAAAGGTCCAGTCTTGGGGACTGAAGCAACAGTGTGAATAGTTTTGTTTTGTGTAATGTGCACTTTTACATAGAGCATCTGGTATTGCTCTAGGATATTTAAGTATTGTAAACCCACTTGATTGTTAGTGTTTTCTTTTCTTGTTGTTTTGTTTTTTTAACAGGGCATAAAATAAGCAAGTATTGAAGCAGTGTTGATAACATTTAAGAATAGTACCCAAGAGTATTGGAAGCAACTGAAGTTCTTTAGGAATAAAGGAGAATAAATATTACCCGTAAGGGTAAAGTCCTGCATTTAGGTGGAGGCTATGGGTACAAGGAGTCTGAAATATCAATTTGCATTTCTTACTCTGTGAAGAAAAAGTATTTTAAAATATCATTAAAGGGACCTATTTTTCACTTTTTCTAGGTAATAATTATACTTAATTAAGGATGTTGTAGAATTAAATGTAAAAGCTTTTGTAAATAAAATGGCATCTTAAGATTTTTTGTGTGTGTGTTTAAAACCTGTCTCAAGATGGCTTACATGAAAGAACAGGAAAATCATGGGATTTTCAACTTCCTAGGTAAATACAATCGACCTTAATGCTGCAAATACCGTACTGGCATCTGGAACCAAAGAGGGTACCATTAGTATTTGGGATGTTACTACAGCAACAATGTTGCACCAGTTGCCATGTCATTCTGGGACTGTGTTTGATGCTGCTTTTAGTCCCGGTATGTTGGATTTTGTTTTTTTAATGTGCACTGTTGGGAATTTCAAAGGGAATCTTATTCCTGATTTCATGTAATACACTCTTGTTATTGAAATTACTAATCTAATGGGAATGGTGGAAAGTGTCCCTGCACATGGCAGGAGGATTGGAACTAGATGATCTTTATGGTCCCTTCCAACCCAAACCATTCTGTGATTCTCTACTATAAAGAATTTATTAAGTCTACACCAGCCTGTACTAGACTGTAATCCAGTGGTCTAGACTCTAGACCAATGTTTATCATTGCATGCTTGAAGATAATTTACAGTAAATTTTGTATAAAAAAGTAGGTCAGGCCTGTCACAGCAAACGTGGTACTGTAGACTTCTTTGATAATTGGAGCTGCATGTTTAAACATGCTCTTTTTTGTTGTGTTTTTTGTTTTGCTTGCTCTTTTGCACAGACAGCAGACATCTACTCAGTGCAGGAGAAGACTGTTGTTTTAAAGTGATTGACGTGCAGACTGGAATGCTCATATCTTCTGTAACTGCTGACGAGCCACAGAGGTAATCCTGAGAACACAGAGATTATGAAGCTGCATGGCCAGCTTAGTTAACTGTGGAGATGCTTGATGGTTGGCAATAGCAGAATGGAAAGGGTAGTAATACTGAAGATTGTCTTACTGAATTCAATTAAATACTTAATTTGCACTTATGTGCAAAGGCTGACATTCTAGTAAGTTGTGTGCATTATGGTCAAGCTTTCCAAACTGGAATGAAAACAAATAGCTATCTAAGCAAATAACTCCTACTTTTTCAGCACCATTTTCTTCAGTTATTACCCTGAAAGTCATCTTTGCACTTCAGAAACATGAAGTGATGGAAGTGAAAGTGGTGGTTCACGAGAGCACTTGGGTGTACCATACATGTGTACAACTGACTGGGTCCTCTTGTGCTGTAGGAATACACTTCATCCCTCTGGCAGGGAAAGAAGCTGGGTCTAGGGCAGTCAGTAAAGAAAGTTTGGGTCATGACCCTTTAAATTGAATGTGGAATAACCTTTCCAGAAAGACCTTTAAATAGTAAATTTCCTTCAGTTTCATACCTCAGTTTTCAATTATCTTTGGCTTTGTTTGGAATTGTTCAGCTGTTTTTGTATAAAAGCTTAAAGTGAACTGATTACAGTTACCTTTGCAGGTGTTTCAAATGGGATGGAAATACCATCTTATCAGGAAGTCAGTCTGGTGAATTACTGATTTGGGACCTTCTTGGTGGAAAAGTTACTGAAAGAATCAGAGGACATACAGGTATACCTGAACTATTCTTGTTCTCAAATTGAATGGAAGTTTCCAGTTTTCTGTCTGTGTTGATATTGACAAGTTTGAGAGTCATCTGCTCTGCTTTTGAGTGGTTCCTGATGTTACCTGGAGCACCAGAACACCAGAAGGAGGTACACAGAGCCTCCTAGGAAATGTAAAAGCAGTGGAATGGTACTGCTCTTTGCAAGACTGAACAGAATAGATGAGTTGGGATTTTCTAATTCATATAGCATCAAAAATATCACATTTTCTTGTACTTCACAGTACTATTAAAGTATAGTGTAGACTACTTTATATTAAAGTCTGTCCAGACTGTAAATCTAACAATTAAGTAAAGTTTACTAAAGAAATTTATTTTGGTTAGAGATTTACAAACATCTTACATGTATGTGCGTAGTCTTCAATACATGAGAAACCCAAATGCATGAAGGAGGAATAACTATCTCAGTTTTATTCAGTTTGCTTTTAAGGCTGCTTTCATGAAGTTATTTCAATCTTCCATTCTGTAAACTTATATTCTGGAACTTGAGCTATATTAACATCAAGCTGCAGCTAGAGAATCTTTAAATTGGGCCTCTAAGTATATGCTATAAGGTGCTATGTACTTTTAATATGACAAATTTAGATGATGTAGGAAAAAAAATCTTTCTGGAGAAGCTTCTCCCCTTATCCCAATGCATCCTTTTGCCACCGTGTTGTCTGCATTGTACACTGGAACTTACATTCCATTTCCAATTCCAAAAATCAGCTGAGGCAGTATAGCATGAGATTATTACTGTGAATAAAAACAGCCACCTTGCAGCCTAATCTTCTTTGCATTACATTCACACTATAGAAGTTTATTGTACATAGACACTAAGTATATAGCGATGCACTAAGTATACACTGACCCTAAACTATATTTAAAACGTATGTTCTGTTCTCATGAGTACTACTTGTATTCTAAATTATTTTTTTTCCCCAGGTGGTGTAATGTCTATGTGGATGAATGAACAATGTAACAGTGTTATTACAGGAGGGGAAGACAAACAAATCATGTTCTGGAAACTGCAATACTAAGTGCCTTTCCCTCCAGACATTTAAACGAACTCTTTATTTTTAAACCAAACCTTTTAAAGGAACTTAACTGTGTGCAATGATGGCTGCTGAAGTTCAACCAGATAGGAAGCTCTGTTCAACTACAACTTTCTAGATTTTGGTGACTTCACTGAGAGCTCTTAACTTCCACAGTGTATGCATTTATTTTTCATGGACTATCATTGAAAGTGCTTGTCTAAAGTGATATGAGATTACATTAAAGACCTATTTTTCTGTAATTAAAGATCTCTTAACTGGCAGTCATTGTTTGATTTACATAGACTGCATCATGGCGTGTTGTCTGAACTGGTTTAAAAGAAGAATCTTTTGCATTCAAGTCTTTAAAGGATGCTTGCACCTCTATCTTGTGTCTCATGACATAATGTATGTACCTCGTGCAGGAAACCTCTTCCTAGTGAAGATGCATACAAGGGTAAATACTACTTTCACCACTTACTGCTAAGGCAGCCGTTGGGCTGAGCAGTGGTCAGTCTAGTGCTATCTAGTTTCCAACTGTCATTACCTGCAAAGGCACAAAGAAGAATAAGAACACATTCTATATTGTTTTTTCCTATTATTAAAAAGAAAAGGGGGGGAAGGATACACCTAAAATCACACCCTATTGTAGTAGCCTGAAAGGAAGCAAAGCGTAAAACTGGTCCCCTTACAGAAGTAATACATACACACGGTGATATAAATCTTCCCTAATAATTGGGTTTTATTACTACTGCCTTCATTTCTGTTACTATCCTTCTCTTATTCATCTTCACCTTTTTCATAGGCTGTTTGGTGTTCTCAGCTTCTTTCAACTCAAATAGCCTTTGGGAGGGAATTTTAATACAACTTTCCACTAGAGATGCAACTTCTGGATTTATCTGATCCATTTCTGTCTTAACCCAGGGTCACAGTGGTGTTGTACTGGGCTTATTTTCCCTGTAGGCCTTAAGAATCTATTTCCCTGCAGGGAACTATTGTAAGGGTAAAGACTTCAGGTAATAGACTTTAAGTGGCATACTTAAGAAATAGTCACCTGCAGCTGTGATATTGCATCAGTGTGACCCATGATTATTATTTCTCTGATGGTATCCTCTATTGCTAATGCTAAGAAGCTCTGCCACAGTGTCCAGGACAAGCATTCCTCTAAATTACACTGTCAGTCCTTTCAGTCTCAGGACATAGTGCCTTAGTTTTGAAACATAACATCTTTATCAGGAGACAGCTGTTTCTTTAGCATTGTAAAATAACTCTTCTAGGGTTAGTGGTAGTGTTTATTTATTTATTTTTCCATTTTTTAAATGGGGTTTAAATCTTCTTTTCAGTGTTTTAATGGTATAGTGTTAAAGCAAACCTTTATTTCATTTATGCTATTCATTTGGCTTAACTGAATTTTATGCAATCAATTATTGTGTGGTGAAGGCACATGTAACAAAACTAAACCATATCACGCATTTTCTGTTACCAGGCTCCATCTTGCAGCAGAATGGTTGGTGTTTACTCTGTTTCTTTGCCTTTCATTTTATTTATTTCCCACATAGAGCTGTACATAGTCAAAAAAGACATCAAATTCTACAAGTGCCTGGAGAGGTCTCAAGTGCATTTTGCAGCATGTTAAAAGCTTTAATTGTGCCTGTCATTGTTCATTTACCTTCACCCTACTGTATTTCTTCCCTGGCCCTAAAGGTTTGATTTTCTGCATATAATACTACATTTAAAATTCACACTGCACTTCATTTTATATTTTAGCAGGAACCAAGTAAAAGGTACCAAGCTGCAATTTTTCAGCTTGAATTGTACTCTGTGCTTGAAAAAGCAAGGGCTACCTTTCCCTTTATACACCTTTTTTCATGTTGTCTTATTCAAGTTTCAGACAGGCATGCTCCTTTCACACTAGAGGGCCTTCTATGCAGCATAATTTTTTTTGCTCGTCTGTGTTTGTTCCTCCTTTTTTTTAACTGTTTATATATTGATAGATAAGCATAACCTACCCACTTAGTAGGGAATTGGAGGGATTTAGTCAGTGAAAGGCTGGTCAAGTTGGTATTTAAGCAAACCTTTTAAAACCTGTAAATAAGGGGTTTTAAAGCTTGAAGGGGTATAGAATTGTCCCCTGCTAAATAGTCTGCTCCTAAGGAGAAGTTGGTTAGAGACAGAGCCCATACATTCTTTGGGCTACAGGGGTTTCGTAGCTAAGTAAGATACTGTGCTAGAGTTCCTTAAGGCTACTGCTACAGGTCACAGGTTCAACACCCACGCTTCTGAGCCATACCAAGGCTGCATGAAGTCACCAGTTACTGCCAGTAAGTGCTTGCCCCACTAGTTTTAGAGACAATCCAATTAGTGGCTCCCAGGAAGAACCTGATCACTGCAACCTGAAGTAAGATACTGGTTTTTGCTTGCAGTAGCAGAACAGAAATAGCTGAACTTGAAGTGATAAATGTGGCAGTATTCCCAGGAAGAAAAGTGAGTTCCCAATTATACCCCCCAAGTGCATTTCCTACAAGCTGGAAAAGCTACAGCTAGCTAATTATGCTAATAAGGGATTGGCAACCTGGGACTATACTTATTGCAGGGTCAAGCTATGAACTGTTTTATTTATTGCACTTGCACTCACCTTTTGAAGTATTTTTTTCAGTTAGATGGACAAGCAAGCAAGCAAGGTACCATCTTCCCCAACAAAATTTGTTCATTTAGAAAAGAAAATCTAAATTGATTTCCCACACCCATTAATAACTATGCTAAAATTACTTGCCTTGGGCTACTGCAGCATATGAGAAAGACAGCTTCGCAACTAGAAGCTAGAATGGAACATGAAAAAAACAAACTGTTCCCCACCTAGCATTTAGCTTCAGATCACTTAAAAATCTCAGTTGAACATGCCTATGGCCTTTGTTAGAAAGCTATTTAAAACTTTATTTCCTACCCTGTATTTCTTGCCAGCTGAAAATGACATTAAGAAAGAAGCCTATCTCAGCTAATCTCAAGAACATGCACACACCATCTAAAGTTTCAGTCATTTATTTGGTTACGTCTGAATCTTTAAGAACTTGGTTAAGGCGAGAGATAAGCATATCAGTTACAATTCGTATAACAAGTAATAAAAAGACTTGATTATCTGTACACTACCTTATTTAATATACTTACTGAATGATGCCCTCAGCTATATTCAGCTTAGCTGGCATACTTGTGTAAACAGAATTTACTAGAACAAGAAATAAACTAGTACTAGCCATACTTCTAAACAGGCTATTTCATATCTACTCTTGCAAACAGAAAGCAGTAAAAATACTTGTTTCTCTTAAACATTCAAAGCACAGCATTGCCCTAGGTAATGACACAATTTTGCAAGTGATATCTGGTTCCTTTAGTTGCAATGGCTTATAGTAGTAGTAAACTAAGAAAGAGCTCTACGAAAGTCATAACACAATTGGAATTTCACATTCGTCAAGCATAAGGCTACAAGTTTTACAGTTTGTGAATAAACAAGGTATGTTGAACTGTAACATTCCCAGCCATTATAGATGCAAATGCTTGATGCAGCATATCTTCTCTTGGCCTCCAGAAAGGCTCATGTGCAGAAGAAAGAAATCACTGAGTATAATAGCCCAAGTTTAGTGGAATTCTCATTATATGTATGTACAGACACGTACATGATGCATGTTTAGACTTCAGGAATAGAGTGATCCATCAGGCTTTTCATAATGCTAGTTGCCATCCTATAGAAAAGGAAAAGTCATTCAGTTTAAGACAGATGTGGAAGCCATCTAAAAGCTTCTGTTCACTGTATCTTTGTCCTTGCCAGCCCTTAAATTCAATCTAAAAATTTCTCTCTCCACCATTTTAACAAATACATTGCTATAGAAAAGCTGCACTAAACTGCCTAAATAAGACATGCCCCAATACCCAACATTTTTGTTAGCAGCTGGGTTGTGATACAAACATCTTTCAAGATACAGGCATTTGTGCAGAGCAGTATCACAAGTAGAAAGGAAAAGGGCTGGGCGGTGGGGGAAAAAGGGTTGTTCTGGGAACAGTTTTGTAAGAAGAGCATACAGTGGGGGTGGGGGAGGAACATTTAATTATACTTCAAGCATTCAAAGTGTTACAATTAATTCCTGCTTTAAAACTTTTTTTTCCAGGAGAGATTTAGTTGTAGAAAGCTAATGCTGCCAAAGGATTAGAGAAACCCAACTACATCCTGCCAAGAATCATGTTTACATCACCAGAACTAGCTGCACTAGAAACATTTTAGTTGCAAGGTAACAAAGGCTTGTATTATCCATGCACTTCAAAGTGCTCAGAGATTCAAATTTAGTGGAGTTACACTTAGAAGAGGGCTTTTCAAGAGAACAAAAGTCAAAAGGAACATCACTAACATATCAACAGCTTAAAAACAGAACCAAATCACATTAGTCTGATTAAAACCATTGGATTGAGTACATTTTCAGACATCACCACCTTAACTAGTACTTCTATCAGGTTTGTTCTCATGGCAAGACCAAATTACATTTTATTTAGCCTGCAAAATAATTGTCAGCTTTATTATAATTAACACCATGGCTGCTTTATTTGGTTGTTACCTACCTCTTTAGTATATACTCATAAATACTGGAAGGCATGATGGTAATTGTCACTACGTTTCCAGCTGTTGCCAAGATGTCTGCTATCTGGGGGTCCTGTTATTGAACAAGAAATCATATGAGCAACATCACTTGATACAAATAATAAAGCAGCAGTTCAGGAACTTAATCTAGACACATTCATGCAGTTTAACAGCCCCACAACTCCTTGCTTACAGAATTTAAACTTCGGGGCAAATCACTAAGCTGCAGTGCTAATGAACTTCCTATGGAGTCATCCCTTACAGGAACTCATTGGAGTAGGGATACAGACATCCTACTATAATTTGACACAGGCTGATGGGGAAACTTACTCCTCTGTTGGCAAAACAACTTAAAAAGATAAAAACTGAGAACCAACTATAAAAGGTAGATGTAGAGAGGAAGAGAATGAGTTGCAGAATGAGTTGCCCTGCCTATAGAAAGGAAACCACAGAGAAGCCTCAAAACGTTACCTTCAATCCAATGACATTCTGGCCATTGATTTCACAGATGTTTTGCTCTGTGAGAAGTCCATTTCTCGCAGCAGAACTGTCTTTCACTATTGAGGTTATTTTTCCATTCTTGAATATGAAGCCAACATGCCCTGTGCTGTCTTTGTGCATGGTAATAATTCGTTCAAAAGGCCTGTAAGAAACAGAAGAATCTTAAAATGCAAAAACAAGCTTTCAGTCTACCAAACCACAGAGAGAACCACATGCTAGTTCAGCACCTTTGATTTGCAAAAAGTTAATGTAGTTGATGTATGAGTCTAAGGAGTACAGTGAAAAGTGGTAGGGGTTTAACTTCATTTTGGGAATACTTGCTATTTTAATCTCTTGCTTCTAGGCTGAAGCCACATTCCATATGGAAATTTGTTTTTAAAGTTTTTTTTGTTTTCCCTTTTCTACAGGTATTCCACCCTCTGGCTTACTAATAATAAGCCACCCACCCCAACAGCCAACCACACAAATGGCCATTCAAACTTAAGTTTTGCCTAACAAATGTTACCAGGTAGCTAAAATACAGCAGGCCATTTTGACAACTGTAGGTGACTGCATGATTCTGGAGATGAAGGCTTCCCCAACATCTTTTCCACTGTGTTACAGACAATGAACCTTTAAGTTCTCTTAAGAAGTTAAGAAATCCAGCAAGAGAGCAGAAGTGGTAGACAGTAGGAAATCTACTACCACAGTATTTTGATTTAATACAATAGAAGTCATATGCCCCCCACTGGGGTCAAACTTGACTCTTAAACACAAAAGAACATTGAAAAACTTTCTGAAGATGTGTACTTAGTCACATCACACATCATCTGTCTTCTCAGCCTACAGACTATGTTGTATCTGTCCCACTATTGCTACATACAATAAATATCCAATATTGATTAAAAACATACTGGTTTATCAAACATACTTTTAGTAAGCCTGGCATGAACTCATATGTAAGCAATGAAGTTCACAAGAAAACTACCATGCTAAATAAAAATGGAAGCAAAAAATTTAAGCTCATTAATACACTGACCATTTTGATATTCTCTTTATTGGTATTTCAGTAAGTATAAGCAAAACTCAAGTTGTGTCAGAAAAAGCACAGAACTCTTGAACTCAGAATTTATGTTTAAGTTATGCTATCACTCAGTTTATCTTGAAGATGTTAGGGCCTCATCATGCCCAAGCATGATGTGCACAATAGCACTTCATGAGTTAGTGACTACTTTGAATATTATTTTGACTGTTCCCCATAAAAAGGAACACTTCTAATGATCTTTACTATTAAAGTATACAGACAAACAAGTATTTTGTATGCCTGCCATATTTCTCAAGTGAGGGAGACCCGAACTTCACAGTTATTCCAAGATGGATAACAACCTGTTATCAAGTGAGCCTTACCTGTCCCGAATGATCATTGAAATCCTCTCTCCGGAAGCCTGTTTCAGAACTTTATGTGCTTTATCAGAACTCCATCCAGCACAGTTTTCACCATTGATCTGCAGAACCTGGTCCCCAAACCGCAGACCAGCTAGAGATGCTGGAGAGTTTGCTTGGACTAACTGGACAAATATACCCTACAAAAGAATGAAGCATGGTAGAAACAGGTTGTTCTTCCTTAAATGTGAAAGCCAATCACAGAATATACAGCCCTTTAGTTTTCTATTCTTGTGTAATATCAAGTGAACAAAAGGAGAGGTATTCAGCAAGTCTTTATGATACTATTTTGAAATTTCAGTCAGTTTATAAATATCTTTATTCTAACGTGAATCTGTCGCTCTTAAAGTTAGGAAACAGGTAAGTCTGTTCTGTTTAGATTTCTAGAAATTAAGAGAGACAAGTTTAACAGTAACACCTTCCTTGAAGGAGGAAATACTGTTGTTTTAACAAGAAATCTGAAACTAGACCATACATTTAGATTGTACTAAATGCGCATGCCTGCCTGTGTATGTGACAAGTTCCTGTGCAAGATAGTCTATAGACTGCTCAAGAAATAGATCAGCAATACTAAGAACTCTCTAGCAGGTTTCTTCTTTCTCAACCCATTAGTTTAACTTTTTTTTTTTACTGACTGCTAGCACCTCAAGTTAAAAACATGTTAAAAAACAAACTATTTCCAATCAAAGTACCTGCCAAAACCAAGTTAAGGAGGTCAACACAGAAGGTAGATAAACCCTCCCATGGGGTGAGGGCAGGCAGCAGAGAGAAATTCACACTACTTTCTAGGAAAACTCCAGTATTTCTTGGGTTAGAACTACAGAGTCATTTTAATCCTATGTGAATCCTTGAGTAAATAAATGACCTGGCCAAAACACACCCAAAAAAGAGACAGACAACCAAAAATTAGCATTTTTCACACTGAGAATCAGAAGATACCTAAACAGAGAAGCACCAAGGCAGACAGCCTCCTGGATGTTTTGGCCATGGTCATGTTAAAGGAAACTAGGAAAGACATTTTGAAATTACTCCTTGTATGCAGGTGACACCCTCACTATCCTATTTTTTTTCTCATGAGTAGCATTTTGCAAGAGTTTATAAAAGGACAGGTATTTTTTACATCATATGCATTTCTCTGCCTACTGTTGAACTTCAAGACTTCTATCTCTATCTTCACGGAAACTCTGCAAAGTACTTAAACTGCTAACTAGTGTCACACCAGCTCTGCAAGGACATTTTATACTCTAAAGAAATATTAGAAGTTTTCTCCAGGTGTTATATGAAAATAAATTGCCGCTACAAAATTAGATTTTACTCTACGCCCTAGTTTCAGATCTAATGGAGTGCTTTCAAATTCTAGTAACAGATAAGCAAGTATTATACAGTAGACAATGCTGTGACCATACACTAATTCAACTAGTGATTTAATCCACCAGTATACTCTGTATAGGCAAAAGCAAGCTTCTATACTTACGTTGTCAACAGACTTAAGGCGAAGTCCTATTTTTCCATCTTGATCTTTACACAAAATTGCTTCACGGATGCCTTGCTTTATTTCTGCTCTGCGAATTCCAATATCATTTCCAGTCACTGGAGCTACCATGTAATTAGTAGAAGGTCGTGTTACCAGTTGCTGATTAAGACAAAATAGCCAGACAACTTAATTTCAACTTTTTAAACACATGTACATCAGTTTATATTAAGTGATTAAAAAAAAAAAGAAAAAAATAAAATGCAAGTCACAACACCAGTTCTTCCCCTCCTCCCCCAAACTGGAAGTATACTGCTCAGTTTAAATCTGTAGAAAAATAGGCTCTACTACTTAAATAATTTACCAGTCAGGTGGGGTACATACTATAAACAAGACTACTATCTAGATATACAATCATAGATTGTATATATCTATGTATACATATAAATGTATATCTAGATATAGAATCGTAGATACACATTTAGTCTTTATACTTTCCGTTTCTAAAGCATGCTTGACTGATACGTACCCCTTGTGGCTGAGCAGCTGCTGCCACTGGTAGGTTTCTCTGCACCTCTTCTTCATTGAGGCTCAGGCCCATGTACTGAGAAAGTTCTGGATATAATCTGGGGTATAAACCTATACAAACAAGAAAAACAAAACCATTAATGTGTTCGTTTAATAGACCAGTATACTGCTATCACACATACAACAACTTAAACAAGTCTTGCAATATTGTAATGTACATAACCTGAAAACTACAGCGTAAGAATCACCTGAATCAGGACTGTTATTCTAGCCCAGCTGAGAAAAGCAACTACAGGAGCAGTGCTTTTGAAATAACTAGAAGTTCTCCACATTCTTTAAGTAATTCCATTCATTCCTTTCTTTTATGGCACAAACAACATTAGATATGTGGTCATGAGTTCCATAACCAATGTTGTGCTCCAGTTCATGATGACAAGCCCTTCTTTCCTCCAAAGTTTACAGTCAATTTGTGGGGAACTACTCTCCCTCCCACCCCCACATCAGGCTAGCTGGAGAACACAGGATACATTAAAAAATTAAAAAACAGTGTGTGAGGCAATGGCATTGACAGAAATGAGCGTGTAGTACAAGAGGAATTCATGGAACCAACAGCTACTGAATGTGTAGGATCTGATAGTATTAAAAAAGAAGCCCCAGAAGCCCATACAAAGAATCAACACACAGAGAGCAAAATTGACTATAATATTCTTCATGAGAAAGTAGCTGTCATTTTCCCATAGCTTCAAATTGAAGGTTTTTTTTTAGATATAGTTCTCATACCAACAGAAAAAGAACTGTGAACCTTAAAATATCCAGTAGGACATTCCTTTACTCTGAGAAAAGCAGGTGGCTGGGAATGGGAGAAAAGTCAGATTTGTCAGACCTTGAGTTAAACCACTCTGGAAAGATGCTTGATGCTGCTCTTGACATTCCACAAATAAAGTGATTCTATTTAACAAGAAGCAGTTACCAGAACACACACCCTTTTAACCAAATCAGTGGAGACAGAAAAGGCTGCTCGGAGAGCCAAGTGGTACAAGGGGCAGCCTTGAAAGCATGCAGGCTCCCTGATCCACAGATGATGTTTTTTGTGTTCATTTTTGGTATATGTATAAGAACTGCTATTATAAGAATCCACATTTGACCAGAAACTGAAAGCTACTTTTCCAGGAAGGAACTCAAAAGCCATTACAAGGAATTCTAATCCCACCGAGAAACTTTTTTTTTGCCCCTTAATACTTTCAGCTGTCACGTGAGCATCCTGTTTCATATGAGAACTGTCCAATCTTATTTCCAAACTAGTTTCACTGATACAGATTAGTAAGCCTCTAATGAGTACTTCTGTATCTGTCTTTTGCTTGCCTTTCAGGCCCCTATGATTATACACAATTAAAGCTTCCCAAGACTTTTGCAGTGACTTGATTTTTCTCCTTCATTCCTCATAAAAGACAACAATGTAGAATGCAGCTTGCTATTACATTCTCATTCAAACAAGAGTCTCCAAAACAGCAGAAATCGTCATCAAAAGCTGTCAGATATATCTTCTCCAGCCTTTACCAAGATAGAGTGATCGCCTTTGGGCTTGGCATGTCCTAGAGATTGTTAATAACATATCCCAAGGGAAATGTGATCTAAGTGATAAGCAGTCTTCAGCCACACACAGCTCCTGAGCAATTTGCAGACAAGCTGATGTCAAAAATGTCATTTGGCCAGCAGTACAGTAGACACAGAAGTTGCAGAAGAATTCAAACTCCAGACAATAGAAAAAAATGCTGCCAGAGAGAGGGACTGCTGAAGCAAGCTTACTCTAATGAGGCTAGGTAAGGTAAGAACTTAGATCCTTCCTGGATTTAAAGTGAGCTGTATAAAAATCCACCCTTAAAACGATCTTAGGTGCACCAGCCCCAAGAGCAGAACTGGAAACAAAGGTACACCTACCATGCTTTAATCTGATCCACCAACATTCCTAATGGCTATTCTGGCACTGCAGATGGTCATGCTGGTTAGCTATTTTAGGTCCTTTAGACCAAACATAACTTAATAGCCCAGAATTCAAACATACCCGTGCATATTTGTGGATGTATATGAGCATGGGGTAAACAGGAGGAGATATCAGTCAATCCAACTTCAGGTCTGATGGATTTCCTAACTGACATTTGACCCCCCAAATCTGCAGGAAGCTTTATGTTGCTAACATGACAATACTAAAGTTCCACTTCTCTATTGAGAAAGGTTTGCGCTTGTTTGCTCCCCAGCAAGCTCATATGCTGGGGGGGGTAAGACACTCAGACTCACGCTGCTCTCTGAAGTTTACAAACACGTGATAAGTACATAAGCATTTGAGGTAAGCATTAAGGAGAGATCAAACAGTACCAGCACTAGATCTTATGTTAGACTCACTGAAAAAAAAAAAAAAAAACAAGGCTTCTTAATGCTACAGAAACAGTTAGTATTTGCACCTTTTTTGTTTGCACTTGGGGAAGCATTTCCAAAAAGGCACGGCCTCACCCTCAGTGAACAGATGCATGTTGATAGGTATTTGACTGTACTTTAACTATAGAGTTCCATAACTGCTTTCCAAAACATTAGGATACCACACAGTATATGACCTTACCTCCATCCTGAGGAATAGGAGCAGAAGCTTCAGACAAGATTGCTGGATTAGCTGGATTTGAAGAAAAGGCAGTCTGAGCCTAAGAGCAAAGAAATTCATAAATGTTACCTTGTAGAAGAAAAAGTATGCAGCCAGGAGACTATGCATTATTTTACGTATTGTTACCATTATCTTGAAGCTCTGAAGTCAGCTGTTTTCTTTGAAAGAAGTAGTTTGATAATACTGCAGCACATTGTATTATGTCAATAGAAACTCATACCTTCCTCAGAGATAGTTGCACAAATAATACAGAATAGCTGCATAAGTGTCAACCTCAGTTTTGTTATTAAGCAAGTTCCAGAGCTTAAGATCTCTCTGAAAGACATTAAACTTGGCTGAAAAACTTTAAAACTTAAAATTATAAGAAGGACGGCCTTTGCAGAGTGTTTTGTAGTTTTTTTTTTCAGTTGAATGACAGCAGTTCTACATTTTCACTGCTTACATGTATTAGTCATGAGTTCTGCCATAGTCACTTGCAGGTTGCAATTCACATTCCACACAATTCAGTGCTACTAATTTAACACCTTCTGAAAGAAATGGACCTCCTAAGAGTTTTCTACAGGAGGTCCCAAATGCACAGCTGAGTTTAGAAACTCAACTTAGTGTTTTCACTGTATGTTGCTAACTGACTGGTAAATAGAAGAGGCCAACTAAAGTAAGTTACCATACAGAGGCCTGTTAAGTATGACAGGAACAGCTATCCCAGTATCTCTAAGACAGAGATTAAAGGTGGGGAAGGTTTCAGCACAATTAAAGCTATGCTGTACAGGACACATGAATCATTTAATTCAACAAGACAAACAAATTACTTAATGTTTTTTACAGAAATAATGTTTAAAAATAGAAGATTCCATAGTCCTCTTCAGGAAGTTGTGTTTACAGAGAAGTTTCAGAGCAACAGTGACTCATTATTTATCAAACATATTTAGAAGAAACGTCTCCAACTCAAAATGCTGGACAAAAATAACAGGTTAGAATATTTAGTGCAAGAAGTTTACATTTCAACCAGCAGCCATTTTAATCTCACTGATTTGCTGTGGACAGATTTTGTCTTTCAATGCAAAGATAGCCTAGTTCCATTTCCTCACTGCTTCATTCAGAGGTCACATTTGGCATTTAGATCACAAACTCTAGCAGTTGATCTTTAGCTCCAGGCAGGGTGGGTTTATTTGTTAGTTCAGGGGGTAAATTTCATGTTACCCAAATGTATTTTCACATAAGCATATGGGACATGGCAGATGGAACAAAGAAATCCCAACTACAATCCTTACCTACAACTTCAAGGGTCCAATGACCCTTAGAAGTGCAATGGTAAAACATTTTATGACAGCTTCAGTAGAAGTGCCCCCTTTCTTGTACTAAATATCAACACATCTATTATTGTCACCAACACTACTTTCATGAAAGCCTACCATACCTGAATAACTTTGTCCACCTTCAGATCTTCCAGGGAAGGATAGAGAGACATTTTGATGCAGTCTCACTGGGTTGCAGGAAGACACAGAAAGGGGAAAGCAAACAAAACAGGATTAGGCATCAGGTATTTACTTAACATTACAACTGAAAGAAGAGACAAAGCATTAAATAACTTCAGTTGTGACCTGCAAGTCTCAGCATGACAGATACCCAGCACTAAAGACAAATTCCATTAAGGCTATCTATTTAATCTATTATCAATAATAGCCTTTGTGTAATAGGCTTTATTTACTATATTTAGTGACGCCAAAGTTCAGGTCTCAGCTATGAGAAATCCTACACAGGGAAAACTGTTTCTCATTACGTATCACAAAGAAAGAGTGTAGGAGGCAATGATGCAACAATGAGGACTGAAAGAAAAATCTAATCATATTCCTCCACAGAAGTACAACAGTAATTTATCTACAACTACGTAAGCTTTCACACTATTACCTAAAGTATCTAAACACTCCGATAACTTCTGACATTCCTATAAAGGAGTCACTCAGCTGGCTTCTCATGTCCGTTTGTACCACATTAATTGTAGCAAGAGACCCTGAGCTAGCCATATTCGGTCAGTGGCCAGTTTCAAAATCCACAGGGACTACAGCCTGCCTCTCATGTGACGTTGTGAAAGCCCTATGACAACATTAACAGGAAGTAATAAAAAACACTTCACATGATCCTGTAATGCACCATACCAACACTCAGCTCTGCTGCAGCTGGGCACCAGAGGCTTTAGGAAATGCCATTTTCAAGAGATTCTTCACTCAAGTCATCGCCAAGGTCAACAGAGCTTTGCAAAAGAGTAGTAAGACATTTCACCCCAAATAATGTGAACATTTTAACTGAGGAGAGGAAGGGTAGAAGAGGAACAGTAACAGACAACAAAATATGACAAAGTCTTTTAAGTTACATATGGTGCAGAGAACACAGTTAACGGGGCAGCACGACTAATAGCTTCTGGTTTGGGGATTAATTTTCTCATCCAAATACTTTAGAGGTCCTCATTTGTGTAATGAATTAACTATAATCCCAGGCTAAAAGCGACCACTATATAAATCCTTGAGCTACTGCTTCTTCACATGCAGATACTGAATTGATTAAAAAAATCTGATGCCTAACATGACACTGCAGGAACACAATAGATGTCTCCTTGCATTACATAAGGTCACTAACAGCTTTTCTACTTGTTCAGCAGAGTGCCCAGGAGCTCAAGTATCATGTCAGACTGCAATTAAAACTTGAAAAGAGCCCAAAATGTGGCAGGGATCTGAACTGTCCTGACATAACTGGCCACACGTTCATAATTATGTGCAACTGATAATTTTGTCAAGTTGTTGCAGCTACACCAAATATAGCCAAGACCTGGAAGCCTTAAAAATTAAACACATTTAAAGTGAGTTTAAAATTCCATTTTAAGGCAGCATTGACCTGAAAGCAATTAAATGCTTTTGCTCAACCAAAATGGTAACAGCAAATGCAAACCCAAGCCCAGCAAAACCCTCTGTCAGGCATGCAGTCCCTGGGCACTGCACTCTGCTGCTAATACCGGTAAAGATACACACACATCAGGCTGGCCATCTCTTTCCAAGCTACATTGGCCACGGTGATTTCAGCTGCAGCACATGTTCCAAGTCAGCAGTCAGCACCCCATCGGACAGATTGGTCCCATCACAGGGCAACAGAGGGAGCAGAAGCCCACCGTGAGCTCCAACATCTGCATGGTAGCACAGACAGCACCCAGGCTCTGCTGTCTCTGGTCCCACTGATCATTTCCACAGTGGAAAGCTTCCACCTGGACCAGCTTTGGTTTTTCCTCCACAGACTACTCTCATCCTGCCCTGCAATCTCTAGTCACGTTTGCCAAAGACCGCCATCTGAAGCTTCTTCTACTTTATTATGAGGAACATGGAGTCTTCTGTAAGAGTACTAGCAAAACTCAACACGTACTAGTTTATATTAGTTCCCCAATCACTTAAAGCACTCCAGCAGCTTATGCCACTGCTTTGCCACCGCTCAGGCCACCTCCCTTCCCTAGCTGGAAGCTTCAAAGTCTGTCACGGCCACCGAGGAGCTGCCCTGCCAGCTCCCTCCTTAAAATCTCACTGGTTACTATTTCTGGTTTTTCAACAAACAGCCAGAATAACGGTCACCACCGTCACTGCATCCAGCGAGCCTGTCTCTCTGCATACCAGCTCTGTTGCTTTTACATCAGCAAGGAGCATTCTCAATTTCCGCGCAGGCAGTTGTAACACTGAAGTACACGTCTAACCACTCATTAGGTAACGTGAGATGCCCCAAAATACCCCGTTTAGTTTAAAATATGACCGTTTAGCAGCAGTCGTCACTGTCGGGGACTGCCAGTAACGTCAGGAAGAATCCGTCCATGACTCACAACAAAAACAGACTTGAACATGAAGTTTGAACAGCCACGGCTTTCTGCAGGAGCAGGGGAGTGGTAACCACAAAGCGGAGAGGAAAGGAGGTGGGCGACTCCCAGGTCTACACCGACACAGAACTACTTGCCCTGATTGTTTACAGGCTCCTACATCCTGTGGAGAGCACACGGTAACCTGAAGCTTTTAGGAAAACAAAAATGAAAGCCAGAGGAGAAAATGCCTGTTTCTGAGTAACCTCAAGCTCAGAAACCCAGCCGCCAGCCCCGTCAGCAGGCTGTCTCAACAAGAGGAACCTATTTACCAAGGGAAGTGCCTGATCACTGGGAGAGACCGCGGACAGGCAGCACTCGTGACACTCTCGAGCTATCAGCAGGAAGTTTTGGAAGTAGGAGCTGGCTCTTACCACACACAGTGGTTCGCCTGGAAGGTGACGGGCTTCCCGACATTGGTTGGGTCGGAAACAACAGAGTTGAACACAGGCTAAGAGCCAGCTGAAGCCTGACCTGTCCGTGGCAACTGCTGTCTCTGAAAGCGGCAGCAAACGGTATTGAGATGGGGAAAAGGGAAGGAATAAGAGTGTTTTATGCCTGTGGAGAGATTACAGCAGGCCACAAAACCAGCACCTAGAGGAAAGTATTGGTTTCAGCTTCCGGAACGGCTAAAAAGCCATAAGACGAAGTTTTGTCTTTAAAGGACAAAACCTCCCAAAGGTCAAGCTGAGACAGCAGGAACTGTTTTGCAAGAGGTGTCCTCCAATAAAAGGGGGGGTGGGGGGGGAAGTATTTTTCTTCTGATACAGTCTGAGCATTTGCTCTCGCTATGCACTTTGCTCAGAAATCTGCTGCCTCCATTTCAGACCTGAAAAAAGGCTCACTCGCCCCAAAACACACAACAAACCCATTCCAGCCCCGCAACATTACGCGGCCCTAAGAAGAATGCAGTACAGACCCCAAACCCCTCTCCCCCCAATCCCAAAACATTAAAAGGACGCCAGCGCACACTGACTTTATTTATTCGCTCTTTGCCTTCCACAGCAGCCAGCGGAGCCCGGTGAGGGACGGCGCCGGCCGCCCCCCAGCACCGAACGCGCCGCAGCCCCACGAAATGGCTGCTCCTCCGCGCCGGGCAGGGAGCGACGGCCGCGAAGTCTCCGCAGGCGAGGCCCTTCCCTCCTTCCCTTCCTCCGATACCACCGGGCTCCTTCCTCCGATACCACCGGGCCCCCTCCTCCTCTTCCTCCCCCCTACCCTCCCCACACGCCGCCCCGCGCCCAAGTACAAAGGGGAGCGAAGACCCTCCACCCCCCCCCCGACCTTACCGGGCGGCTGCCCTCGGTCGCGGCCCTCAGCGCAGGGACGAGCGGCGGCACCAGCAGCTCCAGCAGCTCCCGGCGGCGCCGCTATGAGGGGAGCGGGGGCGGCGGCGGGGCTGGCCCGGCCCCGCGCATGCTCCGGCGGCGACGGCCGAGAGAAGGGGCCGGGCGCCGGTCGCCGGGGGGCGGTGGCGGCCGGAGCGGGGGAGCCCGGGGCTGGGGGCGGAACGCCCCCCCCCCCCCCCCCCCCCCCAGGGAATGGGTCTCGGTCCTCGGTGCCTCGCCTTCGTCCTTCGTTAGGTGCGGTGCCTTGCCCGCGGCGTGTTGCACGTCTTACTGCCTTCTCATCGCTTGGTTGCCTGTGGAAAGGCTCGCTTTCCATTGTCCTTGTTTAAAACAAGTTCCCTCTGCTGCGTTGTTTCGGTGACCGATTGATTTATTTTTAATCTCGTCGTGTTTTCCCTTCCCTCGTCATGCATTCGTAATACCTGACGTCGCAGGGCCCGCCGTGACCACACCACCTGGCCTGCGGCTCACGGCCCCGCGCAGGGCTTCCCACAGCTCATCTGGAGAAACTCCCCTAGAGAAACCATCGCATAAAGAGCACCCAAAACAGAGAACATTTATACGGCTTTTATACTTAATTACCGTAATTCTTACACATTTGCCATGCTTCTAGTATTAACTTGGCTACCATCAATTCTCAGTCTTTAAAATCTTTCTTCACTAGACTGCCCGATGGCAAAGCTTGTTCATCATATAGGTAGCTAAATATGCTGGGCGCCCTAAAGCTCCCCTTAATCTAAATAAACCTGAGCATTCAGCAATGGTGTTTAACAGCTCCCCAGCCCCTGGGGAGATCTGCTCCCACCGCCAGTCCCTTTCTCCTGCCCTGTAGCTGCTGGCTGGTCCTCAGCCAGTCCCAGCAGTTGTCAGGCTCTTCTGTTGGGACAGCTTAAACTCACTGCTCCAGCACAACGCTAATCCACCCAAAAAAACATGGATATTTTTCTGCTGGGCTGGTGTGCTAAACTAGCAACAACAAGATTTTGTGAGCACCAGGGCCAGCCAGAGCAGGGGAAGGGGGGGTGTGGCTAGGAACAGGGTAAAGAAGGAGGAGGAAGAAATGGGGTTGAGAGAGAAGGGATTCCCTTCCTTCTGGCACTAACAGGCTATTTTGTCATTTGACCTACTTGTGCAATTAAAACCTTAATTAACGCTAAACAGAGATTTTTGTTGCAATGTGTGTTTTCCAGTCCTCATAAGTGAAGTGAAAAGTTTACAATATTTATACCTAAAAGGGGTTTAACTCTTCATCTTGCAATGAGTCCCATGCAGTGAAGCCCTGTACCCACCCTGGAGAATCCATACCGTGGTAGTGCCCTTGTAGCACAGAGATAGCAGATATGCCACTGACTGCTGTCCAGGTGATACAATTCTGCTGGTTATTGGTCCTGACCATGGAAGGGCAATATTTTGTTTCGGTCCCTCTCATGGCAGAGACACTGTTCTTACCTTGTTACTTGCTGTTTTCTGCATTACTTTATCCCTTGTTGTTATCTTTTGAGACATCCCACTGTCGAGGTAGCAGTGCTTGTCAGTGAATGTCAGACCCACACTGTCAATGCACATTTACCTTAGAGGCTGCAAAGGACATTCATTCTTTATGATGATGTACTAGCATCCACCTGGGGGAATGAAAAACCCTATTAACAGAAATTAACCTCATCTTCATCTCTAAATGTATCATGAAACACAACTCCATTAAAGATTCTGAAGAACAGTATGAAGATGCTTAAGATGTTCTTACTTAAGAACAGGTTTTTGAACAGAGAAAGATTAACCTAATTATAATGAAAAGCTTTCTCAAAATTATTGCTCATTTAATTTCAGGAACAAAATGTAGTAAAATAGAAAGATAACAATTAGAAAATACGTATGTCTAATCTATGCAACCAGTGCAGTTTAATGTGTCTCAGGGTCTTTATGCTTTGAACCTGTAGACCAAAGGCAATTCCAACTACAGTGCTAGCCAAACCCACATCTCTGAATTTCCTTCCCAAGGAAACCGAAGCGTGGGAGGGGATGGCACGTGCCTCAGTCTCTGTGATGTGAAGGGAGAATCTGGGACTAGGGAGATACTTCTGCACCCCAGAGTTCAGGGGTGGGCAGCAGAAGGGCCTGGCTCCTCTATCTTTCCAATAACACCTCTGTGACTGGGGAGCTTTAAGGAGTCAGAAACACCCAAATAAGTGGCTCTTGGTTAGTTCCTGAGCTATTTGCAAAAAGCATTCCAAGACTTTCTGTTGCTTGAGAGCAGCGAAACAAATGGTAAAAGTTATCAAAATTAGAACACCCGTGGGCAATCTCATGGTAATTTTCCATTGCCAATATACTCCCTCTCCACCTCCCCGGTCTTGTGCCAACTTTCAGAGAATAATAGAGGCCACCTACTGATTAATATCAGTCACAGCAGCTGCAAAAATCATAAAATATTACGTGGTAGTTATTTTAAAAGTCGCATTTCTCCTTTGAACCTGGGAATAAACTGTGCCTTTGTTTGCTAGGAAACTCTCCACCCATTCAACAATGAGACGTTACAAATAGTCACAGAAAGCATGTACAAATTGTGCAAGACAGCACCCTGTCAGTACTGGAAGCAGAATAATTGCAGCGGAGCAGTTCTGAACCTGGGGCAGTTGTGAGTGCGTTACCTGGCCCTGCTCCAAGCCAGGTGCAAGGAGTATCCTGGCGTGTTGTTTCTGTTTCTGGAACAAACCAGCCCCAAAACAACATGCAGAACTGCTGCATCGCTCTGAGTTGTACCAGCTCACCTCTAGACTTCTTAAACAAGAATTTTTGCAGTTGGCATATAGAAACAAGAATTTCAGTGTAAAAACTTGCTTTGTAGAAGAAATTACATCATGAGAGCTTCACCAAGTTAAAGTATGTAACGTTAGAAACTACAGGAATGAAAATAGCCTAGGTAACATTATTTCTGACTCCCTGTTCGCATACATTTCATCCTGCCTTCGAAGGACAATCTAACATATTACTCCCATTGTCCCCCATCAGCCTGCTGAATGGATGGTGCTTGGGGAATTTATGATTTTCCACTGTTCAGTTGCCGTTTCATGCCCAATTTCCTGTCTGCTATTCAAACTCTGCTGTGAAGATGGAAATGCTAATGTTGTCACAGTCTTTTCCAAGTAACACTCTGGTGTCTGAGTGCTGTGCAAACACTTGCTAATTTATTTTCTGTCCTAACTCCCAAGGTACAGGCAGGGAGTCGAGGCACTTCACTGGAGTGTGCTCACAGCGCATTATTTTGAGCTTTCTGTTCTATGACATTTTACTTTGCTTTGCTGAGGATACAGAAGATGGTTTGTTAAACGACCGCCTTCCTGAGCTCACTCTGGGCTGCGTGTGCCCAACACTTCTCCAAACGAGCCTCCAGGGCCTCCTGTGGGGCAACCGGAGAGCCAGGGAAACACAGCAGCTGCTTGTGGAGAGCCTGGCGAGAGCATTTGTTTATCACCTCTGCGTGAGCAGGGAGCAGCACCCACCCCGGGGTGGCACCCCCAAAAACATCCCTCTCTCTCTCCGTGGTCCTCCTCCCTACTCCTCAGACCCCTCTCGGCCCCTGTGGCAGATGTAGAAGTGGTCCCGAGGGCTGTGGGCTCCTTGATGAAGCGGGAAGGCTGAAGGAAGGAGGCCGGAGGGCGCCCTGAGGAAGTGGGTGGACGCGAGCTGCAGGCCGCACGCAGGAGGGGCGCCTGCGCTTTTCCTGCGCCCGGGACACAGATAGAACTTCGCTGGAAGGGGCTGAAATACAGCCAGCAGCTCTTCTCTGGCATCTGCGTTTCCATGTCCTTTGTTTTAATGTCGTAAAGACAGAACAGAAGCCAGGCATAGCAGAAATAAGGCACATAGTTCATAGTAACAGCAACTTAACTGTTAGCACTGCTTCCTCAGGAATGCAGTGCTGTGTTTTTTTTCCCTTTCTCTCAATGTCTCTGAATGAACATTTATACATTCACATTAGATATGGTCTAGCTCAGGCGGAGGCCCTGGTCTCTGAGTTATGCACCACTGGTGAAATTCTGTGGTCTCGATGAAGCGTGACACCAGACTAGAGGACAACAAACACGTCTCTCTGCCTTGGCCGACCGTATACCTCTGTGTGCTGCCTTTACTGGGTCACAGCAATACTCTGGAGCTTGCTGAAAAGGAAGACAAGCAGGAACGGAGATAGGTCTGAATGCAGCTACCCAAGAAGTAACAACACTGCGATGGTTAGGCAGACCTCGCTGTGGGGACGACACCATGGCTGCTCTCCTTCAGGCTCTGCTAACACGGCAAGAGTGCTTGCGGCAAGAGGGGCCTGAAGAAACAGGGGTGTGGGTGCCTGGATGGGAGGCTGGCGTTTTGTCTTAAAACACATCTGAGAATAAATTTGACCAGACACTGGCCTCTGAGCTGGGGTGGCTGAGATGGAGTTGGGCACTTGCCTTTCGCTACAGGAACAGAGACTGCGGGCAGAAGAGGTGAAGAAGAGCTGAAACCATCAGTGACATCGACTCCTTCAGCAAGGTTCACCCGTCACAACGGGAAGTCTTTGCCCCTCCTGAACTAACCTGACAGTTTTGGAGAAAACTGCCCTGGGAAGTGGAATTGCCTGAAGCAGCCAGACACTCACTGCACGGGTCTCATCGAAGGGATGCTGTGCTGATGGCACAGTGCCCTTGCTTTTCTGGGGAGCTGTCTCCACACTGACTCAGTAAGTCAAATGCTTTCTGTACCACGAGTGCTTTTTGGAAGTTTGCCACCACATGTCACACGCTACACAAAACCTGCTTAACTTACAAGATCAGAGTTTTGAGCCATATGGCTGCTGGAGCATCCATGTTTGTTAATTTGTTAAGAAAAGCAAAAATCTGTTCCAACTTGTAAACTTTGCAGATGTTTCCGTGCTTCTCTCTTTTACCTTGTGTTTTGTCTTTATTGTCCTCACCTCCTGTTCTCTGTTACACCTACCTGTCATCCCTCATCCATCACTTCTTTTCTTGCTGTATTACCATGTCATTTCCTGTATTTTTTTCATTTTTGCTTTTTTATTTATGCTTTAAGTTTTTTCATTAGCAAAGCGAAGCCATAATTGGTTTTGCCTATATACATTAAAAATACATTAAAAATATATATAAACAGAGATGGGTAAAATACAGTATTACAGCAATTCTGGTGGTGGAAAATCAGAATTACTTGTTAAACTTGTGCACAGATAGATAGTTTTTCAAATTAGCCATCTGTATTCAGTTGCAATTCAATTTTCTCAGACCAGAAGGCTGATTCACATGTAAAGCTAGTGGGATGTGCTTTAGACAGCTTGTTTATGTAGTCCTGTATTCATCTCTTTTTAATCTGATCTGGATGGTTGGGCAGCCTCACACTTTCAAGATGTTTTCATATTATGTCTGTTACCACAACATGCCTTACTTTTCCTTTCTGTTGCACAATGAAGACATTGTTCAATTCCACAGCTTCCTTTAGCCAAAAAAAAAAAAGGAAGAAGAAAAAAAAAGAGAAAAAAAAAGAAAAAACTTTGCCCACATATAAATAAAGAACTTTGCCTACATATAAATATGATCACAAAGATAAATATATCACAAAAAAGGATCTTCCATGGTTGGCAGATTTCTGCAGCAATATATAAAGGAATTCACTGTTCAATTCTTCTCACATATCCTCCAACAAATACTGTAAAATAAAGAGTAGCACATGGAGATGGGGAAAATATAATATTCAAGCAGTTCTAGTATGAGAAGGACATGTATTTTCCATTGGAAAAGTAAAATGTGGATCAATCACAGAGCTGTGTGCCCCACACTTCATCTAGCTCTTCACATTTTGCACAGTCCAGTGAAGCCTGAATCCACATTAAAGGTCAGATTTATGTACAGTTACTCTAGGCAAAATTTCTCTTACCTAGGCAACAGGCTAGCAGCAACCCACAAAGGATACTCTCAGAAAATAAGCACTGCGCTTGTGTATAGATCTGTAGGAAAAATGATAGAAGCTCCTGAAAGAGAAGAGCAACTGTCCAAAGAAAGTTGTGATAACTTTTCTCTGCCCATCAGGCAGCCCTCAGCCTTTCCAGGCTGCGGCGCCATTCCAGTTGGTGCTGTTAATGCAGCTTCTCCATTCCCTGTACTCTTGGAAGATTTCAGTCCCAGAGTGGCCATGTGAACCCACATCAAGGGGAACTCACTGATGGCTTCCAACTGTCAATTCCCTGCTGGCCCATCTTCCCTCAGATCAGCAGATACAGCCCTGTGGAATATACCCCACTTTGACCAGAAGTCCCAGGCCGGCTCCCAGCTCTGAAATGTTGTTCCAGTAAGGTGGAAGATCCACTTGCGTTAGCTGACATAATGCTGGATGGCGGGGGATCTTCCAGCATCCCAATCTCTGTGACTTTTAAATGGTAACATAAAAATGAGTTGTGAGTATGATGGAGTAGGGAACATGAATTAGGAGCTACGCTTCACAGGTGGCAAACTCAGGGAGATTAGCAGCTAGAGCACGTACTGAGCCACAATAAAATATGAGATACAGGAAGAATGTGTATTTGTTTTAGGGAAAAAAAAAAAAAAGAAAGAAAAAAAAAGAAGAAAAAAAAAGAGACGATAACAGACAATAACCAAGGGAAGCAGGAGAAAAGGTTCTGTTACATTCCCTGCTCCATCTGCTGGGGCAGCCCAGAATAGCTTGGCACATTTTTCCAGAATTTACACTGTAGTCTTTTTCTATTGGCTTGTTACCTGCTTACCTTTCTCAAAATAATTCTTTGGTATTAGGAAGCTGTATCATTTTTATAATCACATCTGAGCTTTGATTTCTCCCTGTTCAGTGTTTGAGTGCCTGCAATTAGACTTTTAAGTGTAATAGGATAATATAGAAGCTGCTGTTCTGTTATCAAATAATATAAACAACTGAAGAGTTTGAAAAAAATTGCTTTAGAAAGATGCAGTTTGCTGCACTGAGTGAGTAGTAGTATGCCCTGTAGTAGCAGTAAGTAGTAATAAGCTCATCAAGGCTTATTTTACATCCATTATCCATGTCCTTTCCCTGTTTGTCCCACTTTCATAACTGCCCTCTTTCTTTTCAGTTTCTTCTCTGTGATACCTAGAAAAAAAAAAAAAAAAAAAAAGCTAATTTACTTAAATCTTAATATTCTCAGTTTTTACCAACAGAGGTTTAACAGTACTAGCGATAGCTTTTCTACATTTATAAGGAGAACTGCTAAGCCAAATTGCAGCATATTATTAAAATACTATCATTCAAATGAAATAAATTACTGTATTTGTTAATAAGATTTAGTTTAAGATGGTTGATATTCAAGGAGAGGTAGTGGCTTAGCAAGATCCAGTTTTTGATGGAAAGGTTACAAAACCATGAACTGACATTCCCAAAGAACAAAGAAAATTCCAGAGAGAAAATGAACTGATACGGTGTAAGCAAGCAAAGTTCATTATTTGATATACGAGCACATTCAGAGGATGCTCTGAGATAAATATGTAAACATTAACTTGTTCATTCAAGGAAACATCTGTCCATATTGCTATTGAAATGTTCGGGGGCAATTGTCCTTAAACAGGATGTAAATAAGCCCAGTTTCCATGCCTGTCTGTCTTTATAATCAGCCAACGTTTATTAACTTAATACAAACACAATGCATTGTATACACAGAGTGCTTCATAATCAAAAAAGAATTCACAGGTTCAAAGATATTGTAAAGGTATCGTTACTAACGAGTTGTACATACATACAAACAAGGGAGGGGGAGAGGGAGGGAGAGTAAAGGAAATCTGAGCACAGTACTTTCCTGGAGCCAGATAACTAAAAAATTTTGCAGCAGGCAAAATTACCATGAAGACAACATCTGCCCCTTGAACAACCGTGACATTTGCTAAAATAGAGCTGTAGTGTTATACTGTAGTAGCATGAAATTATGACAGATTATGTAGATCATTAAGGACTTAAACAGTTTGGCGTTATTCCCCAGCAGCATGTTTAATATCATTTTACTCCAATTCTTTTAGACAATCTATTCTTGTTTAGGTAAACAAGGCTTCCACCATTTCCACTGATCTAAGAAAACCATGAAAAAGGTGAATTTAGCTTGGGATCTGCTGGATTTACTTCTGGGGTTACAGTCTCTTGCGGAAGATACTACATTTCTGGCATGCTCTATTGATAACAGCAGCTAGTTTATGCTGTTACAACAGAACTCTAAAATGGTGGAGAAAATAAGATGGGATCAAGGAGCACTGTAACTCCATTTCCTAGTACTAATTTTTCCTCAAGGGGAAGCTCAGAAAAGCTGTAGTGCAATGGAGATGAGGCTTAAGACTTAATGGCTTGTCTGCTATTAACTGCTGCCCACAGGGGCGGTTCTTTGCCAAAGCAAATCCATAAACAGGTGCTGACCACTGTGAAACTGCAGTTAAGGCTGGGTGGGTGATGGCATGCTACAGTGGGAGGCCAGGTCTAGATGCTGGTAGTGGACACCACAGCCAGTGTTGTCCCTTCTGTGCCTGGAGCATCACCGATGCTTTCCAAAGTGTGAGCCAGAGTGCTGTGGAGGAGGTGTTGGTAAATTGAATTAGTTTCTAGACATATGGTGGCTGTGTCAGGTCAACAGTGATGCTGGACCTTCAGTTCCTATATTCACCCCTTAATGTAGCTGTCATGTGATGACAGATGTCATTCCTCTCTTAAAATAGCTGCTTCTCATGGCTGGAGAACAGTAAAACCGTGATTCTGCTGAAGTCAATGGCAAAATTCCCAGGGACCCCAGAAAAGCCAAGTTTTCACCTCAGCACCTTGGGAACCTCAACGATGTTACTCATCATGTCAGCACAGCCAGCAGTCCACTGGCTACTGAACATCCATGCTCTGAACAAATCTAAATCTCTCTTCCCCATAAAACAGCCTTCATACGTTCTATAATTATATATAAATGCAAAGACAAATACATAAGCATGTGCAATAAATAACCATTTTTGTTTTGTAGAAAGGAAAGAAACTCGCTAGCAAAGTTCAGTGACTGCTGTAGAATGTGTTAGTTGAAAAGGATTACCAGTAGGTGGTGATATGCAATTATTTATTAGTATTTTTCTGCCTACAAAAAGTTCTGAGCTACAACCAGTTATCTGTGGAACTTTTAAACTTTTCCTTTCATATTTCTGCAGCTTTCTGAGATACCCTTTATATGTTTCACTGCTGCTGAAATGTTTCATAGCTGTGATGGCATCTCCGGGCTGTAGCATGTCAGCCTTACACCACTCTGCAAACTACAGTTGCCCTCGTGCTGCAGTGTTGTGTTTTGTAAAGTTTTTGTATTTTTTATCTGCTGATGAAAAACATTAGCCCAGTTCTCACAACACAATAAAGGGAAAAAAAAAAAAAAAGAAGAAGAATAAAAAAAAAGTAAATAATTTTTTTTCTAGGGTGTCTCTCTTATTGACTTCTACTGAATATACAGGTTTTATAGTTAGCTGTGTGCAAAATTGATATTTTCAGGAAAATGCACTCAAGTTTGGAAGCCATCAGTAACCCTGGAGAAAAACAATTCACCTCAGCTTGTTCCATTAATTATTAGCTGTTTAAACGCCATGGGCAGGTGACAACTAAGAAAGAAGTGGAGCTGCAACATAAGAGATGGAGCTGGGGTTTAGGTGGATAGCGAGGTGTTTCCAAGCAGCTGCATGTAGTGAGCCAGGAGGCTCCCTCGGGCTTCAGGAATCACAGCCGTCCCTCTCCAGAAGAGAAGCTGGGGCTGTTTGCTTCATGGGAACAGCACTGGCTCCATGGAGGCCATGACCAAAAATAGTTCACGGACAGGAGCAGAGGTGAGTGCTCCTGGCAGCCTCTGTGCACTGCCACTTGGCAGTTGTTAAAGTGTGTCCCATTTGTCTTTGACTACCACCAAGTGCACCAAATGCACTATGAATAGTGGAGAAAATAGTTTCTCCACTATTCATAAGGGATGAACGCCCAAAACAGGTATAAGTGCTACTTTACTGCTGCTGGTGTCATTGGCCTGCGGGGAGTGTTGAGCCCAAGTCATGTCAGTTCTTTTCACTAATCTGCTTACCATTTATGCTGGGAGTCTGCTTCACAAAGCCGGGGCAAAACCAGACAGTATGGCCCAGTTGTGGGCAAACTTTTTTCTGACTGCATGGGTTTCCCTTTCAGGCTGGGGCAAGAGATAGCCAGCCTTGTACTGAACACACAGCATGCTGCAGAAAATATCTGTCAAGGAGGGTGGGACATCACAGTGTATTCAAGCCCTGCTGTGCAGATTGGAGGGCATCCGCCTGGGCTTTAGCAGTGGGAAGTGGGACCCAGTGTCTAGCCAGATGACATGTCTCTGAAATTAAAGAGCACCAAAATACCATATCCAGAACTTCAGGGCCCCTTACTGGTGCTGGTGAAAAATCAGAAAAGCCTTGTGTCCGCTGGTATAAGTGAAAGGAGAATCAAATTTCTCATCTGCTGAATTACAGGGAGTATCTGTGGCAGGCACTGCTCCTGCTTAGATTTATCAGAAGGACATTTGATACTGTTATATGTGTGCAAATCAAAAAGAGAAATATGGGCAGTTTTAGAGAAATTACTCCAGTGTGGCAGCCTGATGCCATTTGTAAATGGCATTACCCTCACACTGCAGCACAGCTACGCAAATCACATAGGGAAAAGACAGGTGTGACTGGCAACTCTACCTCGTGCTACACATAGGGTGAGAGGAGCCACAAGTATCAGTTGCTGGACAAACAGTATTGTGGATGTTAGACACAAAACTGACAGAAACTTCCAAATTTCTTGTGCTGTTTGGACATAAAAAGGCTGAGACCTATACATGCAATAAAAATTAGACACAAACATAAAATGGTAATACTTGTTTAGGATGAGGAAATGACGGTATGTAGTCAAAGGTGTTTCCATAACAGGAACAAGCAGGAAGTGGGAAAGCATGAATTTTATAAAGTGGTTCTGTTATAACAGGATAAACAGACTATTTTCAGCAGATGGAAAAAGCAGTTTTTGTAGCAAAATATAAGAACATCTGTGCTTAAATGGAAATGGGATGGGATACTGGATCCTCAGCTGACATCCAAAAGGGAGTGGCTTATAGATTAAGCGAGGGCAAACCTCAATGATGTAAAAAGTGTTGCTTTTTGTTCAGTTTAGAAAATTAAAAATTGCCTCCAATGTAATGGAATTTGCACAGAATTACCCCATGCTTCACTGTCTGCCTCGGTTTGAAGCCAGGGCAATACTTGCACCTACCAGACCTGCAGCTCAGTGCCTTCAGTGCAGCGTTCAATGTGGCAGATCTTGGCAAAAGGTCCAAATCCTTGCTGTTTTATCACACAGCTGTAGTGACCTCAGCAAAACTGGTACAAAAGTGAGCCCAAAAAATTACTAAACCCCAGCACTTTCTCTCTTAGAAACATATTAGGCCCTGAGTGATTAATGAGAAATTGCTATATGCTTCCTGAGTCACCTCCTAGAGGGCTCAATGCCAGGTGCTAGGGGCAAGCCAAAGTTTGAACTCTCACTGGCTACTGACAGAAAGGTAAAAAAAGTTTAATCTTAAATGATTAAAATAGCATCATGATAGAAATAACCATTTTGTCTTTTCCAGTGTTGGGTCACCCAACAACCCTCAGTATGCAGGTTAGTTATTGTACTTTTGATTTCAAATAAGAAGCAGCATAGATCTCATGACTTTTCTTGAAAACTTAAATTTTCTTGAAGACTTTAGACCAAACACAGGAGGACATAATTAGAGATAAGTCTAGAGGGAATGGCCTCAAGTTGCACCAGGGGATGTTTAGGTTTGAAATTAGGAGACATTTCTTCTCAGAAAGAGCAGTCAGGCATTGGAATGGGTTGCCCTGGGAGGTGGTGGAGTCACCATCCCTGGGGGTGTTCAAGGAAAGATTGGATGTGGTGCTTAGGAACATGGTTTAGTGGGTGACATTGGTGGTAGGGATATAGTTGGACCAGATGATCTTGGAGGTCTTTTCCAACCTTAATGATTCCATGATTCTGTGATTCTATGATTCTATTTAGTGATTACTAAATTCATCTCAGATGATCCTTTTACCTCTTTTGAGCATAAAAGTGCTGTCCTACTCCCTGCAGCCTTGAGGGAAAAGAGCAGGGAGAAGCCACGTATTCGCTATCAAATAGGAGCATGTCCAGGAGCACTCCAAGCGCTGACCTTTGGGCAGCTGGTGTGTCTCCAGCAGTTACTTCACACCTGGATTACCTCCAGCCCAGAGCTAGCAGACTTTTTGCTCCAATCTCACACTTGGCCCTTTGCAGTAAGGTCCCTCACCTAACCCAGTCCTCTTTCCTACACAGGTCTTCTTGTCTCCTTCCTTCCTTCCTTTTCCCACCTAGGCCTCCCAGATTAGCAGTATTTGTCTCTCTTGCTGTTCTCCTGGCCACTCTGCTTCAGTTACACTTGAAGTGGTTCCTCTTAAGGATAAGGAATATTCTTACACAGCATGTGGCAGAATGGCGATCTCTTCTTGGGGGATGGGAGGGAGCTCCTTATTAGTAGTAATACTGAAGAATGAATAGCCAAGAAATGGTCATGGCCAGTGTGAGTCTTCATCCCTATTTCATTGCATGTTGTACACATGCAGTTCATGTTCCTGCTCAAACACATTCTGCTACTTGCTGCTGCTTCACAGTAGTCTGAAATAATTTCAATGCAATGCACTTCTTTTTTCTCCAAGCAAGTCAGTTTGTCAGGATCTTCTCCCAGATCTCTCTGTTTCAAGCCTTTGACTCCACTTCCCCCACTTAAAAGTCAGTCATATCTCACAGATGATTTAGTCGTTCCTTCCATGGTAATTCCTGTCACTTGGGAAGGGCCTGTTGGCAAGGTGTCATGGACTGGCATAGTTATTGCTCAGACACAGAGGATGCATCTGGGTTTGTAATCTCTTGTGTTCATAATGATGGAGGTAGGCAAGGGAAAGGTTTGAAGCTTGGGAGTTAAGAAGTTGAAAGGATTTTGAGTTTTAAAACAGAAAGGTGTGGAATCAGAGGAGTGAGGAAAGTGCAATTAGAATTCAGAGCAGTGCATGAGATAAGTAGAGGAAGTTTGTGGGTGATTTCTGTTAATACAGTAGTGGGACAATGCCAGGATTTGTGATATCTGATTAAAGCAAACGTCAGAGCGAAAGTGGCTGGTTAGATGGAGAATTAGAAAGTTCTTAGCAATGTATGGACAGGGTATCACAGAATCACAGAGTGGATGAGGCCCTCAAGCAGGGCCACCCAGAGCAAGTTGCCCAGGACTGTGCCGAGGCAGATTCTGAATATCTCCAAGGAGGAGACTCCACAGCCTCTCCGTGCAACCTGTCACAGCACAGCACAGAAGTGCATACTGATGTTCAGAGGGAGCCTCCTGTGTGTCAGTTTGTGCCCATGGCCTCTTGTCCTGGCTCTGGGCCCCACTGACCAGAGCCTGGCTCCATCCTCTTTGCACCCTCCCTTCAGGTGTTTATAGACATTGGTGAGATCTCCCCTGAGCCTCCTTCAGGCTGAGCAGTCCTGGCTCTCTCAGCCTCTCCTCATAGGAGAGGTGCTTGAATCTCTTGATCTATGGCAGAACTCAATGTGGATGATCAAAGAGAATGAGTACATAGGGATATATTTAAGCAGAAAGGAGTCAATCAGAAAGAAAACAAAAGAATAAAAAAAAAAAAGGCGGGGGGGGGGGGGGGGATTGGTCCTCTGGGTGCTGAAAATTCAATATATTTTTCAGAGCTTCTGGGAAATAGGACCAGAGACCATATTCCTAGGCTTCTCATGTTCCTAAACTTCTCCCATTCCCTCTCACAGCAGCACACCAGAGCCAGGTCAGTCCACACAAAGGAAAAGGTAAGGCATGGTCAGGCTGGCAGCCAAAGGACAACACGATCTGCAGCCACCATTCAGCCCAGTCTGAATCCACTGGACATCTGTCAGCAGCCATTTGATTTATTGCTAAACTTGAACTATAGACTGTAATTGGTAAATCTGCAGGATAGATCAAAACACACCTGAGAGACCTTCAAATTATCAACTATTACAGCTGTTTGATTACTTTGGAACCACTACTGATACCCGATATCGGCTCAAGGCCATGTCTGCAACTGTCTGCATCAATCCAGTGAAGTGCTCTGCAGCAAGATGTCAGAACAGAGACAAAGTGGGCTATGTCCAGAAAAGGTTAATCAATAGCTTGCAAGGTTGACTGTGTGCCATTAAATACAGTGGTGCACCTACTGTATATAAGATGTGACCTGTTGTCTGTATCATTCTCAGTCACCATTTCTGCCATACTGGTAGTTACCAGGTTGTCCACCTGGAAGATTTTGTGTACAGCCAGAAATGTTCATATCACCATGGATCTGGGGAATAGTAATAATACTCTGTTGCACTTCTTGGTTTCTTCTAGGGAGGAGGAGGAGGTAAGGAATCTGTAAATGTATCTCAGTATACCAAGTCTCTATTTCTGACAAACATACTGTATATGTGCCTAAAATTAGTATAATCTTAAGTTTATCAAGTGGATAAATGCAGGTAGATAAATGCAGGATAACATGGGCAACAAGGTACTTTGGTCTTTTGAGAGACTTAGTTACAACAGAACTTGTCCAAACAGACTTTTAATAATAGTGAGTTAATGCCTAGGCATGTGTTGATACTAATCTATGCATAAATGAGGAAATTAAAATATTAATATACATGTTCTGATTTTCTAAAGTACTGGGCTATAGCTTTACCTGCATTCAAATTGCAGATAATACCTACTTCTATCTAATTATAGTTTCATACCTACTTACAAACATTTTCATCTTATCAATATATCCTACCTAGTTACACAGAGCAAGTGTATATTTGCTTATCTGTTGTAATTTTATATTTTTCATCAATCCTTCTCTTGTTTTACTATAAAGAGTTTAATGAAAAGGTAAAAATATAAGTCCGTATAATAATAGCCACCAGCAACATAGTAGAAGAACTAAACTATTATCTGAAAGTTATTTTAGCAGCCACGGTGACTGTATGCAGGAAAGTAGTTTTCTGACTGTCAGAATAAAAAATATCATTTAAGCATATGCTTCATTTTAAGCATATGCTTAACATAAAGCATGTTCTTAATGATGCTTTGCTCGAAAGACTAAATCTTATGCTTACTGAAGATCATGGCCAAATTCCCACTGTTTTCAGCAGGACCTGGTCCAAATGGGATATGCCAATAACAACAACCTTTCTACACTCAAAAGGCTATTCTCTTTGGTGTTCAAATTGATTTGTGAATACCACTGCCAAAAATGTTTCAGACAATATTAGTGGGAAAGATTATTTATTTATGGGGCAATTAAGCATCTGTGCATGTTAGCTAGTGGCAACAATGCTGCATTTAAATACATGAAAAATAAACTCCTGATCTAGCGAAAGGAAAGGTGACAAACAAACTGTGTTTTGTTATGCTTATCATAATACAGACCGGTAAAGTTTTTCTCTTTTGTATACAATAGACATCACAATAGGATTATTCTTTAAAGGCAAAGAAATTACTTATCAATAGCAGCAGAAATCAACTATTACAAAAACCCTCGCATCACTGTTTTACTTACCTTTACTTACCTTTGCTTACTCTCCTGGAGGAGAGATATTGATACATACTTCTAAACTCAGCTTTTGTTTGTGTTTTGTAGGCAAAAAGGAGAGCCGCCACTTGAAAATGGGTTCCTTCCGTACCTGGGCTGTGCCTTGCAGTTTGGTGCCAACCCCCTCGAATTCCTCAGAGAAAAGCAAAAGAAGCATGGCCACATTTTCACTTGCCAAGTAGCAGGGAAATACATTCATTTCCTCACTGACCCTTTTTCATACCATTCATTGATACGCCATGGAAAACACTTGGACTGGAAAAAGTTCCATTTTGCTACTTCTGCCAAGGTACCATGTTAAAAGTGGCTTCAGTATCTAACATGTAAATTATCTGCTGGCAGGACAAACAGTACCTAGTTAATCCCTGTAGCATAACTGTGCCTTTGAAATATAATTGATTTCAGGTTTCTGCACTCTTATTGGTTTAAAACACTGGTGTCTTTTTCCCCCCCTTTCCTTAACAGAAAGGAAATTTACAGTAATTTGGATTGTAAAAGAAGGACATTTAGTCAGGTAGTGTTCCTAATTGCTAAAGTAGAAACATGGTTAGCACCTTTTTACAAAATGATATATAGCTTGCTGAAGCTGAAAACTTCTTCAGGAGGTTCTCATCACTATGGAAGATTAGCTCCCAGTGCCTTAAAAAGTGAAGCAACACAAGAGAAGCTCAATGAAACTCTTATTGAAGTAAGCAAAAAGGGTCCTTTTTGTGTCAGTGGGAACTGAATGAAGCTCTAGGTAACCACATCTATTTATTGAAAGCATGCTTGATTTTATTTTCATTTTCATTCTTAACTGCTATGAGAAAGTATCAGTTCTAGTATTCACAGTCATTATTATACTTTCCTTTAATAACATAAGAAGTTATACTTTGGCTTTAATTTCTGTTAGACTTTATCATCAAGGTTATGACAGGTCTTATTTATCATACGTGCAATTTATTTTGTGACAGGCTTTTGGGCATGGTAGCATTGACCCAGCAGAGGGAAACACCACTGAAAATTTTCATCAGACTTTCATTAGAACCCTTCAAGGTAACGCCCTAGATGACCTCATCAAAACAATGATGGAAAATCTACAAGACGTCATGCTGCAGTCAAGAACATCTAAACTTCAGTTTAATGCCTGGGTAACAGAAGGACTTTATACATTCTGTTGCCAGGTGATGTTTGAGTCAGGCTTTTTAACACTTTTTGGTAAAGAATTTAATTCAAATCATGACAAAAATCTATCAAAGCAGGAAACCGAGAGAGCACATATTCTAAATGCCCTTGAAAATTTCAAGGAATTTGATAAGATCTTTCCGGCTCTTGTGGCGGGGCTGCCTATCCATCTATTCAAGAGTGCCTACACTGCACGTGAGAAGCTGGGGGAAGCACTGCTCCACAAGAACCTCCTGAAAAGGAATAACCTCTCTGAGCTTGTCACCCTCCGTATGTTCCTGAATGACACTCTGTCAACCTTTGATGACATGGAAAAAGCGAAGACCCATGTGGCAGTTCTCTGGGCCTCGCAAGCCAACACTATTCCTGCCACATTTTGGAGCTTGTTCTATCTTCTTAAGTAAGTCCCAGCATTTCTTGCTTCCAAATGAGAAAAAAAATGTTTATTGTCTTTCAGAAACCAGTTCACTACTATGGGTAAATTCCACTGCTTGATACTTCTTTAGTATCTAGAAGTTTACTGATTACAACACAAGTGGCATGTTGTTGTGGACTTCTGCATAAAACCCCCTCATTTGTCTCAGACCAAGTAGAGGTACCACAGAGCAATGGCAGAGAAAACTTTCAAAAATACTCCAGGGCAATGCCTTGAATCCTAGCATTAAAAAGTAGCAGGTGATGTACTTTGTAAAGACAAACTGGGAGTAAATTTATATGTGACACTAAAAGTGCTGGTTGCAGTCAGAATTTTAATTGCATTGAAGGCTACCAGTATAATCAGACATTTTTAGACCATCTCACTTGATCAGGCAAAACAGGCTTTAACTTCATGGATGATTTAAGAGATACTTAATAGACAATAGCTTATATGTTGATAGATCCTACTGAGGTTACAATAGTTATGCAGCAATACCAACATGGCAGCTCCCTGCTGCTTTCTTCACCGAGACTGCAGCAGAGCTCTTACACTTGGATAAAGCTGTTGCAGCAGCATGAAGAGTGAGACCCAAAATCCTGAACTATACATACATGTTTAGGCCAGTGATTTGAGATTCACTTGAGGTATATGTCCAAATTCCTCAAGAGAAGGAAGGGCTTTGAAGCTTTAAGTGGGTCAAGATTCCTATACATAATTTCCTAAATTTCCAGAGTAGACTTTCCTATATAGTATTTTCCTAACTTTAGATATCTGCAGTATGAAGTGGAACTGCTGCGGTTGTTACTCATGAGAGGAGTGCACAGTTCAGATAAAATTATTAATTGTCCATTTTAGAGTGAGTATACTCCATGGAATATAAACTACCCCAGCTCTTAAGTATGTATCTAAATTTCTGATGTTTTTTATTTAGCCAGTAGCTTGTAACCTCATATCTACCAGCCAGTGCCAATAACTGAGGTTATTTGGTACTTTTCATTCTAAGAAGGCATTGGCTTAAAGTGTCCTGGCTGATTGTGCCTTCATAATGACAACACTATTGAATCCTGCATTATTATCTATACATATTGTACCATACATTGTTCATATATTATATTTCTGTAAGAAAGTCTAAATAGTAAAGGAAACTATCTGGACTTTTAGAGTTTGGAAGATTCTTTTCCGCTAAACAGAATATTGTCACATCATCCAGGATAAGTGATGTTATAAAACTGATTTATGATCCCCTTCCCAAATCTTCTACCTGCAATGGAGCTCTTTCCTAATATACAATTGATTGTTTCATTTCTTATTCTTGGCATTGCTTTTTAGAGACATCATTATTTATTACCTGTGTTATGCTCATTATTTCTGTCCCACTTGCCATTGGAGACAGATCAAACACTTGGGGTTCTTTTCCTTTATAGAACCTATTGTATCTTTTCCAAAATGTGAAAAAGTCTAATTGCTTAAGTAGATTTTGCTGCAACATTTTCATTTTGGAAGGTTGTACTTGTCAGCTAACAAACTAAATTTTAGTTAGGAATAAAAAGAATGGCACAAACCCTTTTTAAACAATTCTTAAGCATAACATTATGTCATACTTTTGCACTTTTGATTTTAGGAATCCAGAAGCAATGAGAGCTGCTACCAAAGAAGTGCAAAGTATTTTGGAAAGTGCTGGAGAGAAGATCAGCTCAGATGGCAAACATATTTCCTTGAACAGAAAACAGCTGGATAATATGCCAGTACTAGGTATGACTGTTTTCTGCAGGAGTACCAGAAATCACCCCACAGTTTTCACAATCTTCTATTTGTCACCATATAAGCACTTGCTATGGAATTACTATTAACCAGCAAACACCAGAACAAAAACCTCTATGTTCTTTGGCAATGGCCAACACAATCAGTCTTCCCAGCATCAGAGGTGGTCCTGAGTGTATCAATTCACATGAATAGCATTTATTTTTTATTTTTTTTTCCATGGGTAATGGCATGTCTGAATACTGCTGCACAACTATTCAGTGTTGGACACCCATGGATAATTCAGATCAATATTTTGTTTGGTAATGACTTTAGATCAAATAAAAGGGTGTTGCCAAATTGTGTATCCCAGCTGTTATTAAGTGAAGCAAGATCTTCTAGTACCATTACTGGAATTTCTTCATATTTCAAGTGTCCAAGTTACAGGGAAGAGTTTTGAAAATGTCAATTTGACTACTGCTGATTTTTTAAATCAGTTTATATTGAAATCAAACAAAAAACAAGGTGCTTCTGTGCACCAGCACTAAAAGTTTCAGGAAATCCTGATCACTGCACTGTTTCTTTTTCTTGTTATGTTTTCATTTTTTTTTCTTTACTTCAGCTTAAAAGTGTGTCTCACTTTCAAATATTCTGTTGCATCAGCTATGAGTAATTTTCTAGGGGAAAGCAGATTATGTTCTCAGTTTTATCTGCGGAAGGGATAATAATGCTAACAAGAAATGAGAAAGACACTTTCTTAGGCATTTATAAAGTTATTGTTAAATTATTTCTTTTAATAGTGTGTTTGAAATAGCTCAAAATATGTCCTCCCCCAAGGACATATACATACTATTTCTGTGGTAATCATTCCTTTTCCTCTCTCTATAGATAGCATCATCAAGGAAGCAATGAGACTATCGAGTGCATCCATGACTTTCCGAGTTGCTAAAGAGGATTTCACTTTGCACTTAGAAAATGATTTTTACAACATTCGCAAGGATGATATTGTAGCTCTTTATCCTCAACTTTTGCATTTTGATCCAGAAATCTATGCTGATCCCTTGGTAAGTATTTATCACAGTGCATTAAGTTCTGAGCTCTAGCAGAAGCCAGCATGTTTTTTAATAGAGCACTTACCAAGAATGCTCTACAGCTGTTTCTCTGTTGTGCTCCAGACAGTCTGTTCTTATGCCTGGAGTCTCAAGGATAGGCAAGCGCTACCTGCAAAACATGTTTTGGTGTAAACAAAAGGTGTGCTGGAAACCCAGGAGAGCCTTTTAGTTTTTGCCTTCCCCAATAAGGACAGATTACCACTTGGAGGGGAATAAGGGGAGGGGATTGAGAGAGGACAAGGATAAGAATAATATTTTTTCAACAACAGAAAGAGAAACCTTCCAGTTCTGATGCATGAACAAGGATGCAAGTTGTATTGCTTATTTTAAGAGGCCAGAAAAGAAGTTATCAAAAGGATTCCCTAGCTCAGCTCTGGCAAACATCCTGAGATTATATTGTCCCACATGCCAGAGCTTTTCAGGGGCTACCCTTTCCAGAAAGCACCTTAGGGCCTAATACGACCATGAAGCACAAAAACTGCCCAGTACAGTGTTTACTGCCAGAGTCTCTTCCCTCCTAGCCTGCATTTTGTGTCTTAATAGCAGACTTTGTGTCTTAAAATCCAGTCCTTGGAGGTATTCAGATATCAACTAACTCTTTTGTGGGTTTTATTACAGACATTCAAATATGATCGCTATCTCAATGAGAATGGAGAAGAAAAGACTGACTTCTACCGCAACGGTCGCAAGCTGAAGTATTATTATATGCCATTTGGGACAGGAATAGCAAAATGCCCTGGCAGGTTATTTGCTGTCCATGAAATTAAACAATTTTTGGTTTTGATATTTTCATACTTTGAGATTGAGCTTGTGGACAATAATGTTCAATGTCCTTCTTTAGATCAATCCCGTGCAGGACTGGGGATTTTACAACCATCCAATGACATTGATTTCAGGTATAGACTGAAATGTCTATGAATATATATATATATTATTATATCTATAAACAGTGTAGAGTATAAATACACTATATAACATATACTTTGTATATATATTATGTATATATGCAAATGAAACATTGCAAGTCTCAGGGGAAAATCTATAGGAAGATGCTTTTCATCAGCCTCATAGAGAATACATAATACTGTTATGGTACCAGCAGACAATGGGTTTAATGCATGGTGTAGATACAAAACTTACTCCTTTTACCAACCATTCTAAAATGCAAGTTATGACTTTGAATTGTGTGTGTACAATATTTCATTTTTTTCTGCCAGCAAATACCTTCCCAGAGTAATATAGTTAAAATTTCATCAGGTAGTTCAAAATAATTATAAAAATTCAACAGGAGTTAAAACATACTCTTTTTTAATAACTGAAATGTTGGAGGTGGAGGGTTCTCACCGTGGGTGAAATAAAAATTTTTATGGTATAAAGGCAGACTGGGGGAGGGGAGAATTTCCTGGGGAAGTACCTTTATGTTTTTATTAAAAACTAGAAAATACTTGAATAAAATCTATAAAATCTTTCACGTTCTAGTGAAACTGCAAAACTTGTATTATATTCTTTGTAATATATATTTCTGTTCAGAAACTTTTAACAGTATTACAATAAACGATATTGTCTGCATTAAATGCCTCTCTAGACTGTTGGTTGTTTTATTGTCTTAACATTCTTGAAGGTTTATGCACTCATCCCAGGCCACCTGAGCCACCTTTAAACTAGCCAGCTCAAACATAGAATATCTTGGCTTGGAAGGGGCCCGCAAGGATCATGGAGTCCAACATCTGGCTCCACACAGGACCACCCAAAAATCAGACCATGTGTCTGAGAGCATTGTCCAAATGCTTCTTGAATTCTGGCAGGCTCAGTGCCATCACCACTACTCTGGGCAGCCTGTCCCAGTGCCTGACCACCCTCTGGGTGCAGAACCTTTCCCTAACCCCCAGCCTGACCCTCCCCTGTCCCAGCTCCATGCCGTTCCCTCGGGTCCTGTCGCTGCCCCCAGAGAGCAGAGCTCAGCGCCTGCCCCTCCGCTCCCCTTGTGAGGAAGCTGCAGGCCACCATAAGGCCTCCCCTCAGTCTATTCTGCTTGGGGCTGAACAAAACAAGGGACCTCAGGAGCTCCTCATACATCTTGCCCTCTAGACCTTTCACCATCTTTGTTGCCAATACGGAGCTAAGTAAATAGTCACCAGTGCTATTTTGCACCCTTTTCTAAATTCTGTATATCCATAGACCTCTATTGGTCATACTCCATAGATTTTCCTAGTCTAATTCCATTAAAGCTACTATGGGTATGACCACACCTTTCACCTTCAGTGGTGTCATGTCTGTACGAACAATCATTTCAGGCATATCATTAGGTTCTCTGTAACATCCTGTTCATTTCTGCTGCAAATGATGGATGGGTGTCACAAAAGTCCAGTTTTTAATGAAACAGGCTGAAAGAGTTTTCTTATCACCTCCCAATGAAAAGAACAAATAGACTTGAAATATTGTTGTTATCCTATTTTTTTGTATGTTTCTAAGGATTTATGATCTGACCTTTTGTCCTTTACTCAAACGTGAGCCTCATCACAGAAGATGACACACAGAGCCATTAGATATTTTCAAATTTCACATTCTGGCAAGACATCCAATCTAGCTGATAAAGCCCTTCCTAAACATGGAATTTTGGACCCAGTCCTGGAGCTGCTTTAAATTATGTATCTGTTTCTATTCTCACTATCCGCTGTGCTAAATATTCAAAGGCAAAGAAAAAGATTCTGTAGTGTGTGATTATTACCTGTGTGTTACCTTTGTAAATTTATTTAAATGTTTTTCAGTTTCAAAAGAGAACAAAGATCACTACATTGTTGCCATTTATAATATCTATATTATTTAAACAATTAGATATAATGAAAGTGGTTTTGAATTATTAGTTTGGTTCTCTGGGTAAGGGAAGTGCCCAGTCTTGGGTACAGCCTCTTTTCATACTTCTGTCAATTCTGTTTTTGTATGACTTAAATAAATTACAGCACATTCATTGTAAGTTAGTATTGACTCAGAGAACATATGAAAGCCTGACATTATCATAATTACTTATGCCCTGGCACGTATTATTGCCATTAGAGTATCTACTCCTCCTTTCTTAAACAAATCCTTCCTAAAACTAGAGTTTTTGTGAGTAGAAAGTGTGTGCAATGTTTTAAGCAAAATAACCTTCAGTGATGAAAAGGAATTCAAAACAGAATTGCAACAGTAGATAATGGTAGATAAGAAGATTGCTAACTTAATTCCATGTTCCCTGGAAAGTGAAACTTCTTTCATATCCTCTCGTCTCCTTCATATTGACTGCTCCAGTCTATTCTGACTAAGGTTTAATGTTTTCTTGCAGCTCCCTTATCTATGAGAAATCAAAGCATTCAGTGGCTCCTAAAGCTGACCTGACTTTAGCTACCCAACGAATAACAACAGTAGAGAAGTGGTGTGGAAAACACCACAGGATTCACTCGGGTGATTAAATTTGGGTTCTGAACATTGTGGGGAGGTTACTGACTGTATCCCCAAGAGTTCATGCCCTCAGAGACAGTACAGGAGATACTAAAGCCAGCATCTCCATGGTTGCATGGACTGCTTGGCACTTCCATCCCCTGCTGTATGATAAACCTGATCCATTGGAAACATGTTCTCAGGGCTTTGCTTCACTGGTCCAATCTCACTTACTCAGTCTTCCCTACTATACCCATAGTGTGTGCATTAGATCAGATGCCTGTTTTCCTTCCTAGGACTCTGAAACACACTCTCTTAAATCAGTATATCTGCCAATACATCTTCTTTTATTCCTTCTGGCTACTTGCCACATGGACAGATCTACAGAGGGTATTGGAAAGTAAATAGATGCAGTCTCTCTGGTCCTTCAGTCCCTTCATATACACCTTAGTATTTTGTCTACAAGTTCAGTTAGAGGCAATCATCCACATTTCTAAATGCAGCTGACATATAAGAAGAAACTCAGTTTCTGTTTGAGTTTTGTTTTTTGTGTTTCTTTCTTTTTGTTTGTTTGATTTAGTGAGGATTAGATAGGTCGTTAATGTTCAGAATGTACAAGATATATGCTACAAATAAGTTAGGGTTTGTCTATAGCCTTCAGCTAATTTTGCACCAAGAAAGTGAAGACCAAATATATAATAATAATAATAATAATAAAGAATGTAAGGTTCTCTGACTACACCGTTATTTACAAATTTATGTTTGGTTTTGAAGCCAATGCTAAATTGTTGTTGACATTTTAGAACAAAAAGTGCTTCATTTCAACCTGCATAAATCCCTATGATTTTCCAATGAAAATAATCTAAACTGCTACTCTTAAAACTCTATTTGCAATTAAAATAACTGTACTGTTTTATTTGTAATACATATGGATGCACATGATGAAAAACTTTCCTTTAAAATTTACTGCAATATGGAAAGTAAAAGCTTTCTTTTTCAAATAAACTTTTATAAACCCAAGCTTCATACAAAAGAGAGATACCTCTGCCAAGGCAGATATGACTAAGGAATGGCCAGGAGGGCTCCCAAGACATTTTGTGTCTGAGGTATTATGGTCCATCTTAGAACTGTGTCCATGAAACTTATTTAACAGTGGATGGATGATTCCAAACCTTGTGTTAATGAGGGCAAATGCATTCCTTATCAAAATGTAATACCTGTAAGAATGGGAGAACTCATGAAACGATGTCTCTAGGAGGAAACGCTGCCTGCAAATGTGCTTCAGGATTCACATGTATCTGGATTTAACTTCTTCAGCATCTGTCTGTCTGGCTACACCTGCCAGAAATGTGAGATAGATGTGAATGAATGTCCAACTTCCATTGGCACATGGATAAAGGTCTGGACTGAGACTAGCTGAGACTAGCTCTTTAGGCCTTCTAGGACTACTTAATCATTCTAGGCCAAAAGCCAATACCAATCTAAATTGTAACTTTTATCCCCATCAAGAATTGGAAATCAATTAATGTCAAATAAAGTGAACGGTGAGACATGGGTCCTCCAACTGGCTTGATCATGCTAGTGTAACTGGGCAAAGTAGTACCATGTTAAAAAACAAACAAGCAAAGATGTGAATAAGGGTCATGTGAATAAGGTCTATGACCATACGAATTATTTAGAGTTGGGCTGGCAATGTCCACAAACTGCTTAGGCTCTGGCTACGTTGTAAAGACACCATCAAGTTCTATCCAAATTCTTTTTAACCAGCCAGCTCATCTTTCTATAAACTATTTATAAAGGTGATAAATATATCCTTTTTAATCTAAATCAGAGGATTATAACTTTCAGTTTTATCAGAAGTATTTTCACAGGCCGTAACCACAAATTACATATATATATACTAGGATTTTATTTTAGACTCCAACCACATTCATTCTGGGATTTAAAGCAAATATGTCATATTATGCAAATGTTTTGTATTTTACCTTTGTTACTGGTCTATGCTTTTATAAATAAATATATATATTATTTTTTTTTTTAAAAAAAAAAAAAAGGAAAGAAAATGGGAGAGAGGTTTTTTAAGAAGAAAATTCCAACACTCCACTTTTTTCTCCTATCACATCCTTTCATTCATATTATGCACTTGATTTAAACCTATTAAGAGCAAGAACATTCAGAGACATAGCTCCAAGTGCAGGCTAATGATCTATCCTGCACTCAAGCCTTTCTACAAAGAATTTACAATAAATCTGACTCACAACCATCTACTGCTCTGAGGTACCTGAGCCAGATGAAGGCTCATTCCATTAGGAATGTGGGGAGACTTCCAAAAGACAGATCTTGGCACTAGTTCATGCAACACAACTATCTTGTAATAATAGTAATGCAGATAATATCGAACAGATTTTTTACACCTCTCCCACAGAGCTAATTCAAAGATTTACCATGAGAGGCAGTGAGACCATCTAACAAATCACAGCACAGAGGTAGGCAGGAGGGTTCATACACCCATCCCACCAAAGTGCAATGCCTTAACTGCAGACTCACTGCAAATCAGTAGAAATCAGAACTGTAGCCAGACCATACACAGGGTCCCACAGGGATGGCTCAAGTGCTTCTGCTGAAATTCCTGTGGGAGCATGGCCATTGCCATTCAACTTCCCATCACCGCTCTTTCACTGGGGTAGGATTTCTCAATGGACATCTGGACCCATAAGCTGTGAATTGGTACTCATTGGGTAAGAAATATAAAACAAGAGAGGTGATCAGCTCTTCCTGCCCTGTTCTGAACTCCTGTAATGTAAGGAGCATATCAGCATATCTTCAGAGGGCTCTGCAGAGCAATGCCAATTTTTAATGTTGCCCTAGAGTTATGAAGCTGAAAAGATCCAGAATAACCTCTTGAGCACTTTCCCCACTTTGTGACAAAAGAAATGCAAATGAAAAGTTTGAACAGTTCTCCTTCCTTTTTATTTTTTATTATTATTTTTTTATTTTTAATATTAGCTAATATGCAAGTATTTTGGTTTCCTTCCATGACTGCTACTTTCTAACCTCATTTAAACCTCTGTTACCAGGGTCACCCAGATGCAAGTGAGGGGAGAAAATGGTACAAAGTCTGTGGCTGCTATGCCTCAGCTAATGTAATCAAATACTTCAGCAATCAATACTCATCTGCCAGGGTCACGGACACCACAAAGTTATAGCAGGGCAATTCTCTGCGCTGCCTCTCCAAATAACAATACTTTTCTCAAGATATGAGACAAAAAAAAAAAAAAAAAAAAAGGAAGATGAAAGACCGTACAAGAAAAATACCGTGCAAATCCAGGCTGGTATGAAGGAGGCAGCCTACACCATGGGTTGTGTGGGTCTTTCACATCTACTACGCAGAAGGAGATATGGGCAGAAAGGAGGCAGAGACCCCACCCCCTACCTCCTAGGTGAGAATCCTAATCATTAGGCTAACTCAGGTATTCACTGCTTTCCCCAGTGGTAGCTTTTCTCTGAAAAACTGAACAAATTGAGCAGGATGATTTGCATGTCTCCCAACCTGTACTCTTTTAATTAAAATCCTCTCTTAGCTGAGAAACTATTCAGTTTTGACATGGGATTGAAGTCCTGGAGGTAGATGAGGGAATCAAGTCCACATGCTGAGGGCAGACTAACCATGGTGAGTAAAAGTGAGGGTACCTCCTGAGGGAGGCACAAGCACTTGGTAGATTAGGCACACTGAGGGGTTTAAGGGCACAAGCTTTTTTTGGACCCTGATGAGCTCTGCAAAGGGCTTGGTAGGTGCCTCTGCACAGCAGTCTTGGGATAAGAAGCAAGACACGGGCAGCTGAGTGGGAGCAGGTGGTGTATAACCCAGCAGAGAGGCACTTTGGTTGAAGAGGTGGAAGCAAGATAGAGAAAATGCTTTACAGTTTTTATGCTGAAAGAAATCTTTCCTCATGCTGGAGTTCCTGGAAGTGACATGATGACCTTACTAAAGTAACAAGGCACCTTATCAGAAAAAGACAGTTTTACATTTCTGAAACCTTGCTGGCCATCACTGCTATTCACCAGCTGGGAGTCATCTGCAAAGAAACTACACCTTTGCTACCCTTTGCTAAAAGTCATGTAAAACTAGCTTGGTCAGTCAACCGTCTCTGGCAGGATGAAGCAGCTTCTTTCCAGCAGCATGGGCATGAAGCAGCAGCAGCCACGCTTGGAGGTGGCAGTGGCAGGCCTGGGACATGGAGGATGCAGCACAGAGGGGTCTTGGTAGTTTTGGCTCTAGGTGGCTGGGACCTGGCCCTTGGGAGCTGCAGCACACTAGTGATTTTCTCAAGGTTCAGGTTCAGCCCGGAACTGCTTGGCAGGATGAATCTAAGACCATCTCAGCCAAATTTTAAATGGAAGAAGCTGCTACTGCATTGTGTGTGGACCCTCTCTCTGAGACCTGCTTTGAGGAACTCCCCAGCGGCAGAAGGGGAGGAGGTCCTCATGGTCTTCGTGTCCTGATGGGCTGAGGGTCAAAGCCATGTGCAAGGTGCTCTTTTCAATTAAAAAACATAATTAAAAAAATCACTCCTAGGCTCAAATAAAAGAGGAACGGTAGGTGCCTATTAACAGTGCTGCTTCTAGGTTCAGCTAGCCACTCTTCAACATAAGTGTTTTCAATGACTGCAGTTTTGAGCTAAGACTTTACAAATCATAGATGAAATTCTTAAACTGTTCTTTGATCTTAACGTAGAAATAACATGATAAGCTAGTCTTTACGTTACAAGACCTTTCAAGCAATTTTCCAAAGATAAAAAGAAGAGGAAGCAAAAAGAGGAGAAACCATGGCATAATTCTGTCTGAAAGCGTGAAATATGCTTTCCTGATAATTACAGCTTAGTTGTCAGTAGCATGCTTCAGAAGATACTGTCCATAGTCTTAGTGTAATCAGATAGCTGTAGCAAGGTAAATAGGCATCCACTGTTTATGAACTGAAGTAGGGTAATCGGCAGCCTGAACATAGCACCGAGATCTGCCCTCATTCACACTACAATAACTGCAGTTATATCAACACACTCAAACAGCTCACAGAGGGGGCTTGAGCATAATTATGCCGGTGGTCCCTCTTTAGCCAGCTGTATAAGGAGGTTTGGTGGTAAAAGCAGTCGTTGCCTCACAGTAACCTTAGAATTAAACAATAAAGAGGTTACATATTATTAAATGGACTACTGTCAAAGTAAATACCTGCCTTGCTAACTGTTGTTGACTTTACTTTGTTTTCTGCCAAGACAGACAACTCTATGAGACACACTTAAAATCAAATGATCAAAATCAAATAATCTTCAGTGGTTCACATGTCATGAAAAGAGAGAGAGGTCACTTCAGAGCAATTATTGAAGAGCCACAGATTTTTAAAATGAAAAGTCCATTTCACATAATTCATCAGTCTCTACTTATCTTTTAAAGATAACAGCCACTTCTGAAATTCAGACAGATGGATCCCACAGAGATTTTGAAAGACTAAAGCACCTTAGCTGATTGAATCACTCTGGTTTGGGGAACAATTCAGTGTGAAGAACCATGTAATTATTTTTCAGAAGTGTTTATGTAATAGTTGATTGGAAGGGGATTAGATGTCTCACAGGCTCCAGTAACTGCCGACTCAAGACTTATAAACATCCACAAGAACATCAGTAAATCATAAGCTGGGAAATGTCAGACCAAAAGACTGCCTATTTTAGGGTTCTGGCATAAGTAAATGCCCCACAATGCCAACAGAATTATACGGGAGTATGGAAAATGCCAGTGGAACTTCCTCAGGATCCGTACAAGGCACCCCATCAACTTGTTCTCAGAGATGTTCAGCTTACTGGCCCTTTTCAAGAAAACAAGTGTTTTTTTTTCTGTGAGGTTCTGGTGGGTTTTAAGAGTCCTCTTTCCTAGCATTAGGTGTTTGTTGACACACTGCATGAAGGTAAATCAGAGCCTGCAAGAGAATTGTGGACTGATATGAATATTTACTACCTCGAAAAGCTTTATCACTTACCACCATGAATTTGCAAGACTGGTTTGAAGCACAGGGTGATAAAAGTTGCCCAAAGGGTTGCATTAACAGGTAAGGGATAATCTTGGCCTCACTGACCTACCATGATCTCAGCTCTGCTCTCTTTAAAGCTACCTGATCCTTAAGCAGAGGGAGAAATGCTTCCTCGCTACTTTACATGGCATTTCAGCTTGGATGCTCTACCCAAGTAAGCAAAGCCTCAGGAAAGGTGAACAGTCAAGGAGAGGCTATCTGAAAACACACCCTCCACATTGAACTGGTTCATCTCATGGCTATTTTATTTCCCAGCTGTAAGAACTTAAACCAGGGACTAATGTTCTTATAAAGGCTAAAAGATGATGTTAAAAATGATAGGGGAACATTAACAATGCAGCCAACAGTCAATTATATGGGTGATGTTAAATATGTCTCATAATATTGGTACACTGTCAAATGAATTTTCCTGAAATTTGATAATATGATAAAGCATTAGCAATGCTGTAGCATCTGAAGAATCGTCGTTGGATCATCTGGGTTCGGGATACAGAAATACTGGATACAGTGGATATGCTATGCCACAGAGCTATCTGCAGGTGCCTGATGTTAGGTTCCTACTGGGGCACTGCGCTGCCAGGAGGTAGATGCCAGGTTGCAATTCAGAGTACCCAAGCTGACTGCTGAGACTCCCATTGCAGACAGAGCAGAACTGAAGGCTGAAGGGCCAGCCAAATCTTGCCCTAGGAGTGGTTTCTAAAGTTAAATGGTGTCACAAGTTACATGCTTATTCCTTGGCCTACACACTCAGAATGTTTTAACCATTGTTTTATTATTGCCACACAGATCAGGACTTTGTAGTAAGAGTTATGCAAACACAGAATAAAATCACTATTCCCAAGGAGGTCACAGTCTAAGGAAAAGAGAAGATGAAAAGCATCCGTCTAGTGGAGGGCAAGGAAACAATGAGGTAGGGTTTGCCTGCATGCCAGCTAGTGGTCTGAGTAGACCAACAGGTTGGTTAATGTTAAATTCATCACTGACACTGAAAGCTGGTCAGGTCTAGAACACAAGACACCAGATGACAGATATGTGAGGAGTAAGCTATGAAGCTACTTGAAAGTGGAAAAAAAAGAGCAGTTTATCCTTGGTGCTACAAGATTGCAGGAGGAGGCAGCAAGAGTGGAGGGCTCACAGTATAAATGACCTTTGCAGCAAAAATATGAATCGATGTAGTAGGACAGGAGAGCAGTAGAAAATTGCAGTAGTGACAAAAGAGCTAGAAAGGAGCACCTGGGTGAATGTTTTGTCCAGAGGATGGGTAGGAAAGGCTGTATCTTAACAGCAGTTATGCAGAAGCCCAGAGACAGCATTTTAAGAAGAGGAGCACCACTGATTGTGGTAGAGACTGTAATGGGTGACCAAGGTCGAGGATGAGGTATTGGTTTTGAGATTTGACCTGGCTGAAGATATTAGAAAGAATTGTCACTTGAATGAAGCAAGTGTAAATTCAATTGATGGGAAGCTAGAGCAGCACTTAGGCAGTACTCCAGACTGAGATTTTAAATGGTTTGTTATGCAAGATTAGAAGCAAGAGAGCAAGGAATGTGGCGTGATCATGACTGAAGTAAGCTTGTATTAAGAAATAAAACAGCAAGGGAGAACACAAGGTTAAGGGAAGGAATGAGAGACAGGGGGACTATCAGGAGGTACAACAAGAGGAGAGCCCAGTAAGAGCACCACTTTAGTGGAAACCATGAACCTGGATTTCCAGATGAGATCTCAGACAGAGCCTGTTCCAAGCAGTTACTGCTGTAAATAAAATACTGCAGACCGAATTCACATGCATGTACTTAAGCAAATATTTGTGACCACTCTGATCAAAGTTATTAGGTGATAATGTTCAGCCTTGGAAGCTGGCCTTGAACAGCATTTATTAAGGTGTTCCACTACTACAGATATCACTAAAGATCAGCACACCAAACTGCACTGTCAACCAGCCTTGAACCTTTGTGCAGAGGACTACCAGTAAAAATGTCCAGAAAATAATATATCTGGGGCCTGCCAAATAAAACACATGCCAGCTATCAGCAGCACTGTGTAACCATCATCACAATCTATTGTATTGTTAAAAATATGCTGGACAACAAGAAGTAACAGGGAATACTGAATTTCCACTGCTTGCTATGTTTATCCATGGCTATAATCAATATATATATTTTAGGCAGGTGTTTTTCATAAGTTAACAGCCTTTACTTCAAGTTTGTAACTTCAATGTAATATGGCTTAAGCAATGAATATATGGTGAACATACAAGAAGGGAAGGAAAAAAATGAGTGTCACACATATAGAGAGAGATTGAAATTTATGACAGTCTGAAAAACAAAGCATCAAATCGTGCAGCCAAAGACTATAGGAAAATAAAATTTTAAAAAGTGTAAAGTGGTATTTTCAGAATGACCAAGAGCCACAGTGATAGTCGGGCATCCAAAGCCATTTCAAATGCCATGTACACCTCTAGGCTCACTTCATAAAGGTATATGGATTCCATAAATCAAGTGTCAAATCTGTCAACTCCATGGTGTCTTAGAGACCTGGAGACTTCAGGGGCCTGTGGGATGGCAGCCTAATGAAGCCTCAAACATCCACTGTAGTTGGTAGTTGGACACATTGCCCATGGGTAAATGCGTAGAGGCAGATACCTACATTTAAGTGTCCTAATCTTTGAACTGAATCCCATTCTCAGAGTTTTGAGGACTTTCAAAGAAACATAGGCTTTGGATTAGGTTTTGGTCATTGACTTTTAAAACAAAGTTAGATTTCTACATGAACAATAGCTATCGATCATAAACCTGGAGATTTCTCCTCTGAATTACCCTCTGAAAGGGAATCCTGGAGATATAGTGTTCTTGGTTTAGGCATCAGATCAGGTAATTTGTGAAAAGCCAAGGGAGTTGAAATTTCACAGATCTGGCAAAGCATTTCTGGCAACAGTTTAAAAAAAATCAAGAAAGTTTTATAGTTTTTTTTTTTTTTTTTTTTTTTTCCTGAATCACTTGGGTTGGAATAAAAAATTGTTTTCTTTCAATGCATTCTAAATGAAACCATTCCAGTTTTATTCCCATTTTAAAAACTCCTTCATTTCAAGATTACTTCAAATTAAAGGTTTATAGATGAAAAGCATCACTGTTTCATTTCATCAATGCTGGCTGTCATGATATTTTGATTTGCTGAAGGTTTTGATGTATTTTCAGGTTAGATCTGCAGAATGACTACCATCCAACTCTTTCCAAAGTGACATATTTTCAGAGCTTCATAGTAACTTAAACTTCTGCTTTTTCTATTTTAGCCATAAACTATTAATCATAACTTTCTCCTACTGTTCGTATATTGAAATCTACCTAGACTCATACAGCAGTTTCTCTTGAAAACTTTTAGTTTTGGAGTAAAAGTTCCCAAAATACAAGGAACTGGCCTTCTTCCAATCTCACCAACATCACTAGGAACATTGCCCAAGGCTTCCAGAGAAAAGAAACCAACAGTTAGAGCTTTTGAAAGTCTCCTTATTACAAGGGCAGAAAGGGGCTTTGTATCTATTAACTTGAAATAACACAAGGGACATATATTGGGACGGGATCCAAGAACAACTGTACATCTATTGCTGTATGCACAAATGGGGACCCACCAAACCACGCAGAGATTACTGTCTGTTGTCATTAAATTCTGGCATGCAGAGTCATAAAGTTATAGAATAATTTATGTTGGAAAAGACCTTCAAGTCATCAAGGTCCAGCCATAGTCTCATGACTGTGGTAGGCTTCCTATTCAAATCAGGTAGTGACATGCACATTTCACAAACCTTTCACAATGAATGTTCAGGTGCAGAGCTGCATCTTTTATTATGATTATTATTATTTTAACCTTAAAATGTAAAAGGTAAAAGAATACAAAGCACAAAGCAAAAGCCAGTGATTGTTTTGTAACACTACTTCTTGGTATGGTTTGCTGTCTATTCTGATAAGCTTCTACATATTTATGTTTGATGCTGCAGATGTTTCTTATCATTTTATTAATTTGCTTGTTTTATACAGAGCAATAGATAATCTCTATTCAGAGAAGAAAAAAAGGAGCTTTCTAGGTTCATTGGTGCCAGTGAAATCCAACTCCATCATTACTTTTCACTCCAAAATTCGGGCAGAAATTTTGTCAATCATAATGTTCAAAGGAAGAATTTTAAAGAAATATGAAAACACCTGGAAAATTCTTCCTGGCAAGAACTACATTTTAGCCTGAATTAGTCTTGCTAATATACTGAAAACTGAGTCATATTCCAAGAACTTATAAAAAGTCATGATTTTGGAGAACAAAGATTATGTTTTATGGTGAGGGGGGTGAAAGAACTCGAGTACAGGTGAATGAGAGAGCCTTTCAGGCTAAACTGTTCCATGATTTATCCAGCCCTCCTCTTTTATCCCTCCTCTTGCTATTGCCAGCAGGGAAAGGAAAGCTTCACACAACTGATGCAGTGCTCATAGGAAGAGGTTCAAGAGAAAGAGATTCAAGAGCTTCACACCTTTTTCTGCTGGAGGTTTTATTTTTTATTTTTTTTAATTTTTTTTAATTTTTTTTTTTTAACTTAACAAATGAGAACAACCCCCTGCTGACTTCTGCAGCAATCCAGACTGACTGGAAGGAAAAAAAAAAAAAAAAAAAAAAATCTGAAAGAGGAAGTTCTCCCATAGCTAGGTTGCAATATTTGCAGTCTTTCATGTGTCATGGGTTGTCAGATCAGCTTTGACAACAGCTCAAATCCCATTACTGAGATGAAACTGCCAAAGTGAAAATTGCTCAGACCTTAGGTTAAAGTTGATAATTACCCACTTAGTAAAAAATGGTGAGGAAAGAGAAAGGCCCTTGGTATCTTTTTTTTTTAATTGTTCTAGGATGCAATAACCAGAAAAGTAATGGGGAAAGGGAAGTCCATAATAATCTGTTACAGTAAGAACCAGCCACCACCACTCTCGTGCTAAACAATGTCCTTTGTTGTTATCACAGCAACACAGAATGTTAGAGGCTGGAAGAGACCCCTGGAGCTCATCTGCTCCAACCCCTGTTCAAGCAGGGCCACCGAGAGCAGGCTGCCCAGGACCATGCCCAGGTGACTTTTGAAGATCTCCAAGGAGGAGACTCTACAACCTCTGGGCAACCTGTGCCAGGGCTTCGTCACCCACACTGCACAGAAGTGCTGCCTGATGTTCAGAGGGAGCCTCCTGTGCGTCAGTTTGTGCCCACTGCCTCTTGTCCTGGCACTGGGCACCACTGAACAGAGCCTGGCTCCATCCTCTTTGCACCTTCCCTTCAGGTGTATAGATATTGGTGAGATCCCCCTTGAGCTTTCTTTTGACCAGGCTGAGTAGTCCCAGCCTCTCCTCATAGGAGAAATGCTCCAGTCCCTTCATCATCTTGGTAACCCTCCACTGGACTCTTTTCAGTACGTCTAGGTCCCTCCTGTACTCAGGGCACCAGAACTGGACACAGTACTCACCAATGCTGAGTACAGCATCCACTTCATATGTCCATGGGTATTTGCAGACAACTTTACTATAAAGAGCCTCTGCACTCACAGTATTTTAGCTCACTGACTCAGGGACAAGGCTCATGCTTCCAATGCAAATCCTGCCTTTTACCTCTCTCTTCAGATAAAAAGGACTTCTGAACAGAGGACTTCAGAACAATTCTGAACAGAGGAGGGCTGAGAAACATTCAGACATCAATGCCTCCGGAATAGCAACAGAGAAGCAATGCAAAAGAGATTCAAGGCGTTTCATTTGAAAAACTTAGCTTAGCTACAGCAAAAAAGGAACAGCAAACAGTGAGGAAATCAAAATGCATTAATGACATTTGCATCAAAAATGACAAATTTGCAGTACTGAGTTGAGGACAAGTTTTTTCCCTTTCTTCCACCTCAATAAACGTCTTTCAAATGACTTCGTAAATATGCACAAAAAACTGGGTCTTGGAAAGGAGGTGAATCGTGGGGATAAAAACTATTGTGATCTCTCCTAAAGAAAGTAAATTTTAGGCAGAAAAGAAATTGCTGCATGATCAGTCTGGTTAACCACCCAAGCAAAGCATTACTCAGGCTGGTACTCATTACTCAAATAGATTCATTAGCTGCAAAATGGATGAGGTGCGACATAATAAATAAGACCCAGAAAGCACAGAATAAAATATGTTGTCAGAAGAGTCCCTCAGTTGCAGTGATAGATGCTGAAGTAGGCAAGAACATGAGGAAGAAGCTTGACATGTCTGAAAGGGCAGCTACTCAGCACGGGAAGTGCAGACTGCAAGCTCAGTGCCGGAATAGGAAGGCAGTGTCTTTTATTGCCACATCTGCTGAAGCTTTTCTAGCAGAGATATCTGATACAGATCAGAATTTGTTCCTCAGAAAGACAGCATAAAAAAGAAAGAGAAATCTTCCCCTATTGATTTGCTGTGCTTGACTAGCACAGTGTCCCTATGTCCTGTGTAAGGGCAAACCAAAAAGGAAAGCTGGGCTCTGCACTGATGATAGCACCTGCTTTGCTAATGCTCAGCTACCACATTCAAGCCTGGCCTTCAAGTCTCCAACACACTCAAGCTTCTTGAAGGTCTAACACTTTGCTCTTGTAAAGAATTGCAAGCTACCTGCAGATTTTTTTTATTATTATTATTGTTATTTTTTTACTGATGGAATTAAGACAAAATACTTACCATGTCCTGAATAAAACAAAATACAGTTGGTGCTTAGGCTGATTTCTTAGACCAGCAGTTTTGGCATCTCTTGCTTGGTTTTGTCTGCAAAATCCCAATCCAAATAATTTTTTCCTATCTGATAGTAAAATTACTGTTTTTTTGTTTGTTTGTTTGTTTGTTTTTTTTGCTTTGTTTTTTGTTTTATTTGTTTGGTAGGTATTTTCCTTATGCCTTGCAGGAATTAAAATGTCCCCATAACCACAGGTAATTTCTCTATAATAACAATGCTATTGCTACTACACAAAAATTTAAATTCTTCTGAACATACTAAAAAATTACTTATTATGGACTATCACATTTTCACTGTATGGAAGAGTCTAATCTGTTCATTGAAGCATCTTAGCCCATCAGCAAAATGTAGTCTTCTCCACAATAAAGACTTATTACTATTGTAGCAACATTCAACAAACAATTCCCATGCTTGTACAGAGCCAGCAGTGCTATCTGAGCTTGCATTTGGTACTATTCTAAGAAAGTTCATAAAATTAAGTGCGTGTTTGTTGGTGGCCTTGGCAATGAGCGAAGGCTGTTTGGAAATCACTAACTCCAGGTCACCTCTACCTTCTCTGCTTGCGCAGTAGATTGGGTAATAAAGCCCATACAGACAACTAAGGCAAACAGACCTTGCCAGGCTGGCATGTTCTGACTTCTATGGGTTCAGCTAAACTGCCACTTCAAAAGAGAAAGACAGAGAAAACAAGTATTTACCTGCCTCTACACCAAAGCTAGAGACTATATATGTCAATGCATTAACTTGGAGATCTGTGAACACAATTTTATTGCAATACCAATTATGTTCAGACACTAGGAGGCAGAATTGAAGAGATCAGTAACGCTTTCACTAAATTGGTTTATTATTGTTTCAAAGTTTTACTGCAGTAGGGACAGAAGATTGAAACTAGAACTAGGCTGCTGCTATTTTTAGGAACTGCAGACACATGGAGAGACAGTGCCAGTCTCAAAAAGCTTAGGATATAAGCATTAAACCTCATTAATTATCCTCGCCTGCTTACAGGCAGTCTAATAGTCTTTTAGTGAATTGCTTGGGAGCACAGAGATTCATATAGGCAGTCTGCATTGCAGGTTCAAGCCTCTGATATGGACCTTAAAAGGATTTTCTGTCCATGGATAATATTTAGCTGAGTAAATGAGAAGTGAAAAGCACTGTGTGGGAGAGGTCAGTGCAAGCTAGAGGAGAAATGTGGAGAATCAAAGTTCTTCCAAAGTCCTTTCAAGATTCTGAGAAAGGAGAGCTGTCCTCAGGAGAAGTTTAGAGGTCTGGAGTCCTTGGGCTGAAATAATCTACCATCAGCTTCCCAGAAAGTCATAGGGAAGACACCAAAATATAGACCACATAATTTGTTTTGTGCTGGGCACATTGTTAAATCCAATTCAAATAGAAGTATGGTAAGTGAAGTACTTAAGTGACACTGTTATCAGACAATCCAAACTTGCTTAACATACCCAGCTAAGTGTTAATTTAATTTATCTTGAGGTCTTGTGCCGAAGAAACTGGATGAAGAAAGGTTTTGAATGGGAAGCCTTCCAGTCTACCTGTGTAACAGAATCCTGCAAGCCACTACAGTTTTCTGCAAGAAGCGGCACACTGCAGACACTGTTCTGCTGAACAGGAACAACCAGCCCAGACAACTAGTGGATAGTCAGGAATGAAGGACCGCGGGTGTCAGAAGCTCAACAACCCGGAGTACCAGCTGTGATCCAGCAAACTGCCTCTCACAGAACAGCCAGCTAGGAGGTGTTACAGGACCCCACTAAATAAGCATCATTGTGCCTACATCTGCTGAAGGGAATTGCTTCGCCTCTTAGGCTTGAACTGCCTCCAGGTTTGTCAGAGTAATACGCTCATCTGCCCCCCTCCTCTGTCTTTTTTTGGGTTAGTTTAAGTAATTGCCTTAGAGAAGGGGAAGTGTGGATCACAGAGACCCAGACAGAAACCTGGAGGCTGAATTACACTCAGTTTTCAGAAATAATCCTTTGAAAACAAACCCTTTTGTTAGCAAGTTAAAAGGACCTTGCTAACATCAACACCTTAGAATCAACACATTGCAAAGAATATTTTTCATTTATGATTTTCCCTTGTCCATGTGACAGGTATAGTTAATGGACAATGGACAAGATAGGAGAGTTCAGGGAATCTCCCCTGGCCATATCCCTAACATTAGGGCACAGTTTTTCCTTCGGGGTTATGACTGATGCCAGACCTATCAGATAAGTCTAGGTGAAACCTTAAATGTTTCCAGGCCTTTGAGTTTTACTTTTGATTTTGCAATGGTGGGTTATTAGGCCCTGCATTAAAACCATTTTGCAATACATTAAAGATCAGGAAGAGTTAGCTTTCCTTGCAAGCCACTTGCACAAAGCTTTATTTTTACTTTTTTTTACAAAGTGTAGAGTGAAAAGCAACTTTAAAAAAAAAGTCAAGTTGAAATGGCCAGTAGGTGCATGCTGTACTATGCAAAGACCTTCCCTTTTATGCTTGAAAAGATAAACTTTAAATATGCCTGTATCACTTAGTAGTACATCTGAGCTTACCTAGTACTGGTTTCTAAGGTAAGACTCAGGTTCAGATTTTTCCTCTGAGCAGAACCATTTAAGGTCTAATTGTCTGATCTCTCCAGATGAAGCATTCACTCCTATCACGTGGACCAAATCCTGGTTTATACTTCTCTGAGTGGTGACCACTGTTACCAAGCTGAGTCTAAGACCCGTAGCTGTTTCCAGGAAAAAGTGTTCAGGAAGATTCCTTAGAAAACCAAAAGAATTATTGGACTGTAAGAGTAGGAACAAGTCATTTAGTGAGAAACATTTTAACATAACCATCTGCCTATATCCACCTATGTTCAGTCTTCTACTTTGAACAATTCATTGTATGCTACAGGATTTGGGGACTGCCACAGGAAATAGCACTGCTTTAATAACAATATGCAGGAATATAATTTTACAGTTACAGGAGCTGAAACCGTACATATCACATGTTCAAAACAAGAGAATCAATATGAAAAAGTGAGAGAAGTGGAACAAGTATTCACAAGGATTGGTGTACTCATTTATGGACAAAATTCTGTATTCAGAGACAAAGTTGTCTCAGCAGAAAATCTGATTTTAACAAGGATCAGCTTGTTAAGAGATGAAGAATCCAAATGCAAGTACTAATGAATCCCTTAGATAAGTTCTTCCCAGTCAGCTGCAAACTTGCCCATAAAACTACCACTTACATTTTCACATTCATGCAGAACTCTTTATTTGTAAAATCTGATCTAAAATGGATTAACTAAATCAGCACAAAAGACTGTAAGGACATTTACGTTCTGAATCTCTGATTAATAATGATTTAATTGAACTTGATTAGGAACAGTTGCAAAATAAACGGCTGTGAATTAAGCTCATTGAAATGGAACATATGTACAATGCAATCCCTGAAGTTCTACGACTTTTACTAGTCCAAAACCCTGTAGACAACTAATAACATGAAATAAGTAAAATTTAATCTGAAAGTCAGAAAACGTAGTTTGTCCTCAAAGTGTAGTTATTTGGTATTTTTTTGGGGTAGAGCAAGTAAACAGTGTCAGTTCTGGTTTGTCATTTTACTAGAAAAGACAATTAAAATAATTTTTAAATCAGCATCTAGTAAGACACCAAAAATCCATTAAATGGAATAAATTGAGATAAATACCATCAATACAGTCCTGCATCAAGTAATTCCTTCCACTCAAGCTTCAACAAAAAACATGGTACAGGAAAATGACTCCTGGGTATTCCCACTCAGGAGTACTCGCTCATTAGCATTCAAATGGTCTAAGATCTCACCAATAAATTAATTTAGACTGAGATGGATTTATAAATGTTAAATAGCGTGTCTTCCAGAATAATTCCCCAAAGGGAAGTTTTCATTCCACCATTACGAATGAATCACTCAGTTTACCTTAACGCAGTTTGGACTAAGAATCTTCTCTTACCTGCAGAAAAAAAGAGCCCAAACATGAAGTTTATAGATCACACATTTGACTCCAGAACAGACATCTCCCAGCACACAGACAAGGACTAAATACCCACCCCACTTTGCAGTTTGAGATTAAAAAGCTTTTTAAACATAGCTTATTTGTTTAGCATTCAGATGTGCTGCTACAGAGCTATGGACAGAACATTAGACAATACTACTAAAGGAGGAGAGGTGCACATAAGAAGGTGACTTCTGGGCTGTAACCCGAGTTCTGCTAATCGCCAGTTTAAAGTTCAGCAGGCTTTTTTGGAATGTCTGTAATGAAAATACTGAAGATGCACTGTGAGGTACTTAACATTTCCAGCCTTTAAATATGAAATGTACATCACAGTTTATTAACTGCAAGTGTGATCAAACAAAGGCCAATTAAATTGTTCTCCAAGTACCAAGCCATTTCACCTCATAGCAAAACCTATATAAATTGTGTTTAATTAAAATAGATCAGACAAACGCCAAGTAAATTGCTCTCCAAATACTACGCGATTTCATTTTACCTTGTCTCAGTAGCAAAACCTGTATAAATTGCAATTAAAACAAATTTTAGAGAAAGCCAGCATCACAGTGAGATTTAAACAAAAACCAGAAGATACAGAAGTTGATTTTCAAGGTTGCTTCATTACAGTTCATATACTGAAAAATGTGTTTAACTTCACTTTGAAGTGAGCTTCCAGCTTTGTACAAGCTACAAAGTCAACTCTGTAAACCTCAAAGGAGTGTGAACAGATCTGCTGCATTCTTCTCCTGCTGTTGTCCAACTCCTTTTCAGTCAATACTTTTCAAGCTCAGAGCTTTTGAAGCTATTGTCATCTTGCATAATTAGATCAAGATTCATAACTTGACATTTAGCTGCATTAAGGGTACAGCTTGATCTGATTCATAGAATCATTAGGGTTGGAAAAGACCTCCAAGACCACCTGGTCCAACCATCCCCCTACCACCAATGTCACCCACTAAACCATGTCCCTAAGCACCACATCCAGCCTTTCCTTGAACACCCCCAGGTACAATGACTCCACCACCTTCCTGGGCAACCCATTCCAATGACTGCTCTTTCTGAGAAGAAATGTCTCCTCATCTCCAACCTGAACCTCCCCTGGCACAACTTGAGGCCATTCCCTCCAGTCCTATCACTAATTATCTGTGAGAAGAGGCCGACCCCAGCTCCCCACACCTTCCTTTCAGGTAGCTGCAGAGAGCAATAAGGTCTCTCCTGAGCCTCCTCTTCTCCAGACGAAACCACCCCAGTTCCCTCAGCCGCTCCTCACAGGACTTGTGTTCCAGGCCCTTCACCAGCTTCACAGCCCTTCCCTGGACAAGCTCCAGGGCTTGTGTCCTTATTGTAGTGAGTGGCCATTGCTACAGTTTACAAAATGTTCATCCCAAGCTGCTGCCTACTGATGTTTATCATTGCATTAATCTTAGGGTTTCTGAAGTTTACTTACAAACCATTGATGATCAGCTAAACGGTACCAGTCCTAGTTTTAATCTCTCCAGGAACCCATTCCAACTATATACATCCCAAAGAAACACCACAAGCTTACTGCTTTTGGCATGACACTAATTCAATACTTATTATTAGCAGACTCTTGCCTCTCACCATCTCATTTGCCTGTAGAACAGCACACGCCTAGGCCAAGGCCTGACAGGCTTAAACAGCATGAGCAAAGGGAAGGAGCATCTCTCTCTATTCTCCCTGCAGAGTAATGCAATTAAAAGATCATGGGAGCTTTAGCTTAGTGCAAGCAACTAAGCAGGGAGCTAGTAACAGCACCTCTGAGTGCTCACAAGCTCTTCCCTGGTTCATTTAGTATTGAACAGATTTGCAGCACAATATAGTTGTTAGTATATGCTAATTGGACAAGTGCTTCTAGTAGTCAGATTAAGGCAGAATGTTTACAAACTTCTCAAAATGCTGTTGAAAAAAAAACAAACCAACAAGCTGGATTGTGTTTACCCACAATAAATGATTATACAAAGGAGAGTGGTGTCCAAAAAAAGCCCAAGTATTCAGGTCCAGAGAGATTCTAAAGAGAAAACATTTACTGTGGGATTATTTGGGTCTTGTGTGATAAACGATTTCTGTGAAAGACAAGCAGAGCTCAAGCCTGTACCTTTCATAAGCTGCCTAGGAGAACAAGTGATAGCATTATCACCTGCATTTCATGGAAGCTAAAAGGAATTTCCAAGAAGCTCGGTAGCCTTGCTCTGAGAAAGATCATCTACCAAGTTCATTCTCCGTGTTTCAGACTCCCTTCTTCCTTGTAGCCAGTCTTCGCTATGTGTTCACATAGATCTTTTACTCCAAGAACTCTTTTGTGTCAAAAATGCCAAGCTGTTAGTTTTAAGAGTGGGAATTTAACATTAACAAAAGGCATGGCATGCAGTTGTGAAAGTAGGCAAAAGAGTCCATAGGCTTTAAAGTACTTAGAAGCAGTGAAATATTTAAACACAAGCACCACTACATATTCCTATTGCTTGACGAAATAATCTCAACTACTGGGACCCTCACATACTTTCAGCAGCTACTGATCTTTAAAATTCACTAGCTACTTGGAACAAGTTGTTAAGCTGTGTTTCTTGGCATATGAGGAATAAGAGATCATTTAGTTAACCAGCATCCTTCACACATCAGTGTTTAATTAATTTCAGTTTTTGGAAATAATAAGCATTATAACTGGACCTATATTCTGAACTGAAATATGCCCAAACCACAGGTTGCCCAAGATCAATTTCAAAACGTTGACTTTGACCTCACACTTATATAAAGAATATGAGTATACAAATTATATGTATAGGTACGTGCCCATTCCTTTCTGCTTAGGCTTAAATACTCTTTTATTTTTTTAGCACACAATCATTACTTCGTCACAACATAAATTGGGAATAAAAAAATTGTCTATGGGTCTTTTTAGCTTAAAACTTTAATTACTTAGCACATTAAATGAATTATGATTAAATCATGCAGATATTCAGATTACAAAACAAATGACTTCAAATACAATTGCACATTTAAAATTTACTCAAACATTGATTTTGAGGTAAAAAATTAAGATTAATCAAATATACTGACCAATGATAAGCTAAGCATAAATAAATAAGTGTTGACATTTTCAGGATAAAATAATCAGTGAAAACAGTATTTTTAACAAGTATATTGGCACAAGGGATATAGCCCATTTACCCTCCTTCAGAGTGTGATCCACTCATCTGATATAAAGCCACAAATATTATAAATCCGCAAAATATTAAAGCACAGCAGCCGTCTGCTCACAAAGTAAGATTCCTACTTGCACACTGTAGTGTAGGGCCAAGTTAATTGAAAAAATATATGATTTCCAAGATTAAGGGGTTTAATTATACAGCCTCCAAATCAGCGTAATGGAAGTTGCAAGAGCAAATCCCCACTGAGTATTACAAAAAGCCTTTGGCCAAAATTCCAAATATAAAGACCTGACACTCAGGTCAAAAATACACGACCAGTTAATATGTCTACTTCAGTGCACACACGTGACCGCATAAAAAAGTTCTGTGTCTGTGCACCTTGGTGTTTTTGTTTGGCTTTATTTAAGTAATGGTTCGTGTGAAGAATTATGTTAGCTGCACAGGGTTCAACTGCATATTCAAGCTCAAAGTGACCATAGGTCTATCTACTCCCATGAACTAAATTGCAGCCTTTCTTCAGATGACAGTGGTCTCTCCCATTTCTCTAACTTCAAGAAGAAAGAAATGCATACTCATTTTCACCACAAGTAGAACTATAATACAAATAAGAACAGTCTATTATACAGTCTGCAAAAGCTGAGCTTTGCATCTCCTGATACTGACTCACATCAGCAATTATATAGGGATATTTACATAAAAACAAGAATATAAATAATTATACTACACCGTGAAACACTACAAACAGAATATACAAAAATAATAGGTCATTAATTATCTGTCAAACTATTAAACAGAACACTAATATTAAATACAGTTTGGAAGGTAAACATAACCTGCAGGCTAGGTTTTCAAATGGCTGTTTGTCAATGCAGCATAAAACATTTCCATAGTGCAAATCTTACCAACTGTATGAAAGTCACTGCCCCCTTGAGAAAAACGCTTCTCTCCCCCAACAAAAAAAATACTGAAGAGTCAAAGTGATAGCTCACATTTAGTACATGACATGGTTTCAAACATACAAACACGGGTAAGCTTAATTTTAACAATGAAAAGGGTTTGAACAATGCTGAGGAAGTAAAATAAAAGAGTTAATATATGCTACAGCTGGAAGACATGAAATGCAAAAATCTGAACCGTGGAAGTGGGGGAATAAAGACACTGATCCTTCCTTTTTTTCATCTGTTGGAAACATTGTATGACAATACAGCACGTGCCCTGTATTTTACCAACAGCTGTAGCTTTACTTTAATTGCTGAAGAATCACAGTGTTGAGTATATCTGCTTCTTGTAGTGTCAGGCTTTCATCTGTTAGCTCTTTATTTGGAAAGGTAGTCACAAGAACAAAATCAGTTGTTGCAAATGCTGGACGGGACTGGATAATGAAATCGCGAATATCCTTAATCCTGTAGAAAGGATATGGACATGAAAACTGTGTATGGTTCTATTTTGACATAAACCACTCCTTATGTCCTATCAATTTTACATTTCCATTTGATCCAGATGGCCAACAGTTGTAGCCTATATATTTTTTTGTTTCTTGCATACAAAACCTGAGGCATTAAAATGAATGTTGTTTTTTTTCTTCAAATAACAGAAATAAAAGTTTTAACGTAGGAGTATATTATAAACTGATACTTATATTATAAACTGATATTTAATATAGAACATCAAGCAATGTCAATACCAGCTGTCAAAAATCCTTATACGCACACCAAAACCCTTAGCATATACCAAAAATGCTAAAGTATTATTGGAAAGAGAAATCTTACAATATAAGGTGATAAGAAAGCAGATTAATGCACTTCAATTGTAAATAGGTTTCCCCTGCTTTCACTTAGCATTCAACTAGTGAACAACAGTTCATAAAACCACCAGTCACTGTATAACAAAAAAAAACTTAGCTTTATAAGACATTGATGAAAAGTAAGATTTTGAGATAAAGAAATGTGAAATTTCTCTCAACATAGTAAACTGAGTAAAATCTTTGAAGATCCATTGAACTAATAAGCAGGCAGATTTACTGCAACCAAATAAACAGGGAGTTTAGTTTTCTGCCTTCAAGGCTTGTGATCCAATCAATGCACTTTAGTAGCTGATTTTGATCATACATCTGCAAGAATAACTAAAAGATCTGCATCCATGAGAAAGACAGCAATGATTAAATAAACTGCTGTCAACCCACCCGTGGTTACAGACCACACTGGGAATTTACCACCTCTACTCTTTTATGTACACAAAAGAAAACATGGAACTGGGTCTACACTAAGACCACCTTCGAGGCAGGAATCAAGCTCAGTTTCAGCTGTGTGCTAACTTGATGGTGCAGACTTTGGAGTTGGGCTGACTTGAACCTTGCTTGCTGTGAAGTGTGGGTGGAACAACCGCCCAAATCTCTGCCCTCTGCCCAAAGTTATCTCAGCCATGCAGAACAGCAAGTGCAAAACATAGCTTTGCAGAACCTTGCACTAACACAACCTCTTAGGTAAATAAGTGGGGTTGGCCAACACCATTTGCAATGCCCCAACAATGTCAATAAAACTGATGGCAAGCTATAATTAACAAACTACTAAGTTGATTGCAGCAGGTTGTCACCTAACAAGTAAGGAGGAGAAAAAGGCAGAGGCATTTAATGCCTTTTTTTTGCCTCGGTATTTAATAGTAACACCAGCTTTTGAGCTGTATGGACCTGAGTTGGAAGACCATGGCTTTCCATCTGTGGTCACCAGAATTGCAAGCAAACAGCTGTTCAGCTCAATGTTCTGAAGTCCATGGGGCCATACAGGAGTCACCTGACAGTGCTGAAGGAATTAGCAGATGTTATGGCTGGTCTCCTCTCAACAATTTACCAAAGGTCATGGGAGTCAGGGGATGTTCCTGCTCACTGGAAACTAACCAATGTTATATCCACCTACAAAAACAAAACAAAACAAAAAAAAAAGAGAGAAGACACAGGAAACTACAGACTTGTTAGTCTAACCTCAGTCCCTTGAAAAGTTATGGAGAAGATTGTCCTGGGGGATACTGAAATGCACTTAAAAGAACAAAGTAATTATCAGGAATAGTCAATATGGGTTCCTCTCTACAACTACCTCAAAGGAGGTTGTAGCGGGGTGGGGTTCAGTCTCTTCCCCCAAGCAAGAAGTGATTGGACAAGAGGAAATAGCCTCAAGTTGAGCTGGAGAAGTTTAAGTTGGATATTAGGAAAAATTCTTCTCTGAGAAGGTTGTGAGGAATTGGAACAGGCTGCCAAGGGAAGTACTTGAGTCATCATCCCCGGAGGTATTTAAAAGACGGGTAGATGTTGTGCTTAGGGACATGGTTAAGCGGTAGACTTGGCAGTGCTAGGTTAATGGTTGGACTTGATGACCTTGGAGGTCTTTTCCAACCTCAGTGATTCTATGATTCTACGATCAAGGGAAAGTTCTGCCTTAGTAATTTGATCTCCTTCTGTGAAACGGTCACCCACTTGGTGGATGAAGAGAAGGCGGTGGATGAATTCTGCATTTGATTAAAGCCTTTGATACTGTCCCTCACAGAATGCTTCTAGACATGTTGTCCAGCTGTGAGATAACCAAATTCACGCTACACTGGATGATATATAAGCTTGACAGCAGAGCTCAAAGGGTTGTATGTAGCAAATGGGGCTCCATCTGGATGGTGGAAGGTCACCAGCGGTGCTCCCCAGGGCTCAATTCTAGCCAGTTCTGTTCATCACTTTTATCAATGATCTGGATGTAGGAGAGAAGTGCATCCTCAGAAAGTTTGCTGATGATACTAAACTGTGAAGTGCTGTTGACTCCCTGGAGGGAGTAGAGACCTTGCAGAGGGATCTAGGTAGATTAGAGCAGTGAGTGATCATCAGCAGCATGAAGCTCAACAAAGGGAAATGCACCTGGGATGGAGCAATGCCAGACACAGCTACAGACATGGAGACAAGAGGCTGGAGAGCAACTCAGAAGAAAGGGACATGGGGGTGCTGGTCAACAGCAGGCTCAACGCAAGCCAGCAGTGTGCCCTGGCAGCCAGGAGGGCAAACTGCATTTTGGGATGCATTAAACACAACATAGCCAGCCAGTCAAAAGAGGTGATTCTCACACTACATTTAGTGTTACTGCAACATCACCTTGAATATTGTGTGCAGATCCAACCTCCATAATACAAAAAGGATGTTAAGGCTCTTAAAAGCATCTACAGGAGGGCAACAAAGCTGGTAAAAGGGTTGGAAGGCATGTCCTATGAGGAGAGGATGAGAACACTTGGGTTGTCTAGTCTGGAGAAAAGGAGGCCAAGAGGCGTTCTCATTGCTTTCTACACCTTCCTGAGGAGAGTGGAGAGGGAGGTGCCAGTCTCTTCTCCTTGGCAACCAATGACAGAATGCACAGGAATGGCACAAAAGCTGCGCCAAGGGAGATTCAGATCGGATATTAGGAAAAAGTTCTTTACCATGAGGTGGTCAAACACTAGAACAGGCTTTCTAGAAAGTGGCTAATGTCCCATGACTGTCTGTACTTAACAGATGTTTGAGTAATACCCTCACTTTTAGGTTGCTCTGGGAACAGTAGAGGGATCTCATACCTAAACAGACAGTAATTATGGCTGGCACTGTCTCTTCCCTGTCAGGAAAGTTTGTGGCTTTGCGTTTACTGAATATCATGTGTTTTCGATTACAGTTTTGCTCTGATAGTCAATTTGTCAGTGCATCTCTATGAAAATAACACAGCTGTGACATTTCAGTGGAACTGTATTTCCCCTTTTTGATGCCTTGTTGGTATTCATTAACAAACTTACCAAAATAGTTATGGTTACCCACATCAATGTAAAATCAATTTACCTGTGCGTTTGATTAAATCTTTGTATTAATCGGCTACCATCTGCTAGTCTAATTTGAATTTTAGTTGCTGGCATGGAGTCATCAATCAGAACAGGTGCATTAAGAATGGATTTCTCCTCCTCCTCCGGGGAAGAAGGTGTGCTGACTATTTCAGGTGTAAGGCTAGAGGATTAAAAAACAAACAAACAGATAAACAGATGTTACTAGTGGAGTCAAACCAGAACTGAATCTGATCTAAGTATAGGTCTGTTTCTTTTTGGTTGGTTGGTTTGTTTTTTATTAAAAAAAAGGACTAATAATGCTTTTGTGGTTTCTTGTCAAGGATAGATAAATTTCACATGTATTTTCTTTTAACTGTGTAGATCCTTATGTTTGCAAGATATAAAATAGGTAATCAGGTACAAACTGAAACATCTTTGTTTATGCACACAGTGCATGAAATCATTTTGATACTAAGATTTACATATTGTACTTCATGGAATAAATTAAAAAAATAATCGCACACCATTATACTGCATTATAATGTATTCTATTATGTATTATTATAACAGCACATTTCCTGATCTTTAAAAGAAGAAAAACACAGGTTGAAAACTGCTAAGAAGCATTTATTGAATTAAATTACTTGCAATAGCATACCATTAGTACCTTTTTCAACAAACAAACATATTACACAAATAGATACGGTTGTGAATAGAAACCTAGAAGTATGCACAATTCACCAGCTCATACCTAGTCAATAATAAAAGATACTATAAAACCTGTAATTGTTATGTAAAAAAGGTGATGATTGGCAGAGTTGAGGTCACGTTACTGTTTCTATTCATCTTAATTTGCTGTAATTGTAGATTATGCACATTTGGACAAAGCAGACTGAGACATTCACTAACATAACTGGCATATTATGTACCGGTTCTGCTGAATAATACACCTGATAGAGCTTTAAGAGCTTCAGCATACACGTGAAGCGCAACAGCAAATGAAACAGAACCAGATATAACGTTTTTTAAAGTCATTACATTTCAGGTTTTCTACTACATGTATGAATTTTTATCTTATAGTTGGACACGACACTAGGACTGGGGGAAGTCAGGGCTCCAGTTAGGTGTTAGAGAATGAGTCCCTCCCCTCCCAAAATCCAGGCTTTGCAGATATATTTAATCTAAGGCAGCATGTAAAATTTCTCTAGTTCCTTCCTTTTAAAAAAGAACTCCCACTATAGACTTGCAGTATCATTTGAAGTGTTAACCAAATCCCAGAAGGAAGAGTTGAGAGATTTTGATATAATTTACTGCTTATTTATTTTGGATCAAATTAAAAGACTAAGATTAGATTATTTTATGGAATTAATTCTCTTCCTTAAGCTAACAGACTTGTTTTCTTTACCTTGTAAAGAGATTTTCTCATGAAATTTGTATGGTACTTATCACCTTCCAACTTCCTTTGCTCCAGTTTTAAACGTGGTTGAAGTTAGAAAAAAAAATAAGCAAAATTATATGCAAGAGGCAGAGAAAACTCATTCACAATAAAGCACAAAGCATCTAGCTTTAGATCTATGAGAATGTCCAGAACACACAACTAAGGATTACTTTTTATTATATATAAACTTCCATGATTACTGGTAACTCTATATAATCAAGCCTGGGACCTTGAAGTCAGGGTGGCACAAAATTTTATATTGCTTTTGTCATCTAATTAGTTCTTCAGAAGACACCAAATTGATTAAATCCAGCTTTTAGAATGGCATATAGATATAGAACAGAAAATGCAGTGATTTTTACCTTCCAAGTTTTTGTCCTTCTCCACTGAAAGCTTTGAATCGCAGTCTCGGCTTCACATATTCCTGTTCTTGGTGGTCTTCCATATCCAAATTAACCTGGCCACCATGAACAAGTCGTTGCAATTCCACAGGAATTTCCCTTAATGCAAAAATAAGTTTCCCAATTATGTTCTGACAGTAAAATTCTAGAATACGCTAGAAGACAAGAAACTAATAGCCATCTATAATAAATAACATTCAGAGTTAAAACACAAGAAGGAAACAAAATATTCCCATTTTTAAGTGCCCCATGCATCTGATGACAAATACAGAATATATTTTATGGGAGAAAGCAGAGAAGAAGCCTTGACCTTTTGACAATTACAACTATTTGAGGAAAGCATTTTTCTTCACTTGAAGGACATGCCTCAACAAAACTGCTATTTTAACTTACCCTCTTTTAACAGACTCAAGAAACTGAGCATTTGTTGGGTCTGAGTAGGACCTCAACTCTCCATCATCTAAACTGAAGCCATTCCTCCATAGTTTCAGCAAAACTTGAACCTGAGGCAAAAACAGTGAAAATATAAGTGAAGATACACAAATAAGGTATTTCAATTTCATACAGATTACTGCTAGAAAATTTTTGATCTATATTTGACGGATTTTGTGGCAGAACACAAACAAAAATGCAAATTACAAAAAGAGAAACAGAGCACTGCATTTTAACTAATTTGAATGCACTGTAATCATTACAGTGCTTTAAAGAGTAAACAATAGTTACAAACTATTATTTACTCCAAGACTCCTTTTACACTTGGGGAAAAAGCATCTCTTAATCTGTTATCCATGACATACATTCAACAAACAGTAACTTTATTGTGAACTTCGGTGTTTCAACTACTTTTAAAAGCAGTAAACACTTCTTGCTGTTAAGAAATAAATGCATTAATTTCCAAAATACTGCTGATATTCTAGTTAGAGCTAAAACTATCACTTCCTCAAACTGCTGCACGCTGAGCTGCAATGAAGTTGATACTAGCTCCAGTCCGTTCAAATCCTGAGCATCCTGGAGCATCCTGTGATGTACTTGCAGCCAAAGCCTTCCCCTGAAGGCACTGCAACCTTCAGAGCCTGCACCCCTCTTCCCTGCAACTAATGCCTTCCATCCAGCATGCCTACACTTCCCCAGGCAGTAAAACTGACCTTCCCTTAGAAAACTAGCCCTGCCCACAGCTATGGTAACCCCACTGCAACATGCTTCCGGCTCCATATAGCTGGCCATTACTCAACAAGTAGAAGGATTACTTAAGAGGGTAAAAGACATCACCTCCTGGTTTTCCCACGAGAGAAGCCCACAGCCTAGCCTCTCTCTTGTTTCTGTTACTTGCTGAGCTTAATATTCACTCTAGCTGTTCATATGACTGGCCAAGTGTAGAGGACTTTATAATTTTCCCTCTCCCTCACTTCCAGCCTTTTAAATGAGAGGAAAGAAAAAATGTTCTCATCTACTTTTGCTCCTAGATGGTCTCATCTACTTTTCCCTTATAGGAAGGCAAGTTCTCAAAAACACACACTGATTTGATCCCAAATGAAGTAAGTCTGGTGGCAGGAAAAGGAGAAAAAGAAGAAAAGATCACTTTTTAACATGGATCATTTCTCTGACCCAACTTACCACTTCTGCTGGCTTGTGAGAACATGAGGCTAGACTAGACTGTCTTTCAGCCTGACACCTTAATTTTTATTTTTATTTTTTTGTTATGGGATTAACAGTAAATACAAACTTCATTTCTTTCATATGGGTAAGTTTAAAATTTAAATGGAATTTAAAACACATCTAAGACACAGGGACAAGAAAACCAAAAATCATGCTCAGACTGAAAAGCTGGCAAATAAAAGCTTTTGATGCCTCCAATACCCTCATCTTATCAGCTAGGATGCAGTTAAATTGTATAAGGAAGAATTAGAGGAGGAATTCTTTGGTGGAGTCACCATCCCTGGAGGTCTTTAAAAGACGTTTAGATGTAGAGCTTAGGGATATGGTTTAGTGGGGACTGTTAGTGTTAGGTCCAAGGTTGGACTTGATGATCTTAAGGTCTCTTCCAACCTAGAAATTCTGTGATTCTGTTCAAGTCAATTCAAAAGAAAAGATGACCTGATTTTTCCCACATTCAATCTTGAGTTAGAGTAGACTCAGAAATTGTGTCAAGTAGAGTGAAGACGCAGTAAGATGAGAAGATTTGAGCTACCTGCACAGAGAGGATTTACAAAACCAGCTATTTATCATTTGTACAACAGAATGTTTTAGTGCATCTCAGCCACCCACATGGAAGCATGCAAAAGATGACTGCAAAGATGGTGAACAACTTTTTTTTTCCCCCCACTCTGTTTCCCAAGAAGTGAAACAAGCACTTTCACAGCTGTGGGTGGGGAGCCTGTCTCTGACTAGAGTCTTTTCCTCTAATTACAGTCCACAATAAAAGGAGAACCCTGCATTCCCCGCATTTGTAAAGAGAAGACCTTATAAAAAGGCACAATGAACAGAGTATTATTGTAACGGAAGAACAGGATTATTTCACATTATGATCTGTTCTCGGAAATAATTATGCCTCAGGTTAGCTTCAAAACTAAAGACTGTCTGTTTTGAAGCTGGATCATGACAAGAGAAAATTAATTTCCATTAACAGAAAGAAAATGCTTCAGAGGTGCTAAAACAAATATTCTTGATGTTTCTGATTAATTTTTTCTGTTCATTTATCATAAGGAAGCAAAGGGTGACGTTCACAGAATTGCCACTATGCTCAAACCCACTTCCAGCTGCTCAGAAGACCCAATGTGAAACATTTGGTTTCAAAATCATTAATGTGTTCAAATAAACCTGAAATAGAGTTCAAGTGTATCTGTGACAGTTAGAATGCACTCGGGGGGTTGGGGGAGAATCTTTGGTTAAAGCCTGTTTAAGATATGAAACAAATTTGCGAGCCAAACTGGATGACTTGCCAGTCAGTCTCACCCCTCAGTCCCTGGGAAGCGAACGGAGCAGCTAATTCTGGAAACCATTCCCCAAACACATGAAAGCCATGAAAATCACCACAAGTAGTCATCACAGATTTACCAAGGGGAAGGCATGTTTGACCAACCTGATAACCTTCCAGAATGAAATGCTTGGCCTGGTAGATGAGGCGAGAGCAGTAGACATTGTCCTTCACTGAAACACTTCATTTGCCTGGCTTTGCTACAGGCAACCCCAGTTCGATGATCTGATCCCTAACATTAACAAAAAGGTAGCCACTGCTAAACAAAGCTGGGGCATCCTTCAAAATCTAGGTGATTTGCTTTTCTAATTTCTGAACTACAGGAAGGGACTTTTTTGATTTCTCATTTTTATTTTCTTTCTACACCAAACACAGTAAAGATATTCAGGTGGCAGATATTTACATGTATTACAAGTGACAGTTACCGGTATACAGCATGAAATAAAGAGAAGCTATTAATTGCTGAGCGATTTTAATTAATCCAAATCAATTCTGTGAATGCTTACAGGCCTTACTAGCTGTCACATCTCTTCTCTACATCAAATGAAGTTTTTCATTCTAACCTCTGCTTCACAACTCAGATCAGGAGATCAGAATTCCCCCAGCAGCTCAAGTTTAGAGTTTAGTTTTGCAGTGGAAGCAGGGTCACGTGGCCTGGGAAGAGTACAGGGAGGGGATCAGAAAAGCCAAGGCACAGATGAAACTGAGCTTGGTAAGGGATGCAAAGAATAACAAGAAGGGATTCTATAGTGCCAGAAAAAGCCACGCAAATTGTTCATCCTCCTCCGATAAATGAGAAGGGAGAACTGTTAACAGACACGGAGAAGGCTGATGTACTCAACTTCTCTGCCTCAGTCTTCACTGCCAGTAAGCCTTCCCATGTCTCTCATTTCCCTGAACCTGCAGATGAGAGCTAGGGGAACAAGGTCCCTCCCACTGTAAGCAAAGAGCAGGTTTGAGACCACCTGGTGGAAGTGAGCAGGTACAAGTCTATGGAGGCTCAATGCCACACATCCTAGGGTCCTGAGGGAACTGGCTGATGGAGTTGCCAAGCCTCTCCCCATCATATTTGAAAAGTCCTGGCAGTCAGGTGAAGCCTCTGGTGACTAGAAAATGGGAAACATCACTCCCATTTTCTAAAAGGGTAAAAAGAAGGACACAGGGAGCTACAGACTGATGAGCCTCACCTCTGTGCCTAGGAAGACCATGGGACAGATCTTCCTTGAAACAATGCCATGGTACAAGCAAGACAAGGAGGTGATCCAAGATAGCCAGCATGGCTTCACCAAAGAAAAACCGTGCCTGACCAATCTGGTGGCCTTCTATGATGAGTGACTCTGCATTAGTTGACAAGTGAAGACTGACCAATGTCATCTATCTGGACTTCTGGCCTTTGACATGGTCGCACATGATATCCTGGTCTCCAACTTAGAGAGAGATGGATTTGAAGGGTGGACCATTCAGTAGACAAGGAGCTGCCTGGATGGCTGCACCCAGACAGTGGTGGTCAGTGACTCTATGTCCAAGTGGAGGTCAGTAATGACTGGCATCCCTCAGGGGCCAATACTGGGACCAGACCTGTTTAATATCTTTACCAATGATATAGACAATGGGATTGAGTGCACCCTCAGCGAGTTTGCAGATAAAATTAAGCTGAGTGGTGTAACTGATACACCAGGAAGAAGGGATGCCAAACAAAAGGACATGGACAGGCTGGAGAAGTAGGCCCATGTGAACCTAATGAGGTTCAACAGGGCCAAGTGCAAGGTGCTGCACCTGGGTCGGGACAATCCCGGACATGAGCACAGACTGGGAGAAGAACTCACTGAGAGGAGCCCTGCACAGAAGGACTTGGGGGTTCTGGTGGATGAAAAGCTTGACATGAGCCAGCAGTGCGTGCTTGCAGCCCAGAAGGCCAACTGCGTCTTGGGCTGCATCAACAGAGGAGTGGTAACAAGGTGATCTTTAAGGTCCCCTCCAACCCAAGCCATTCTATGATTTACACGTGCCAAAGTTGGATCTGATCATCCAGCCCTCTTGCCCAGCCAAACCATATTGCAGATCTTAAGAGTATCCACTGAATATTTTTCTGATGTGGATGCTTTCACTTAATTTCTACTGAACACATTTCTAATATTTAGATATTTTTCTTTCCTTATAGACAATTACAGTAACACTAGCATTTCAAGCTGTAAACATCATAAAGCAGACATCTGCTGGAGACACTTTTTCCAGCTATTCACAATTTTACTTACGTCTTGATTTTCTCCATATATATATTCAGAGTGCTTTTGTGATGAGTCACCCAATCTATATCCACCACCAGAAAATGACTGAAAAAAATACAAAGAAAAGTTTATTGCAATAAATATCTGAAACAGTTTATTAAGATACTTACAAAGGTGCAAATAAAGACATTAGCAAGATTGCTTGCATGGTAAAAAGCAAACACACTGTTCTAACTGGCATACTTTCTAAGTGGAAAATTTTATGTACTAATTGTAAACAGTTTAAGGAGGTTTTATACAATTATTTGAGTTGCTAGTCTGTACACTTTTTCAAACATTAGTAATTCAACAGATAAGAGATTCTGATTGGGACACAATTGCAGGTGATTTTTTTTTTTTTTTAACATCAATCTAGAAATACAGCAGGTAATCCCAGTTTAGGTTGATTTCTAATGACTCCTCCTCAAATTGTGGTTCGCCACCATTTTATTTTCTAGATGAAGCTACTGAGCACAGATCGTACACATCTGTGTTGCTCAAATCCTCTGCTATATGCAAACCACAAAAAGGCATATTTGCTCTCATGTGACTTAGATGAGTTTCAAAGAGCCTGATGTAAACAGAGACCAAAATATCTTTTGACTTTTACCTTAGCTTTACTGAAGTCACCAGATGATCTTGAGGCTTCATCTAATGGTACAGCCCCATGTTCTTTTGCTTCTTTGAAGAGTTCAGCAACAATTTTACTCGGGTTATTAGAAGCCCCAGAAATCTGTAATCCTCTGTATTCGGAGTCACCTGAATAAAATCTTTAGAATAGTAATGTTCATAAGCAACAACGCTTTAAAATGACAAGTGTAATTTTCTCCTTCCCAATAAAATAAAATGAATTAATGGACAAAGCCAAATTTGGCACAAAATCTTGCCATTCTGATCCAAAAGTGTTCCACCTGGTTCTGAGTTTTAGAGCAATCAAAGCAGCACTGCTCTATAGACATCAGTCTAGACAAACTAATGAGATGCCTTCCAGAACTGACCCCAGAGTTTAGGACCAAAAATCATATGCTTAAGTGATCACAACCCTGATGCAGACTTGGCTTTAAACACCTGATTTTATGTGGGTGCTGACTGTTGCTGTAAAAACTGATTTCCTCAGGAGTGTCATGTGCATGGGTCTGTCCCTGGGCTGGTTAGAACTCTGATTCACAATTAACACTACTTTGGCAGAATGAGTGTAAAATTTTTAGAAGACCTCACCAGTACCAAAAATTGATCGTTTAATGTAAAGACCCAGCATGCTTCCATTCCTACCAACATCAGAAATTTTAAGTTTTTAATAAAGTTGACTAAGCTTCCAAGGCATTTTCTGTCTGTAGAAACTGCTGTGAAAGCTGTGATTTTTTCTTCAACATAGCCCCTTTTCCTGCTTTTGAAGACAGTTCCAGCTCTTGATTACGAAGATCAAGATATTCCCCAAGGATTACTGAGGAAGATGCTATAAATTCTAAAATACCAATGGAATAGTTACTATAAATAAATAAAAAAAATCTGTACACAAATACAAAACCTGGCAAACCTGTGAGTCTCTTTCACCCTTGATCACAAAGAGCTTTAATAGCTACTAAAATGAGTGGTTTATACTTTTCTTACCTTTTTCACTTAACCACTTGGGGCAAGGTAAATCAATTAATCCATGTGAAAATGTCTCTCAGGGCAACGACTTCAAAATACAGCTGATTCAATCATATTTCACAATTACCCAATAACAGCAGGTGATGTACAATCATACTATTTTTACAACGTCACATAACTGGCAATCCCTTGGTGTCATCACTCCTTGGTACATAAATCTGTATTTTTATTCCAATTGCCATTTGTATTGAAAAGTCTTTATTAGATTTTAAATAATTTTATTGGAAAATAGATTAAATGGCAATTCAGGAAAGAAAAGTACTCAAATATTTGAGTAATGGGTACAATTCAGGACATTTAAGAAAAGGCAATTTTTTTTTTTTTTTTTTTTTAGTCCAAGCATAAGTTACAACCTTTACATTCATACAGCCATGAATCATCAAGGCACGTACAGGTGTAAATTGGTCCTAAATCACTACACCCAGATTCTGCTAAATGTAGTTTTACTACAGCAGTACACAGCTAACACTCTAGCATGTCACACAGCATCTCCGTAGCTCTTTGCAGGAAAGACTTAGCTTACGTGCATTTTGAAAAACAGGGTGGAACAATGTATAAATGTCAGATAAAACAGTTACTTTCACAATTGTTAAATGACTGTTTTGTTTTTCACGTACCTTTGGTTTTCTTTGTCATCACTCATGCTTCTCTCGGGTTTTCTCAAACTTCTGAAAGAATCAATTTTAAGACTGCCAAGAAAATGAGAGGAGGATGACTAGTACACACACTTTACAGATTATCAGAAGTAGTAAGTACTTCATATCTAACTTCTGAAACCAGTTATTTTTCAAAAACTAAGGACATAAATTCTTTATTTTTTAAAAGATTTATTTTTTAAACTAGACAAAGTCCAAGATCCACTCTGACGATGGTTTATCTTCTTCTCACTATACTTTTTTGTCCAAAGTACACAGCCTGAGACACTTAACACTGAATAAGCCCGAAGCAGAGTTCTGCTTTATATTACTGACGGTCCCACAAATAACAAAAATAATATGCAAGCTAAACAGCTACTGGAGAATCCTGCCTACCAGTATTAATTATACTTCAAATTCTTTCCACGACATTTTAGTCGATTTTCTCAAGCCATAAGTTGCTGAGTGAAGTCATCTTTGCTATTCTTTGATGTCCTGGAGTCCCTATCCATGAGTATCCAGAAACTAAAACTTAGTGGCTCTCATTTCTATTTTACATGACTTAAAAAACTACGCTGAATGGCAACATTGCAAAGATTTTGAGAAGGTGATGAAACACAAATTAAATTCTGTCTTACAACTGGGACCAATTGATAAGCTACCACTAAACAAACTAGGTTATTAGTCTGCAACATGCCAGGAAAGGCTGTACAGCTGTATGCCCCTATCCTGTAGTCTTTTATGATAAAACTCACCAATGTAGGATCTATGTAAGGTAGCCAAACTCACAGGTACGATAGAACATACATAGTCTGCTACATGAGTAACTGCGTAAGTTTAAACTAGCAAACTGCCTTCTGTTTGACTATACCTTTCAAATCAAAGGGTAGTGGAGCAGGCCATCTCTTTTTAAAGTACTGGTGCTGATAAAACAATGTAATTAGCTTAATTAAGTGATTAGCTCCGTGAAGGATCCACTACTTCTATTTTCTCAGAAAAAATGTATTGTTATGGACTTAGGCCATGGGAACTAGAATCTCTCATGATATCCCTCTTCTACTCTTAATCATTTTTCTTCCTTTGATGCGTTGTGGGGCTCGTATTTTTGTGGCAGCTGTCCTAGGTTTGGTGAAGGTGCTGGAGCTCACATAACATGATGGCATTTGCTCCAGCAGGGCCCAGAAATCCAGAAATATCCTCTATACCTGCAATTGTGGAAGACGAGTTGACGACTTCAAGAGCAGCACTACGTTTCCTTGCAATTAATATATTGCTCATTTGAGAGCAAACTAAAGTCAACTGAAAAAAATATATAAACCTCACTGTGGATACCCTGCAAAGAGCAGCCATCTCTTCTTTCTCAGACAGCTTCCAGCATGATTGCCAACAAAGAGCAAGTGTTTGCCAACAGCTATCATACCAAGTATTTGAGACACCATATTGCAGCTTTTCCTTCAGCTGGAATAGGAAGCTGTACCTTCATGACACATACTGGTAAATGGAGCTGTTTGTTTCATTTGTTTATAAACTGTGTTCTGTGTAGTTGATTGTATCCCAAAAAACACAAACTATTAGTTTACAAATGTCACATCCTATGCTAAAATCTCTGTTCTTAAAGACCTGCATTGCTACAGTTGAGGCATGGCTCTGGTGACTAAGTCTGCCATTTAACCTCTTTTAAAATAGAGATTCATATTGGCAGCAGTGAATGAAAGACAAGCCAAATACAATACTTGTTATTGTCTTGCTGACAGTAATGACTTAAAGACTTCTCTTCTTTAGAGCAATTTAAATAACAATTAATTAAGAACTGGCAAGGCTTCTTTATAAATTTTTAAAATTATATTGAATCTTCAAATGCCATCTGAACTGCAAATGCTGCAGGCCAGCAAAACCTGGCTTATGCACAAACATCTTCCCTTCCATCCACCAACAACAGACAACTTTATTACGAATCCATGCTTATTGCTCTCACTTCCTATGAACCTACCACTCATTTTTCAAACTAGTATTTGCCTTATCAGGTTAGTTACTTAAATAGTACTGACCTAAGCACAACACTCAAAGCAGCTCACGTGTCAAGTTTCACACAAACTATTGATTTGCTGAATTTTGAAGAAGCAAAGAACTGCAGTCTTTTTCTGACACAGCAAGTATCCAAGTTCTATCTGTGTGAAAAAGCAAGCAACGCTGCATTTCATTTACAGCATCCTCATCTTATCTTATCTGAAGTGGGTTTAAAGGGCTGCAGAACAACATATAACACAATGGTTCCCAAATAGATGCAATAAAAAAAAAAATACATTCGAGAAGATACCAACTATGTGCTGTTACAGGGATTCACAACTCAGAATTATGCATTGCTGTAGATCACCTTTTATACAAAGTACAGAGCAAGCAAGTACGACGACAACATCTTAGCTAACACAGTACCAAAATGACACATTCCTGAAATACAAAGTATGCCTTACCCCTGTGATACTTTTGAGCTGTTCATCTTTGTAGCTGTTGGTTTGTCAGGACACAATGCCTGCCTTTTAGCTTCATCTTCATATAACTCTGCCAAGGCCAGCTGTGGGAAACAGGACACTTTTTAGAAGTCAACAACTCTGGAGCTACAAAGACCAAAACTAATGCTAAATACGCACATTGCCAGAAAATTAGAAACATCAACATGAACTCTAAAATTCAAAACTCTTAAATTCAATTTCATAAAAAAATGCATGATATTCAATGTGCTTATGCCAGCGTAGCTTAGAATTTATACTCTGCTCTTGTTTGGTGCACACTGCTTCATTAGCTATAATCAGCCTGTATTAGAACTTCAGGGTTGCAAGAGAGATTTGTAAGTGTACACAAATGCATATACAGTAAGCATCAACTCTTTAATGCTAATGAATTGAACTAAAGCTCTTACGTATCCCTTTGATAAAATTGTGAAGTAAATACATTTTACAAAGAAATTAAAAAAAAATGCAAACTGAATAGCCTTGTAGTAGGATCAAGACACATATCTGATCTGTCTGGCGTGAATTCAAGATATCATTGTAAATACTTTTAATACGCCACTTTCCCCCAAAAGCTCACCAAACGCTGCCATATCACTGGAGAGTTCTTTTTTAGGAAGTTGTGGGAGGCACATCTAACTTGCCATTTTTAGCAAGCTTACTTGCTTGCTGAATAACATTCCACTTTGTTTCTCAGATTTTCCTTAATTTTGTCCCTACACCATTTTCTTCATGCTATACAAAACACATTAACATTTTATCACACACATCAAAACAGGTAATAGGCCACAATTTCATTACAGCTTTATGTAAAGGCAATAAACATTAAAATAAAATGAAATTGTTCATCTTTCAAAACAAACCTCTATGAACACAGGATATTATTTGTGTATTACAGTGATGTATATTCAGCAGAGGAAAAGAACTTAAGGAAATTAAACTGGGCGATGAGAAAGAAAAAGAAAACCATTGAAACCCTCTATCTGAAGATGCAAGCATCTTCTGGATACGTTAAGCAGATGAGGCAAGTCATAGACAGCAAATACCTAAGCAGATACTAAAAAGAACAGGCAAAGATACACCCCATATCACTCCTAAACTAAAGACCGGGGGATGCTGAGAGGGCCCAGCAGGGAACGGTCGGGTTTCTGTGCTTTCCTGACACTGCATCTCTTAGGGTGCCACGGCAAACCACGCACAGAGCTCGGTGGACCACTGCTCAGACTCAGGAAGGTAGCTGGGACTTTAGGATGTTACCAGTAGTCACCTACACAGAATGCTCAGTCAGACAACTGAAGATATGAAGAACTAAGAACTACCAACTCAGACATAGTCACTGTTACCTATTGTAGCAAACTTAGTCTCTGCAAGAAGGTATGAAAATCCCAAATAGTAACTGTGGAGAAAAGGAAAACATCCATCTTTCACTGCTTAGTGCATGCAATTACACAAGTGCAGTTTGGTTGCTGAAAGTTTCACTGCTTTTCTAATTCAGTCGTTGCTAAAAGATTTCAAACCTTCATATTGTTGCAGCATCACTTGGGGAGTAAAATAAATAAAAACTGCTAAAAGCTTTTGCAGTTAGGAATTTAAGCTCCAGTACCGAGTTAGATATGCAATCACGCTGTCCCAAAACCCTTGGGAACTCGGGAAAAGCTCTCTCCCTTAAACTTAAGCTACGTTTGCGAGGACTGACATGTGTGTGCGGGAAGGAGCATCCCTATTAAATAATAAGAAAACACAAGGGCGCTCAAACAACTTGAGGTGAAGCCCTGCAGCGCACTTCCAGCACCCTGCAGGGATCGCCACCACAAGCTGCCCACCCGCACCTCATTCCTTCACCCCAAAGGCTGAACCAAACATAAATAAACATTAAAATGTAAATAAGATGACGACAGCCGGGCGCAGCCCCCCTCGCTCAGAGTCCCGGCCCCTCGCAGCGGCCCTCTCCCCCTCACGGGCAGCCTGGGCGAGGCCGGGCGCTCCGCCCCGGAGAGGGCCCGGGACTACCGTCCCCCTCACCGCGCTCACCTGCAGGTCCCGGGCGCTGGGCGGGCGGCCGCTGCGGGGCTGCCGGTCCCTGCGGCCACCGGGGGTCGCCGCCGCCGCCACGTCCCCGTCGGGCCGGGCGGGCGCTGCCCCGCCGTCCGCCATCTTGTGGAGGGACGGAGGGAGGGAGGGACGGCGGCACGTCCGGCTGCCATGGCGACGGGGGCCCCGCCCGCCGGGCTGTTACCATGGGGATGGGGGGGGGGGCCTGCGTCAGTCAGTCAGTCAGTCAGTCAGTCAGTCAGTCAGTCTGTCAGTCAGTCAGTCAGTCAGCTTGCCTGTCTTCGGCTCCCTGCGAGTTACCACGCCCAGTGCCTGCCATGCCCCTAGGAGGGCCAGTTTGCCCCTGTCCTCACCGCAGCAGGGGTGGAGGAAGGCTCATGTCCAGCACTGGGCCCAGGCTCTGCGGTGTGAGCCCCTTTAGTGTACAGAGTTGTGTGTCAGAAGCTAAAGCTAGAAATTAAAAATCAAAGATCTCGGTTACCCCAATGTTCTGGACTTAAAAATCCAAACTTAATAGTTCTCAGTTACGCCAATTTTGTGGTTGAGCAGCAATTAGGCACCCATCTAGCTGCTGTCTCACTGTCCACTAGCAGGACAGAGAGAATAATCTGAAGGGCAGAAGCTGAAAAGCCATGAGTCAAGATGAAGACCCACAGTGGCCCTTTGTGCAGGGGAAGCAAAGCTACGTGCAGGAACAAGGCAAAATAAGTTATTTGTTCGCTACTTCCCATCCGTGGGCAGAGAAACCTCTGCAGCTTCCAGGATTTCATCACGTGCAATGGTTACTCACGAAGACAAATGCCATAAACACGAATGTCCGCCTTCTTCCTCCTTTCGGTGTGCTTTAACCTCCTCTCCCTGTGCTTTAACCATTTCACATATTTTATGGTATGGAACATCCCTTTGGTCAGTTTGGGTCCCTGTGCTGGCTGTGTCCCCTCCCAGCTTCTGGTGAACCTCCAGCCTCCTCGCCAGGAGGGCAGAATGGGACGAAGAAAACCTCCGTTCAGTGAAAGCACTGCCGAGGAAGAGCCCAAACGCAGGTGTGTTGTCAACACTGCTTTCCTCCCAGATCCAAAGCCCAGCACCGAGGAGCTGATATGAAGAAAGTCGACTGCATCCCAGCCAGATCCAGTACAACGAACCACTGAAATTTTGGTTGAACTTTTTTTTTTTTGTCCTAATCTTCACTGAAGTAAAACAGTGTAGTGCTATAGGCAAGACTTGGAATGACCCTAAATATTACGAATGAAGGGCAAGAAATGTTTGAAAGTGCAAAGTTTCAGATTCCCAAGAATAAACATAAGAATAAAAAGGAAGGAATGAAGTGAAAGAATATATATCCAATGAATATGTAAACATATTTTATACATAATATAAAAGAAGCATTGGTAATAGTACAAGTAGGAATCAATAGATCAGTTTACAATTAAATATTTCATTAAGAAGTAGATCCATTGTATTTGTAAGCAAATAAATCACTACCCTAAGTGAGGCCAGCCGAGCTGACTGGCAGCTGAAAAGTTTTGTAATGCAAACTATTGAGTATGCAAGTGATTACAGTGTGCAGTTGGCTGCTTGGGATTTCATCCGGAATTGTGAATTGACAGCTAAGATCACTAATCATCCAGCATTCACACAAAATGCTCAATTAACCCTCTACTGAAACATGAAGGAAGAACTTTCCTTCACACGTGACAGTGACTTGAATGCCGAACTGAAATACTTCTGAAGCCTACAGCTGGATGTGGCTCCTGCTCTACTGAAGTAGCCAGCTAACATTCCTCATTTCTTTGCAGTGCCATGCAGCTGAAACACCTGCCATTCTCCGATGAGCCTGCCCAGACCCTGCTCACCATAGCTTGTGCTCCAGAAATTCTGGAAACTGCAGTTCATGGAGCTGGGGTCACACAGGACCTTTTAAGACAAACTGATAAACTGCACGCTTACACTCATCCCTTCATAGTCAGCCAAGCCCTTGGCGAGCACACAAGTGGGAGGATCTGCTTCAGCAGATGAACAACAGGGAAAAACTGTTCTCCATCACCCAGATCCATCTCAAGGGCTAATGATATCCACTGTTCAGTGGTGACAATATTGTTCTCATAGGAAATGTAGGTGCAGGTAACTGCTTTTTCCTGCAGAACGTTCTCAGGTATTTGACAAAGAGGAGCAGAACCACTGAAGTCTGTATATATAATACATTTCACACAGCTCCCCTATCTCAACTGTACATGACAGTCATGTCTTTTTGTAAAGAACTTTTGTCTTTAGGAGAAAAAAAAAAAATAGAAATAGGGCTCAACTTCAGTTGGCTCCTGCATTTGAAGCCTTTGTATGAATATGTCAAGAATGAAAATGCAGTCACATGTTGTTCCATTCAGCTTTCCTTGGATTCATGCATAGTACACAGCTGTTGTCTAAGTGAAAGTGTCCTGTGGTGATAGAGACTGAATTAGCAAAGAGGATGTCTAAACTGTAATTGCTTTCAAAAGGCCAAATGACTTTATTATGAAATCTTTTTTTTTTTTAAAAAAAATATATATATATATATATAAATAGGTTTCTCATATTTTGACAGGCCTATCTACCCTAAACATTGGCATTATTCCTGTCTGTCTTTCTCCGTGATTGCCTCCTCCTTGGTTAAGGCTGCCAGCAATATTTTGAGAGATCACCCGAATACAGATTAGCACATAATTTCTTCTCAGTGAAATTTAGATAGTCACAGACATCTGGAAATTTAAATCTGTCTATCCCAAGCAGTCAATTTAATTTGCATAACATTATTATTGTGACCAATGTTTTCTTGCACAGCTATAGATTGAAAGCAGTTAATTACAATCTGGTGGCTCTGGTTCCTTAATTAAACTTGGGTCTGTGTTTTTCTTTATGTCTGAAATACTGCTCAATTATCCTGGATATTTTTCTCCTAGAGATTAAAACTAACATCATTGTACAGTCTTCTGTTTGAGAATAATTCAGGTAATGGACAACAAATCTTTTATTTTCAAAATCTCAGTGTAATTGGTGCTGTCTAGAGGTAACTATATAATTAAAGTGCAAGGAAAAATAATGAAAAACATTGTTTTTCATTATTGGGGTGGCACTCCCCCTGCCACCCACCTTGATTTTTGGATGTAACATAAGAAAAAGAAAAGGAAAGAAGAATAAAGTTAGAACATAAGCAAGATTAACAGTACTTTCCCTAGAAATATATTTAAAATAAAAACACCAGGGAGGCTTTTAAAAGAGTGGTCAGGGTAGGTGTAGGTAAAATGAATATTATTCTTTTTTGTAGACATTAAGGAACAACCAGGGTAGAGGTCTTGGAGGCTGAGATTCAGAGCTAAGACTTGACGTGAGTAAATAGTTACTGGACTGAGACCAAAATAAGACTGGCACTGCAGTGGCAGAGTGGCAGGTCTTTTAACTTCAAGGACCGGTGTTGCCAAAGTAAATTTGCTGTCCAAAGAAAAACAACAGGAGAAATGTAAGATACAAAACAGGCACACATTGACGTGTTGGGATTACTCTGAACCTCAGGAACATATGGGAGACTTTTTTATCTACTAGGCAGCACATAAATTTGGAAGGTACTTTTCAATAACTGACAAAACAGGAAAGTGTATATCTTCAAAAAATAAATAAGAAGTACAGATTTAAATTGAGAAAGTCTTGGGGTTAGTATATATTTAGAGAGATGGAAGGACCTGAGAATTTAATTAGTTTAATGAGTTATGGTACATTCCTTAACTTATACTAGTTTAAGTGGCAGCATGCTAGCTGTATCTAATCTGGGGGATCTTTTATACAATCTGCTACCTTTTTCTTGGAGGAGGTAGAGAATAACGGTTTGGATTGTGTTTACTCACCAAACACCTACTTCTGCTCTTCGAGGAAAAGCCTCTTGTCTTCGGTACTCTGAATACAGAGTATTCAGAAAGGTCTGTTGACAGTGTTCCTAGTTAGGGAAGCTTCAAAGGAAGGTCCTGGCCAAACCAGGACAGCTGTTGATACTTTGGTGTGTTTTTTATGGAAGTTCCCAAATTTGAGCTTGGCTGCTACAGTTTGCTGAGGTTATACTATGGTGAGACTAAGACTCACATAGGAAACTATTTTCTTTCAATTTAATATCGGTTCAGATAACACCTGCCAAAACAGTGAGAGATCCTGTCTGACCTGGGAATGGCCAGGATGGGATTTCCAGCAGCGAGGTAAAGCTGGGGATGAATATTGCCATGGTGTGCACTTTGACATCACTCTGAGGAGGCACAACATCAATTCTGAAATGGAGAAGTGTCTGATACAGAAATCTGGTAACTGGGGCAGCTACAAGAGAAGTTTCAGAGTTCACGAAATCTCAGTTCACTAGCTCTTGAAAATGTTTCCACCTTTAGATACCAAATTCTTGCTAGAACTGCTCAGGACGTTCACTGTGCTTTGGGATGTTCACTGTGCTTCTCCAACCTTTAGCCTTTGAACGCCTACTTTACAACTGACTTGGCTTCACACAACAATTCTGTGGTAAATTTCCAGGCGGAAAATATAGTTTTTTTTCCTTTTCTTTGGGTGGGGTAAGGTGGGAGAACAAACAAAACCCACAGTGGAGTTTGGAGAATGCGGAGAATGAAGATATGTAACAGAAACTTTTCAAGACACTTCTGAAGTCACAGTGAAGTATAACATCCTCATCCCCTTGCATCTTTCTTACTCCAACACCAAATGAATTAGTGCTGACATAACATTTTTATTTAAATCCATTTGTTTGTTTTCCACCAAAATTGCAAAGTCCTGTAAGACAGGTTTTGTGAGTACAGGTCAGCTGGTAATTCCTTGGTTTTATTGCTTCTCCAGGAGCTACAGTCCCATGGCACTTGTGCTGGAAAGCGAGGAGTGCAGTAGGGAGGAGGACCTCTGTGCTTTGTGGTTGTGGAGTGAACTGGGTTAGAGGGAAATTTCCCATAGGAAACAACAGAGGAACAAGAAAAGGGTTGGGGTGAACACAATGGGTTGTAATGGCCCATGGGCACAATGTACCAGCTGTTTTGCAGCTGATAACATTGTATGATAAACCAAAGGAAATTTCTTAGGGGCTGAGAGATTCACATTTCTATTAAGAGTAAAAATAAATAAATAAATAAATCACCACCATAACAAAAAGAATACAGTCCATTAAAATATATCAGCATTACTAATTTCTAAAGCTGTATTCTTCTCAAACTCAGTATGTTAAAATAGTTAAGAAGACTTTGTTTCTGTTGTTGAGGTCTAATATTCCACTGATTCACCCTCACTTCAATCTCACTTTAATCTAGAATTTCTTTGACTTAACTGCACTTTGCATTGGATTTTGAAATCAATATATTATAATAATTGCAAAACAGCAGCATTCCGGTGTCTTTATTCTTCCACTGCTGTTTGGGTGTCTACAAATGCATCATCACTACTTTTTTTTTTGCTGGTAATATATTTACCTCTGATATTGAAAAGGTGGGGGTCTACAAGTGACAGATATTCAGCTTTCATTTGACAAAAAATGCACAATTGCAAAGATTTCTAACAAAACATAAACAGTAGAATAAAATGAAAGTTGAAGAACAGAAAATACAACTGAGAAAAAATAAAACACAAAAAAATTACAGCTCCAGTTGTAGCATACACAAGCAGAACAGAACTGCTTCCAGTTACAGTGGACAAAATGAGGCTGACCACTTCAATACCTTTGAAAGAAAGATAGCAGTGACTTGAATCCATGACAGGAATAACTTAGTAGCTGACACTATGTTCCAAAGGGTTAAAGAATTCACAGGAAAAAAAAAAAAAAAAAAAAAAAAAGGTGATTTAAGGATTTCAGACAAATCTTCCATTGACAATACACATTAAATAAAAAGTAAAATAGACATTTTATTATATTTTAAAATGAAGTATTTCTGTTCTTTCTGCAGATGCTCTATAAATCAGGACAGTTAAATCAATCTTGACAGGGCTAATGTATATTCATTTTGGTGCTCTAGTAGCTATCTCTTTTCTCTTTCATGGCAACAAATGGGTACATAGGCAAAGTACAGAGAAAGATGAAGGTTTCAGAGGCCTGACAGTTGGTCTGTATTGCAGCAGATGCTACAAAACAGATTTAACTACAGTAGGAAAGCATCTTGACTAGGAAGAGCAGTGAGGGCATGTTTACTTTGATGTGACAGCAAGCAAGTCTATAGATGGCAAATCTTCAGAAGACCTCCCACTGCTTCTGCAAAGGGGGAATTTGTAACAGTGATAATATTAGACAAAACTAAGGAAGACAAATTCCCACAAATCTAGCTACTGTGTGGCTTATTTCCCTTCTCCCTTTATACCTCCTCTCACTGTATCCCTCTCCAGTTCCTCAGTGATGTCCATACCAAATATCAGGTTCTCCCCTTCTACTGTGCTCTCTAAGGTCCTTTCGGTACCTCCAGCTCCTTTGGGAAGTACCATTAGCTTTTTGTGTCCCCAGTGATGCTTTAACAGCAGTATGTTCCCACAACATACCCCTGCTAGTCTCTTCAGGAAAATAACTTGTTCCTCGTACTGTCTGTAATTTAAAGTGCATAAAATATATAGGTGTATAAGCCTTCTCTAGGTACAGCTGCTAGTATCAGTCCCACATGAACTTGGGCTTGCCACTACACTTCATGCTGTCTCTCAGCTTGGTACAGCACCTACTGCAATCAACAGCGAGACCTCAGAAGGGTGGTTCAGCACAGGATGGATGCCCCCTCTTGATACCTAGTGATTTCCCTCTGGTGGAGCAGAGGCACAGCAACTTCAGTGTGACTTGTACCGTACTGCTCCAAGAATAGCGAGGGGGAGTTCCAGGGACAAGCTGTGATGGGGGACACGCTCCTGGTCGTGCCTGTGTTTGGTGAGATGAATCCTCCCGTTGAGATGTTGGGACTGTTCACAGTCACGACAGGTGAAAAGAAGTGTGTCTACAAATGTTTTCAGGATCATTCACTGTGCAAATGAATCTAATTTTCTTTCATTTGCAGAATGTAATTATCTAGATTAACTGCAAATGCATTTATTTATTTATTTTTGCAAATCAGAAGCCAGCTCCCAGATGTCTCTGCTGGTTTCAGAGCAAGCTTTGCCTAAATCAGGATTTAAGAGATGTGGATGCCTCTCTTTCTATTCTCTGTACAACAAACAAAATCAGCACAAATTGTTCAGTGTGTTCTCGAAAATGTTTAGAAAACGAGAAATATTTTCCTAAGTATTTTCAGAGCTCAAATACAATTTCCAGGGAGAACTTCCCGACAGCATTGCAGAGAGACAGGCTGCGAGCTAACAGTAGGTGGTGCTGATACTACAGGCAGCAGTGACTGCAGGCTGGACTTCAAAGCCACCAATTCAGAACTTTTTCCTCCAATTCATGCCATTACTACAGCTCTTTCTAATTTTAAATATTGTCCTCTTGTTGCTGTGGGGGCTAAGACCTATCGCTGCATACCAAGGCGATGCAGTACTGATTTCTATATAGAACATATAGAGCAAACACACAGTGTATAGCATTTGATTCCTCCCCTGGTTCAAGTAACGGGATAGCAATGTGTTAGGTAGCAGAGATGGGAATTCTCAGAAGCTTTGACAGAATGCTGCCAATGAACCAAAGGTTAGGTTGAGGCGGTTTCTTTACCTTTGATATAGTGCACGCCTATAGGAATACCTCTGCGTTACCACATACACGAAGAGACATGCTTGGAACTTGAATTTGCATTATAGAGCAGGCACTTGAAAGGGGATTTGTGGAGAAAGAGTCTCTGCATAGAATATCATCCCTAACACTTTGAATCATTACTTTTGAGTCATTATTCAAAGCAAACTGTATTTCCTGCAAGATGCTCTCAATGTAAGTATCTCATGGTTATCCAGTAGTGGAAAGCATCATATGTCCTTGTGTCTCTGTTTCCTGTCTGGAAACTCTGCCACAGGTTAAGGTGAGATTTTTGCTAGGGAACATCATTTTGAAGTAGAAGCAACACGTCATAAGGAATTTAATGCCAGGCAATACTAATTGCTTCTTCAGTTTGCTAGTGGTAATAGGAATGAATGAATTTGTTAAATTTCTGTCACTTATAAGTGGAATTATACACAGTTCTCATGCTACTTTCAAATTATTTGCACTGAAGGTTATAAAATTTTATTAAGTCCAGAGTTACCTGGAAACAACTACAATTTTGTCTTTTTCTTTATAAAGATTCTAATTGTAGAGTAATGCTCAGAGAGACACATCTAGAAATAAACAAAACATTTCAGCTGTGTTCTGGTCTCCTGGGCATGTTTATTCCTTTTCAGATTTGCTTCTTCTATGATTTTATTTATTGCATCTTAGAAGACAGTTTGACCTGATCTTTTTTTTTTTTTTTCATTTAGATGTTGAAATTAAAAAATAAAATAAAATAAAATAAAATAAAATAAAATAAAATAAAATAAAATTTGTAGGGTGAAATACATGAGTGAACACAGGCAATACTTCATCCTCATCTCCTTAGGCTTCTGCCCTTCCCCTCACTGCAGGGTCTAGAATGTCATCTACAGGCATCCTGCCCATGCTAACTTTCCTTTCATTTCTGCATTTTGTATTTCTCATCTTTGGCAGTTCTCTAATCTTCCCTCATTACCGAAAATGTAAATGGAAGAAATGAGGAAGGAAAAAAATTAAAAGAAGTGAATAACAAGAGACAGTTATTGTCTGCTACTCAGCAGCCATGACAGTAACTCCTAGGCACTTAAAGACAAATGATGGAAGTCTGAATCTAGAAATCTCCCTCCCATTAGCCTGTATTGGCAAGGACAGTTTACAGCAGAGTTGTAGAACCTGCCACAGCTTGCAAACTGGGAGATGATGAACACCACCTGGGTTCTTAGAGTGTATGTGAACTTTGGAAAAAGATAGTACCTAAAATTTCCATAAACAAAGACTTCTGGTAAAAGAAATCTCTCCAATGAGTCTTTGAAATGTTCCGTACAAAGAAAAAGTACATGATTGCCAAGAAAGGTCACTTGGTATGGCATAAGCTGGTGGCTTGATGCTTGCAGGTTTATGCAAACTAGAGCAACAAGGAGTCAACTGCCAGTTACTTTTGGAAGTAAAATGTTTTTCTTCCAATCACTTCCTTTGCTGAGATCAGTTTTGGCCCTTGCTCAAATAAGAATGAAAAATTAAAATCTTTAAGAATGTTCATGAGCAAAATTAAAGAGGTCATTTATTTTTAATGATTTTTTTGGTTGGTTAGTTTGGATAGCTTGAATTTTGGAATAAGTCATTTAGAAAAGGAAAGCTGGAATCTCTCAGTCAGTAATGATGCTAATAGATATTTTGTCAGGCTCAAAAGGTTCTTGATGGTTTATTTATTTTTCCCAAAAATGTTTTCAGGAACAAATATTTGTTGAAACCAAAGCCCTTTCTCCATTAACGTGTCAGTTTTGACAATCTGGCCTTTTGCAGTTGAAAAATTACTTCAGTGAGAAATTTCTACCCAACTATAATTATAGCAGGGTAGGATTAGGTGATTCTGCAGTCCTGTTTCATTGGTCTTCTCAACAGATGACTGTGAAAATACTCTTGAGGTGCTCCAGATTCACATGGTAGTTTACCTCTGAGTGAAGACAATGTCTTGTTATCCGTCTTGTTCTGGCACTACCATTACTCCAATGAAATTATATTCTTGTCAAATACATCTGTTAATAAATTGTGGTCTAGCCAGTGAAAGAGCACTGTAAAAACAGTCCCAGGATGCACAGTTACAGAGATTTTTAGTCTATCTAGGCGATGTGTCAAGCTGGACGTCCTCTCATGTACCACTTATCAAGGAAGAGTTGCTGGCTGCTGCAGCAATGAAAAGTGCCATTAACAGGACTTTGATTATTAAAAGAATTGCTGAAGGATTGACTTGTGCTTTTGTGCTGCTTAGCCCTTTAGAAGCTACAAGCTGTTCGTAGGTCAGCCTGCCTTCAAAAAAGTTTTGGGGAGTTTCATCTAGTGTTTACCCAACTTTGATTCCTCCCTCTGACTTGTGCATTTAAGTGAAAAGCACTTTGTCACAGGGCTCCTGAACACTCATCATTTCCCAGTTTATGCTGTGCTACATTGTGAGACACCAGCCTTGGGCAAAGCCTTCCCAAGATGAACATACAGGCAGTGCAGTTATGATCAAGCCAAACTCCCCAGAAAAACTCTTCCTCGTGAAGCATTTTGCACAGTCCAAATCTCATGTGTGGCTGTACAAGTAGTCAGTGGCTGTGAGGCATTCTTGGCCTTATTTGAAACTACTTGGTATGACATGGTATTGGCTTCTTATTCTACTGGATTTCTATTCTATTTGTACACAACTAGAAACTGGTAATTTGTTAAATGATGCTGTTACATTTCTCTGTGCTTGTGGAATTACATTCAATATTGCTAGCTTAGTCACTTCTCCAGGTAGCTGGCATTGGCCCAGGAATGAAAGATATTAGCAGGCAGAAGCACCTTCAGACATATTGACACTGGTCTAGCAGAGCTATAGCAAATGCTGTGGGTGAGCAGTATCAGGATACCACTTCCAGGAGGGAAACAACAGCAAGATAGAGATCTTTGATCAACAGAGATTTCTTCTGCAGTGACTCTACTAGCATGGCACATCTGTGAGGCAATTAGATGTTACCTTTGTATTAAGAAATAAACGAACCAATTTTTATTAGGAAAAGCATGCTGAACTACCCAACAGAATGTTGCTGCATTCAGTAATTCAAAATGAGTATATCTCTGGATATCGAGGGGCCTTTCTGTGCTTCTCTTGCCAGCAATGACATGAAGCTCAATTTTTCACGTCTGAAATTTCAAATCTCCTCCACCTCTGTCTGAATGTAATACTGGGTTGCACACTTGAACTTCTGGATCATTTCACTCACCAGAACGTGCTTTCAATGCTAGGCAAGAAGACTGCTATGCAGAATTTGTGTCAGAGTGCAGAGGATTGCATGATAAGTTTATGCTAGTCTAAGGTGAAGTGCAGATTCCAGGATTCAGGTTGTGATCTGCGGCTTGCTGAGTTAGTACTCATCAACCATGTGTTAATAACTGTTCATGCATTTTCTCACTGTGTAACAGAAGTAAGGTATCATGACTTAGAAAACCCATCTTTATGTGAATATTGTAACCTGACATAAAGTTCAAGTAAGAAAGTTGGGGACTTTGATTTGGGTTATGATACCTTAGAATGGACTAAAAATAGCAGTGCTGAAAGAGGCATAATGTAACAGCAGTGGTTCAGTCATCAGAATGATTATGCTGGCTGCACTTGAAAGCTTTTTCACATGTAGACAAACTTTGAGAGCCTTCAGGCTGTAATGCGATCTATATAGATTAGTTATTCCGACATAGTTCATTATTGTACTTTTGGTTATGACTGAAGGGGAAGTTTGCAAGAAATGGACATGCACAAATCAAAATTTAAAATCTGAGCTCCGTGAATGCTGGCAAGTTGAAATTCACAAGCACACTTTCTTTGTCTGTGTTTTACTTTACCAAAGTTATCAGTCACTCCAGTATTTAATGTACTTACCGCCACATCTCTGAGCAAAGTCAGCATGTCTATCTGCCCTGCACTGGCAATGAACTTCACCACACAGAGAGACTGATTTTTTTTTTCAAAGATATATATGCATCTACAAACTCAGAAAAATGTCTTATAGGATTTGGTGTCTAAATACTTTGAAAAATCTGGCCATTAATGATTTGCCTAGGATTGCAGAGCAAACCTGTGATGAAGACTTGAGTTGAAGTTTTAGGTTAGGTCTCTTGAAAAAGTTCAGTTCCAGAAGCACAAACTAATATTTGCCAATTTTTGCAATGAATTTATTTCCATCAACTTCTGACACACTATAGATTCACTTTTGTTTTGCTTTGCTTGGGTTTTAACTTTGCTAAATCAGAAGATGAAGCAGCTTCCTGTTATAACAAACTACCTCACTGTATCCTAGAAACTTACTTCTAACATAGTATTTCTAATTTTGTTCATTTTCCACATATACATTTAACTCGTTTGTTCTTTGTCTTTGAGCAACCATGGGATGAGGTCAATACCAAGAAGTGGTCAGAATTTTAAATATAGACTACAGACTGGGTCCCTGTTGACATTTAAAAATTTGAGCTCTTCCAGTAACTGTATGCAACATAGGTCAGTTAAAAATTAAGGCAGGATGGAAGTAAATGACTTCCTTCTCATGGTTTAAGAAAAGCAAAATGAATCTGAAATTGAAGGTTTGTTTTTAACAAACCAGTGTAATAGGGCTGAATAAATTAAACTGTCAGTCTCTAGTCATTACACATCTTCCTGTGTGAAGCATGGAAATTGGAAGCACAGACTGTGCATATTATGTTAATACTATTTACTCTACTTGGTATCCATGACGTTGTATCCTGGTGAGTCTAAGCTACAACAGAATTATTCCTTACAGAAGAGAAAGAGAAATAAGGTTAATGAAACTGCATCTTGGCACTATAGCTAAGTAAAACACTACTCTGACTAGAGTGCTGAACAGTATTTGGGGTATTCATGAGCTATTCTGCAGATGCTATGGCTCACATTAGCATGTATAACACCAAATCATCCTGTCAAAGAACCCTTTTTCTGTTCAACAGTATAACAAGGCATTGATTGTGATTGTTGGATTATAGAGTCTGTCTACTGAGATTTGTGCAAGATGTTAAAATGACACAAAAGGCTATATTCTTAACTAGAATTTGAAGTACAAAATTTCATAAAATAAATTACCCCAAAAATATAAGTGGAGACTGTACATTTAGAACTGCCTTCTTGTTTCATTGTGCTTTAGTATTCTGGAGTGTCTTACACGGTGTTCTGATTACACAGCAGACAAACATTTCAGTTCCAACAAGGAGTTATTTATCTTAAAATAATTAATGGAAAATATATTGATTTCCTCCAGGAAAAAGTCTCATTTCGTCATATTGAGTGATATCCTGAACACAATGTGATTATTTGAAAGCAGGCAACTTCTTTTCAGATAAAGATGAGACAAAGTTAATGAATATTTTTGTCTGCTGCACATAGCTTTGACTTCAAAAGAATAAACACTAAAGCACTAGTGGATATCAAATTGTTCTTTTATGTTATATAATGCAGATCTACATCTGATACCGCAGGATTTAGTATCTATCCTGTGGGCTATGTCTAGCCTCCCATCCCCCATTGTGCTATCTACTGGTTTCACTTTGGAAAAGCTTAACATTTATTACAGTCACTAGAAGACTGCTTCAGCATTAGCTCAGTAATACAACATACATGCAGGCTGTGGTATGTATGTACAGGTGAGGCTCATGCTCTACTCGGGCCCTATAGTGCCATGCACAAGCATGTGGTGATTCTGAGGATGAAACGAGAATGACCTTATTATGTTTTCTTCAAGGATGGCTCCAAGGGTCACAACATTGCAAAGAGAGGTGAGGCCATGGCTCTGAGAACCATCAGATCTGCTGTGTGGTCATCCTCGTTCACCTCTATGGGAGAGCAACATACTGTAAGGGCTTTTACTCCCGAGTGCCAACTGAGTGCCATGCATACCCCTTACTACAGATCACCATCACTCAGCCCTGCCATCAGGGCATGCAAGCATCCCAATGAGTGGGAGAGGTTGCTTCTTCCAGCCAGCCACTGGCATTTTGTCCCATCTTACCAGGACAGTGCTTGGGGTTTCCAGACCAAGGCAAGATTGAAAAGGAGCAGCAGTGCCTTTTCCTGCCCATGGAAAGATATTTTTCTGACTCTCTCTAAATAGCAACACTTACAAAGATATTTTGTTTTCTGGCTCTGAAGAAAGCACAGGAGCATTCTGGCAAGAGTGAAATGGTGAAAAAATGTCATTTCAGAAAAGCTGAACTGTTTTCATTGAATTATTTTTTCTCCAAAATTAAGCAGAACAAACATTTTCCCTTGTTTGGGACCCCAGACATGTGGGCAGTCAAGGCTGTTGCCTATTATATAGAAGAGCCCTCAGCTGGTGTTACTGACTGTGAGTTCCAGGTACATCAATGGATTGGCCCAGAGATGTGCAAAAATACAAAGAAAGGTAAAAAAAATAAATCTACTTTCAGTGAATGTGGTGAACAGGCAATGGGAAAAATTGGGGAGATGCTCTTACGACTTTAAACTGTGTCCCTAAGAGAACCCTGAAAGTTCAAGAAATCAGTCTGAGAACAATGGAACTCATGTTCACTTCTGCAAATAACATATTTGATGCCAAGAATATTTCTGAAATAAGTTAGGAAGCAGATTACATGCTCTTACCCTTGGTATGCATCTAGAAGGCTGTATTATGATACAGTTTGGAGGTGGATATTTCTGCAGAAAGTAGAATTTCCTAAACCATTGATCACAGACATAAAATGACCTAAGGTGAAAGTGGAATGACAGCTCTGTTGCAATGTAACATATAAGAAATCAGTTTCAAAGGAACATAAAACACTATCTGGAGAAAAATCTAAAATATATTTGTTCTAATTAGACAAAAAATTACTGACAAAATTATTTGCATTCAGCACGGTGAAATGTAGTGAATTAATTCATACATGACACATTAATATTTCTGTTTAAACCTGCATAGATGATTCTTAATTTGCTTTGCTAATCAAAATGTACAGCTGTAATAAATTTGGGGATAGGAGGAAATTACTAAGTTCCAGAAGGTTGTTTCACAGCATGTTTTACCAAGTAGAAATTTGGGCAGAACATTTAGAGAATCTAAAATACAAATTCTCTTTATTAACAATAAAAGTAAGTGACTTTAGATTCAGCAACAAATAAGTTAAAGTTAGGGCTGAATATATGTAACATATGGAAAAGAGAAAAAAAAAAAAAAATCTAATTAAAAAGAATATAGACCCCCGGATGCTACATGTATTAAAAGGCATGGATCCATTAAAAAGTTTAGGTGACTACCTCATGGGAAATCAGGGAGAGAAAGAGACCTCCAAGGACACCATAGATACGCTTGTACCTCTATGACTTAGTGATGAATATGTTTAATACACATTTTGTTGATTTTGCCATTTCATTTTACAATTTAATTTGTACCGGGGGAGGGAGGAAGGTCCCAAAATTCACTTGATGAGAAATATACTTCTGCAGAAGAAGAGTATCTGAGAAAAAAATAAGATTATGCAATGTATGTGTCACCTAGGCAGTTATACTCTAATTAAAATAATTAATCCTAAGCAAGTTAACATAAGAAAGGAAGAAATCGTGGAAGCTCAGTGTGTTTTTCTTCAATGCTGATTTTATTGGACTTTTATGCCTTTGTCCAGACAACGTACGTGGGCTGCAGAATACAAAATAAGGCTGGAAAAATGCTGTGCATCTGCCTCTCTTTGTTCTGAGAAAATCACAAGTATGGTTCCCACCAGACTTCAAAAGACCAATCTAAATGGTTTAAAGATATGAAACCCTGGAACTGTTTAAATACTCCTGGAGTGTTAAAATAAAGTATTTAAATCCAAATAACAGGACCTTTCTATAATCTACAAGTATTCAACTACCTAAACAGACCCCCTCAGAGTGGCAGAGAACGTAAAGGGAAAAAGGCTCCCTTTTGCAAAAAGCTGGCATTTGTGTTAAAATTGCTCTTTAATTCAGACTGTACCAATCTGACAAGTCTCACACCATTATATAAGACACAGCAACTGCTTATCAAGCAGGAAAATGTCAAAAAGCAACATGATTTATTTGCCAGAAAGGGGGAAAAGCACTCAATGCTACAACAGACTTGACCTAAGGCCCTTTAAATTCAACGAGAGAATTGTAAAAGTCCTGAGCAACTACACCTCCAGGAAATCATGGCAAACAAGCCACTTCATCCACCTCTTCTGATTGAGCTGGTGCATTGGTGTTGTTTTGCTTATTGCTTTCCCTCTAATCTCCATCTGGTGCTGGTAGCAGCCAAATGCTGATATTCTCATTTGCTTTGCCAATTGAACAAAACGGGCAGTTTTACAGCCCCATATCCTCTTACTCACAAGCACCAACAACAGTGTTAAGGGTTCTCTGTACGTGCTAGCCAAAACCATGCATCCATCCACACTCCACTGCTGTTAAAATGGGCCATCTGAAGCAGTGGCACCCAGCTGTACTCCAAAAAGATGTAACTTGGTGCTACAGGCAGTAAGGCTTGGGGAAAGAAAGGAATTACAGGTTTTCCTCTGCATGGGGGGAGGTTTTCAAACAGGGATGGACTGTGGACATTGCAAAGGGATATGGGGCTCTTCCTTTGAGAAGGTAATCATACACAGAAAAGGAATACAGGAGGATATTTTTTTTCTCCTCTACTAAATAACAAGCACTGAAAGTGCCCCTGAGGCAATGGGAACAGGTGGAACTGAATCAATAAAGACGTGCCAGAGAGAAATTCCAAATAAATGCCAGGTATGGGAGGTATGGCCATGTTGTCTGTGCTACCCTCAAGAAAAAGAAGTATCTGGGTGGTGTAGAGTGGGTGACATCTTCTAAGCATCAAGGGATTTTGGATCTAATATCTTGCAAGCCCTCAGCAGCAGACCTGAGCCCCACAGCTGCCTTTGAAATCCCAGCCACTGGAGATTATATTATTTTTGGAGAGGGATGGAAATATCCTACCTACACTGTAAATGCTATAGCTTTGAAAACAGTACAATGAAACCTTTCAGGTGGTCTACTCTTGTCAGCTACAGAGGTTGGATTCCAGTTTTGGCTTCCCGCAATGTTTTGTGTTGGTGTAACTGTAAGTGTTGGGCCATGCAAACGCCTATGGAGAAGAAATGCCTACAGTTGCACTTTTCCCTATATATATACAGTGCACAAATATTTCAGCTGTGAGTGCTTCATCTAGCAGCCTTCCCTGTGTTTCCTTTGTGAAAGGTGGTAGACCAGAGGGATTTGTCCCATGAAGCACCAAATTAACCTTGTAAGTGATGATTTATTTTGTGAGTATTATGACTATTTATACTACGAATTAAATTTTTCCTGCATTGTCTTTGAGGCTAGAGTCAAGGTAGGACTGAACTGTGAAATTTTGTAAATACAGTATTTTATGAACTTAAGGCTAATTTTGGTGATTATTAATATTAAAAAAAAAATAAATAAAAAAATGAGAATAGATAACTTTTTTTTTGCCTCTTCTTCCCATAGACATTTATTTTCAGATTAACCAAAGGCAGCAAAGCCTCAAAAGCCTATACAACAGCCTATTCTACTCTGTTCCAAGAATATGTCATGTGGCTGCATATTGAACAGAGCTGTGTGCAATAGAGCAGACTTAGCTGAGATGACTGGAGAAAATGTTATCATTAGCTCCATAGGCAAACAACATTAGGAGACAGAAAACACTTGGGGAAGCCAATATGATTAAATCAGTACTTGCTAGTCATGATCACATTGCATGTCATGTCCAAAAATATCAATGCAGATATTGAAAGTAGAATTGGCAAAGAGTGCAAGTGCCACATCTTTGAGGAGGGAGAAGGTATCAGACTCAGACTTATACACTCCTTTTTTTTTTTTCCAGGCTAAGAGAGAAATTGGTTTGATTAAAGGAAATGATACCATGGGATTTTTTTCTAAGCAACATTAAATGTAGAGCATTGAAAATTCTGCAGTGGAAATGAATCAAAACATCAAGTAGATATTGTATTGGCATAGTGCATCCATAGCATTTGGCTCCTCTAGAGCAGAGTTTTCCTGGAGAGATCTCATTAAAACAGTCCAAAACATAGTAACAATTAATTAATGTGGGCATCCAGTGGTCTAGTGTCTAAATTTGCTTCTATGCCCTCTTTTGTTTAACATTAGCCTTGCCTGTACAGTACAATGTACTTCAATTATGTTATTCCAAACCACATAATCTGATACCTTTACCCCATTCTAGTGTCCTACTTGGCATGTTACACACTGATGAGTATGTTATTGTTGCTTGAAAACAATTAAAAAAATAATAATAAAAATTAAATTTTTAAAAAAGGGACACATTCCTCACTGCAGTGCAGGTACTATTTTAAAATATTTGTATGTGCTCCCAGGTACTGAATATTATGTAAACAGATGTGTTGAATACATCAACCTCTGAACATTATCAGCTGTCAGAAATATATATATATATATATATATATATAAAAGTTATATAATGAAAGTCGAAGAAACTGAATCAGTTCCCAGGCAATGCTTTAAAATGTATCCATTACTAGTGATGAGACTTTACATTCTTTCTACTGCTGTACAATGAAATGAACTGTGCTGGAGCAAATGTAATAGATACCAGAGATATATTAGGTGTTGTAGCTTATTACAGAACAAGGAGCTGGTTCTCTTAGCAGTAAGACAGAAGAATATGCTTTCTCTTCTCTTGCTTTCTTTTCAATAAATTCTCATGGTTACTCACGTGCATGAAGAATCAAATGCCTGATGTTTAGCTTCAACTGATGCTAACAGATGCAAAGTAAATAGATTTCATACTGATTAGCCTCGAGGAAATTGTACGAGTTCAACTTCTGTTTAAACTTAGAAATATCAATGATTTTAATGTTAGTGTACATTTCCTGATTAATGCTATGGGAAAACGTTTGCATTAAGTAATTGGCACAACATCTGAAATGATGAGTATTGACATATCATCTATACTGACTTCAGTTCTCATACTGTTCACTTGAATGCATTACACAAAATTTTCATATTTTCTACCTGAAGAACTGGGTTAGAAAGGATTCATACTGTCTCCTTATCCTAATACCTAAGAAACCAATATATTTCAGGTACTAATTCATTTCTGTATTCTTAAGTGGAACCTTTTTATGAAAATCCATACAGAATTTCTAAATACCTGATTCTCATAGGGCCTGATTCTCATTTACACTGATACTCAAGCATTCTTCAGGCAATCTGAAAAAAAATTTAAACCATGTACATTTTCTTATCAAGATATAAGAAAAAATGTCTTCTTTATTTCTGGGCATAAATGAAATGTATTCTTTGTAAAAATAACATAAATCTATAATAGAACTTAAAGAAAAAAAAAAAAAAAGGTTTTCTCTTAAAACAACTAGACACAAAGTTAAAAAAAAATCTGTATTGTTGTTCTTGAGAGAAATAAACAATCCGCTCTCTGCATGTCGCTTGGCTATAACTTCTTTGATTTACTTATGTACCTTAGAGAAGTGTCTTGCAAGAAGTACAGTGCTGACGTTTTTGAATGACCATAAAACATTCTGAGCAAAGCTGAGGTGTTCAGAGTACATATCCCCACTGTATGGAAAACATATTCAAAATTGTATCGTTATTTTCCTGTCCTGAAATATTCTGTGCCTTGTGGGGTGAAGAGTGCAAGGGACTAAAGAGGATATCGGTAACTGCAGACACTGCACAGAGCAGAGGGAAAATCATGCTGAAGTGTAATGAGACAAGTGTCCTGCAGTGTTGCTGGTCAGGAAGAGTATTCTGCTCCCACACTGAACAAATGCAATGGCAGTCTGATGCATTAAAAGCATAATGTGTGACTTAAGCCTATTTATGATGCTGCCCAGTGCTTTTAACAACTCCAGTAACAACACACTTCAGTATGAATCAGAAGTCCCCATGACTCAAAAAAAAAAAAAAAAAAAAAAAAAACAAACAAACATGAAAAACCCCGATTCCAGTTTTTCTGAAATGTTTATTATGACTGGAAATACACCGAATATTTAAAGCTTTATGTTTTGATTGTTCCATACCATTCTTGCCAGAACATCTTTCTATGTGGCTAATGACTTGTTGGGCAATGGATTGGATGGCAAACATGTGAAGCGTACTGCCCCTGAGCTACTCTGAGACACTTCTTAGGAAGCAGTCCTGCTGCTGTGGTATGAAGTATAGATGAGTTTAATTGGAAAATAAAGCTTTCCCATGAAAATCTGAGCCCCGCAAATCCTAAGGGAAATGATGAGATGAATATTATCACCATCAGTTTCCTCTCTCTGTGTGTGCTCTGTCTTCCAAACCAGCTTGGAGCACTCAGAAATCTGATAAATTTACATGAAGTCATCGGTCTCAGAGCCTCTTTGAAAGAGCTTAAGACATCATGTTGTTGATCTTATTCTGTTTTGTATGAAAGAGTGAAGCTGAGAACAGCTCACGCATGTTTCATGGGTTACAAATGTCTCACACTCCATAGACGTCCCTGAAGTACAGCATTTCCAACACAACCTTGTTGCCAGGAGTCTCTAACTGATAGTTTATTTTTCCTGAAGATGGACTTCAGCTTAGACTTCTTTGGCATGACATTTAAAAATCATAGCCCTTGACCTTTATAAAGTTAGTTCACCTGCTTTTTGTAGGTTTTCTTCCATACACTGAAGGCGGCTGGCTGTCATTGTTTTGGATTCATTTCATCAATCAGAGAGATTTCCCAGGTTGTGTCCAATTGTGGATATACATCCTCCATTATCAGGGCAAAAAATGCTTTCATTTTAATGACTGCATTAGACAGAAAACCAATGTGTTCTCCATCTCTTTGCTCTCCATAAGACTTAATTTTCTTTTTAGCCATTTAAAATGACATGGTAATTCTTTATTTGGGGAGCGTCTTAATGCAAGAGATAGCACAAAGTGTATGTATGAGGATGAAGAACATAGAAAATGCTATAGCTAGTGATTTTTGATGCTGTATGCCATGTAACACCAGCTTTGAGATGTTTGAGATAACACCATGAGAAATAAATCCCAGGAATCATTTCAGACCCTAAAAAGCAAGTCCAAATTTTATATCATGTTTTCTTCTCCAAGATGTCCCAGCATGAATTGTAGGATATATTGTGTGACCTCAAGGTGTCATAAAAGCACCTTGGAAGGACCTGGTACACTGAGTGAACAATGGGTTCTGCTAATCAAAAGAGGATGCAGCGATCCATGGGGTGACAACACACAAAACGTGGGACTCAGGCATTCTCTCTCGAGCCTAGCAGCTTTTGAAGATTATGGGTAGACTAGTTCTCTGCCACAAAGGTCCTTGCTGAGGTCTTTGTGCACAGGAAGGAAGTTGAGGACAATGTGTTGAGGCACTGTTGAAGCTGTTCTGGTGGTTGAGAAAGCATAGTGTAGATGAAATGTCACATCCCATTGTAGGCATGATGAAAGCACCCTTTATTCTCAAACTGTTCACAGACTCACTGGAGAATGCTTGCAGAAGTGCTAGACATTACTTGCAGTGGCAATAGTGCTTAGGATTGGTAGAGGCATTTCCAGGTTTTCAGATGAAACTTTAAATACCACAGCTGGTAGCACTTCTAGCATCAGTTGCTAAAACTGTTCTGATAAACCAAGTTGTCTCTTCTTTCCACATTGGATAAACTGAATTCCCTTCGGCTTGCTACACGATGAGTATTCAAGACCAGATTTAAAAAGCTGTGTTTCTGTCTGAGCAGCACAGACATTAAAAATCTCTTGATTAATATATGGTTCAACTTCACCTTTCTGTCCTTGGCCACAGTCTTCCTGTCCCTGAACACTGCAGCTGTGCCATACCACATGAGCTACCTGTCATGTTTTGCCCTCAAAGTAGCTACATGTCAGTGCTAGTGATTGCATATCATTAAAATGCACTTCGGCATCCTTTGGTGTGTGAGGACCTATGGATATGCATTATTCAAAAGAACAAAAATGGTCTAAAGACCTAGGATTTTCCTGTTTGCCCAACCCTCCTGGAAAGCAAAGAGAGCTTGCACCATAACCACCACTTAAAGCAAGCATTCTCAGTGGTGTTGTCTGATGCATTGTATTCAGAAGGCAAAATTAATATAAAACTCTGTATAGCACAAATTCACTGAGCATTCCTATCACACAGCTTCTGCATTTTCTCTGTTGCCAATGTCTGCAATATTTTTTTCCATTGTGTAAATATTTGGCTTTTGTATAAACCCCACTCTCATCACTTTGGCTATGTTTAAATCCGCTGAAAGTGGATATTGCCACAGCAGAGGCAACAGGAACACATTTAGATATAATGTAAGGAAGTTCAGTTTCAGGCCAGACCAGTCTTTTGCTGAGTGTGATTTGTAATATTGCCTGCGGAGTTATTCCTGCCTGGCAGAAGGACTCCATTAGGATGTAATGCTGTTACAAGCTCCTTTATACCTTCACTGTGATCTCAGAGGGACAGTCTCTCTTTTATATTCTCTCAGACTTCCTGAGGAACTAATTTATCTTTGCAGAGTTTGTCCTGTTCTTTCCAAGGCAGAGGCTTTCATAATTAAAAATCTGGCTAGGAGCTGTTCTGGGGAAAGATACAATCCTTCAGAGCGAGATTTCTAAAAAGTCTGAAGAATATATTTTTCTCCCTCTAAAAGCACTTATCCTGGTGACTAATTAATATGATCTGGGAGCACACTGAAGCTGTTGTCTAAAGTCTCCTGTTGCAGGCTGAGGTAAGTGTTCTGATGAAGAAAGCAGGAATGAAGCACCAAGAAGCCTAATTTGGGACAGATAAAACTGTGCAGGTCAGAGAAAATGCCGTTGGGGTAAAAGGAGTTTGGGGAAGGAAGAAGCCACTGGAAACAATGAAAAATCTCCCTTCTAAGCAACTTGCAGCAGGAAGAAGGAATTATGAATAAAGAGCCGAGAGGGACAAGAGCAGTCCTCAGGTCCAGAGCCAAAAAGTTCAGACCTACATGTCACTAAAGGCACAAAGCATTTATCAGTATTGATATATATATATTATTGATATTATATATACTGATATACATATATCTACTAAGCATTTGTCAGTAGACAATAGCTAGCTGTCTGTGTGTGAGAAGGGTACAGTTCGTATACAGCTAGGCATCCTGGAAATGCCTGCAATTATTTCTTTCCACATCCAGGAACATCATTTTGACAATAGAACCTAGAAACTGAACTGTAAAATGTATTTGTTGAAATGCTGAAATGAGTCTTCCTCAAATTATATAAATTGCAAACAGGCATGAAGGGGAGCTGATTTTCTACATGACTGAGCATCCAGTTTCAGGAAACTAAAGGGGGTGAAGCTTTTGCTGTGTGGCAGGGTCCTGTCAGAAGCCACTATTTCAAGAACACAGCAGTGAACCTTATGGTTCATATGGCCTTGAATATAAACCAGGGTGTTACATCTGCTAGTGTTTGTTATTTATTTATTTATTTATTTATTATTTCTCTTTTTTTTTTTTTTTTTTTTGATCAAACTCATGGCAACAATGAGGTATCAAGTTAGCTTTCATATCTAATACTGTTCTCTAATCAAAAGAGTGAAAAACTTCTTTACTGGGACTGTGCATAGAGATGAAACGAGCCAACAAAGCTGATAAGCAGATGCTCTTATTGAAGTCCTAGGGACACAGAAGGATTATCTCTCTACATGCAGTCAAACACACTGCAGTGAAATAAAAGTACTTTGTAGACAACCTGAAGTGTAAACTAAAGAACTAAAGGCTGCTCACATCCCCAAAGCAGCCTAAGTATAAAACTAATTTAGTTCCATTCACTGTGGACCAGGGTTACTTGATAGTTCATTGAATTAAAGTTGCCTGGACCCATTCTGTGGCAGTGATGACAACTGAAGCCAAATATCCCATGCCATACTCTCTTACCTGGTAAAAGAGACGAGCTGCCTGTTGGGGATTATCCTTGACCTATTCTAACTCCCACACTCTGCTTGGGAACTGCAAGAGAAAGTGCAAATCAGCCAGCGTCAAAAACGTGCCAGAGACCCTTGTAACATTTAAGAGTGTAAATGATTTCAGTTCCTGTGCCTGGGAACGCTCCTCAGTGTTGTTTATCTTGGAGAGAGGTCTCTGTATGAGTGTATTTTTTATGATCTATAAATTATTTTAAGCGGACTTTAAGGTCTTTAAGAGAGATCAGGGTTACATGTAACATCTACAGTGAAACTTGGAACAGCATTTTCATTCCTGGGTGACTATTTAAATTGTTTACTCTTGTATCTGATGCCTAGCTCTTAGGCTAAGGTTTTCTGGAAAGAGATATCAGGACCTTTGCTAGCAAAGAAACTATCACATCTTATTAATGACATATATATATATTTAAGGGGAGTTTGTAGCACTGATTATTATATAGATGGACATATATACTGGGATAGCTTTTTATTTTTCATAACAAAGCTAGTCCATGGAGAAGTGGCAGAAGATTTTTTTTTTTTTTTTTTTTTTTTTTTTTCCCCACACACATTGTTAGCTTCCATTACTCACAAAATAGCTTGGTTGAAGATCTACTTTAGAAAAGATGCAAGAGTATAAGAACTAACCTAACTTTTCCTACTAATAGGTTTGGGGAAACATTGAGAACAGCTAAAGGTGAGCTGTTGTGAGTCTTCAAACAAAACAGACTCTTTATCCATTAGATTCATAACATTTCTACAGGAACATACACATATTAAAGTAGTCTCAGGAGTGTTCTGATATTATTCCTTGCTAGCAGCAACATCGTGCTGTGAATTACAAGTAAAAACATAATTAAAATGGAATATGAAACTACATGGTTCACACAGGGCTGTTGTACACATATTATCAAACTTTGTCTAGATGCACCTAGAAAATGCCAAGTGAATTTGATTGTAAAAAAGGTAGAAGTAAAAAAAAAAAAAAAAAAGTCATACGTCGATACCTAGGAGTTATTTTAAATGGATGACCTACTTGTTATAGAACTGTATTTGATTTTTATTTTTTTACAGAAATTTAAGAAGGTTATGCTTACTCACATGTCGTTAACTGTGAAGTTACAGTTTACTCATTCTCCACCAGCTTCAACCCTCTGGACAAAGCAAGAACTGCTTGTCTTTAAATTATTAGTGGGGACATTAAAATATTCTAGTATGCTGCAAAGACAGATTGAAGTTGTCTTTGCTATTATTCAGGATGTTACTTGGAGATGAAAAAACATTTCTATATATAGCATTCTTTGTTGTCTGTATCCTAGCCTTACTCAAGTTTGTGCCAAAATTCTCATGAAATTCTCTGGGGTCAATACAGCATCTGCAAATTGTTGCAAAAGCACAGCTGGAATGATTACATCTGGTTTGATTCACTTTAGCTGGTATCTGCCACCTTATCTTGTGGTAAAACTTGCTAGAGAAGATAAGAACCCCTTCCGCTAGACTCAATTTATAATGGATGTGATCAGAAGCCCAAGTATCATTAGGTGACTGTCCCTTTTAAAAAAACAGTTTGGGGAATCTGTATTGAAAACTCAACAGTGTGGATGAATTCAGACAGGTCCAAATGCTTCAGGTTTTTGAGTCCTGTAGGATTCAGTAGGAGCAGGGGGGACATCCCAGGCCCTACATGTGATCTGGTTGTGATAAATGCCATCAGCTCTGCATCCCTGTCAGGGAAGGCATTTCCCTGGCTTGTCCTCTGCTATGGCCTTTTCTGCCAACAGAGCTCAGCAGAGAGAAAGTAACAGAGGAATATTATAAACAGCAGTTAACAGGGGACAATCTCTGGGGAGAAGCATAATTCTGCAGTAGTAGGGTTTTGATAGTCATATGCATAGGTATGTGCAAAAACATGATAGTTTTGGCCGTGGAGAGTTAACAGGCTAGGTCCAAACACTTAGGTCGAATAAGTCTTGTTGATAAATTGTAAGCACGTGTGTAATTGCAGTCAGGACTGAAGCCAAAGACAGGAAAAAAAGCATGATTTCTGTGTGGCTGCATACAGTGTAATGACAAAAACAATTTAGACCTGGGAAGCTAAGTGTTTTTATTGACTAGATAGATCATATTGTACTGTTCCCATGCGCTCCTGTAAGCACATCATCAGCTAGCTAAACCAGCTAGCAACAAGTGTAACTCAGAATGGATTTAATGAGATATATTTAAAGTACATTCACAACCACGTTCAACACACAGGACTTTTGTTTCCCCCTCCCCCCCCCCCCCCAGGCTTCTGACAAAGCCTGTGTCCAGCTGTGAAAGTTAATTGTATATTATGTTGTAACTGGTTGGGGCTGGCAGAGAATCCTTAACCTATGGTATATTTTTGTCCCTTAGCAGCAACACAGAAGAAAGGAAGGCTGAATTTCATTTCCCCTTGGTTTGATATATCGCTAAGCATGGCAGTGTGCTGGGACATGTTTTTATGTTGCAGATGTGTTTTTCAACATTTTGTCTCTTTGCTTACATAAAGAGGGGTACAGATTCTTGCTGGTTCATTTTCCCATACTTCTAGCCCTGGTGTGTGCCTGCTGTAGTGCTTGCCTAATTTGCCACTACAGTAAACAATGACAGAAATTTTCTGTATTCTCAAACTGTTTCATTAGCTATTCCTTAAATAGGGCTTGTTTTTCTCATCCAAGACATCATTTTTTTTTTATTTTTATTTTTTTTTCCCTGCTTTGTTTATTCCACTTTTAATTCCAGGTCTAAGTCTAATTATCTCTTTATTAATACCACTGTGATATTCATCTACTCTAGTTAAGTGGCTGTTAGTATTTGTGACAATAAAATGATTTTCTACAACCAGATGATGTAGAGTCTCCTTTTCTCTGGCTCTGTGTCTATGGCTACTGCAGTGTCCTGGAAACCACCCAATCACATCAAAACTCTTTTTTTTTTTTTTTTTTTTTTTTTTTTTTTTT